>NC_058121.1:23512500-24112500 GCF_914725855.1 Thunnus albacares | reverse complement strand
CCTGTTCCCTTATAGTAACATATATAACTTACTGTTTGGAAGTGTGGGGAAATACACTCCACTACATTTCAGAGGGAAATATTGTACTTTCTACTCCACTACATTTATTTAACAGCTTTAGTTACTTTTCAGATGAAGATTTGACACAATGGATAATATAACAAGCTTTTAAAATACAACACATTGTTAAAGATGAAACCAGTGGTTTCCAACCTTTTTGGCTTTTGATGTCTTACAAAAAGCAGTGTGTAGTCGGGGTCACATGTCAGATGTCTATGAGTTGTTAACAGCTCCACTAAATAGTGATTTTTCCCCTTAAACTTTTCACATGGTTTCATTTCAATACATATTCAAATGATCCAATATTTCACCAAAAATAAAAGATCAGAGAAAAAGTCCAAAAACTGAAAACAGATTTGTGTATCTGAACTTTGTTTTTTCTTCTTTCCTCTCCCATTAATCATCTCACCACCCCTTAGATTTATCTGGTGACCCTTTGGAGGGGCCCGACCCCTAGGTTGGGAACCACTGGACTAAACTAGCTAACTGTATATAAAGTAGTTGAAACTAGCTCCACCTCCAGCAGCTACAACAGTAACATGCTGCTCTAACACTGATGCTTTAGTATTAATAATCTAATGATGTCATATATAATAATATATCAGTCAGAGGAACCAAACCACTACTTTAACTGCAATACTTTAACTACATCAAGCTGAGAATACTATATGATAGTATCCAAAAGTGGTTTAAAATGAGAGAAAGTCGATATGATTTGAGTGAGATTGCATGTTTAAAAAACAGTCCCTCCAGGAAATAGTGATTTTGTAATCACAATAATTAAATCTTTGCAATATTTACGACAGCTTGCAATTTTGCTAAACTACTGCATTTTTTACTGAACTTTTCCGCATGAAATGGTCAAATCAACAGACTGCTTATGGTTTGGACCAATTCTCACATTTTGTTTCATGGTAACTAAAATGTCATCACAGCACACATTCAGCAAGGATTCAGGAGCACATTCAGGTGGAAGATAAATAAATCTCACCTGCCAACAAAAATTACTGCCATAAACCGAGTAAAACAATTCCAAAATGTTCCTAAATGAGGTTTGCATTCAGTTAGTCAGGAGAACACAAGTTGATGTTATTCAGACAGCAGAGATGGACATAATCCACCTCAAATATAAAAATGAGAACTTCGGAAATGAAACAATATTTTTATGTTGATGGATTTATTTTAATGGCTTTATTGACTGATTTTATTTGGTGCTAATGGGGAGTTTATTTAAGTTTATTTAATAAAGGCTTATAAAGGGAACTCAAGTACAGTATTTTCTTTTTTATATAACTTTGAGCACATGGGTCTCGTGTTCAGAAAATACATCAAAAATTTAGCCCTGAAATATAGTTGTTTCTGTGATATGCAGTATGCTTTTTATCGAAGAAAGTGATTACATCAGACTCTTCATTGGTAGTAGTAGGTAAAATCATTTGCCTTTGCTTGCATTTTTTTCCCAATTCCCGCAATTTTACTGTGTTAAGAGCACATAACACACACTAAATTGGATTGCAAATTTTGAGAAAAGCGGCTGAAAAAAGCATTATTGGTCGAAATAATCACAAAAAACAGCGAAATCCTGAAGGGATTGAAAAACAAATTGTGAAGACTAATGTAAAAACATGAAGAATACTTAATAAGTTTACAAAAATGTTAAAAAAGAGAATTAATAAATATAAAAATGTCTGATCAGAGAGGAGCATTTGCATCATTATGTTTGGGTGCACGATATTGTAAATCTGTTGCTTGATGTTACTTCTAGATGTCAAATAGGATGTGTATTGTAAAAAGCGACCTGCAGCTTTTTAAAACAAGCAAGTGTGCAAGTTGGTGGAAACAATCTTCATGTGTGGTTTGTAGAACTTAAGTGCCAAAGTATCTCTGTTAAAGTCAGTATATTGACTGAAAATATTTGTTGAAAAAGTCTCAGTAAAGGCAAAAGGTTAAAAAATGCTGACAACTGAAGATGAGGGATGTGTTTGTGTCCATCGATTTAGAGAATTTAAAGAAACACATTTAAAAGGCTGACTAACTATGAAGGATCTGCAAGTCTTTAGCATCCTGGACGCAGCAAAAACATCCTGTCAAGTCTTGTGCAGAACTGTCAGATACGCTGCCAACAAAATGACAAAGACATCAGTTGGGAAGGTCCTTCTGTCATGCTTGGAAACAAATCAGGTGTTGCATCCAAAATTATTGCTCATCTGCGGTCTGTAAGTTTTACAGTTTGGATCGTGTTTCTGCTCATAACCGCCATTATCTGACTGAGCGTATATCTGGAACTCCTATCAGTCCGATCCATCTGGACGTGGTGATCTGTGCTAAAGAGTTTCATGTCCACTGGAGGACGGAGGGCAGACATGGCCCCCTCACTTTTACAGTTTCAGTTTGATTCATTTACTAAAATCTATAAAAATCGGTCTCCTCTCACTGTCCATCTGCCAAAATCCAGATGAAAATCCAAAATGAAAATATGAAAGAGGACGTATTCTGTTTGATGTTGGATGTTAGACATGGTCTAAGTTCCAAAACTTGAGGTAAACAGATGTAAAATGCTCCCTGTAAGTCAAAATCCAGGGCTTCAACCAGCTCTTAACGCTTCGTTTGCTATGTATTTTTACTTCCAATGAGATGACATCAGATCATCACATGTCCATAAACAGCCATCCGTTCTGTAGCTTTGGTTGCTAGTTCATGGTTAGTCATCCTTTTAAATGTGTTGCTTAAACTTTGCAAAGCCATTGTCCCCTTAGCGGCTGTGCTAGGCTAACGCGTTAACAAGTTTGCTAACTGACCGTTAGCAAGATCACTGAATGAAATGGTGAACAACTGTGAACAAAATATCAGGAGAAAGTAAACAGAACAGTGGACAGAAAATAGAGAGAATTTATGAGAGCTGTTGTGATTGACCAGTGCTAGCAAGTTAGCGGTTAGCTGGTCAGCAGTTCAACCCTGCAACTGGTCACTATATTACTAAGCTAGGCTCCACTTATTTCCTGCAGTCGAGCAAATGTCACTTTGTGCCGTGACTACTGCTTTACAGTTAGCGAGTGATTTGAAAACTTATTTTGCCTCTCAGGTAACATAAACATTGCCCTATCCTCTTGCAGAAGTTGTTGCTGGAACTGTATCCTGCAGTTCCTCCACAAAAAAACACTTTAATCAGTTTTTATTTACAGATAATTCTCCTAAAAATATGCCAGAACTTATCATCAGTCAAAGACAATGCCGTAAACAGTAGCCAGTACTTTGTAATACAGCTGGAAATAAAACATTATTTATTGAGTTTAAAGGTTCATTGTTGTCATTTGAAATAGTCTTTTTGTATTTTTTTTATATAACATCATAAAGTATCAGGTCTTTATCAAATAAATTAAAGGTGATTTTAGGATTAGTGCTTTATAATGCAGCAATTTATGTTGCTTATTTTGCACACTACCCTTGTTACCAAAAGCAAGATAACTAATTGAATTACAATTTGTTACTTGCCAAATGATATGCATTTATCTGTATTTAAATGAAGAAAATAACATGTCTATACTCAAACAACAAACCTACTGTACTATGTGGAAGATCCACATGTTCAGTCCTTGGCAGAGTTACCTGAGTCACTGGGTGATAATTCAATAATAATGTGAGGAATGACTGAGAGGATCAGCCAGAGTCTGTATATTTGGTGCTTTGTAAGTCTTGCCAAACTTGGCAAAAAGAAATACAGATAAGAATTCCAGATACTGAACGAGGCACTGCAGCCTTCAAACTGTTTCAAAGATAAACTTCACTGGGCAGTAGAGTTGTTTTCAGCATGGAGAGGATGGACTGTCAGAGCTCTGATTCTCCATCCAAGTTGACAATAGATTTCAGATACATACAGGGTGACACGAGGACACATGTATCAGACACCAAACTCTGGACAGGAGTCCAAAATACTACGCAGTGTGATTTTTTAAATTATTACATCTCTGTTGTGATGACCGCCAGCTAAAATGATTCAGTTTTACCACAGAAACATGTTTTTTAAATGGGGACAGTAGCTTTATGGTTATGTGACAAAGTTTCATGGCAGAGATGTTTGGATTTGGGTGACAGCTTGTGGTGGAGTAACAATCTGGAATCTCTTACCATTCCTGTAAAATTAGTCTAAAACTCCTATCCTGGTCATACCCAAAGTAAATTGAAAACTGTTCTTGAACCATTTGGAGTACATGCATGGTTTTGGTCTCTTTTGAAAGACACTTAAGTTTTTATCCCTATGGTCAGAATCATTGTAAGTGCTACTGGCACTGAGTAATAGAAGTTTGAACGCACTAGAAGGATTTTATTTCCGCCTGAATATTTTTTTGCAGACAGATGCCTGCAGATGACCTATTGCTGGGACTTATTAGCTGGAAAACACAATGGGACCACAGCATTTAGCCTTACCTAGTCCAAGTTCAAATTTAATAACAATACCACAGACTCCAGAGGACCCTTGCTTCAGAGTAACTCAAGCATAAACACATTATAATGTTATTTTCCCTCTTGAAACTAAACTTTGTGCATATAAAAGAGTCAAAACAAATACTATGGTGGAAAAGCAGTTTACATAAAAAGCAACACATGGCAAACTCTTTAAATTTATGTAAGTTCCTTGTTGTGGCTTTATAGAACCCATTAAACCTGCATAAGGTCATTTTTGGAACTTCACTGGCTATATGAACTGGTCATCAGCACAATCTGTTCCAACTGGCTCGGTCTTTACACGAAAGAAGAGGGGCAGGCACTTCCCTTCAACATGGACTCTCATTGGCTATTGTGGCTGTAGACAGGACATGGAAGCTCCTATTGGGAGTCAAGTGAGGTGTCAATCGAAAGGTCAGAGTACAAGATATCGCCGTAGTAATTATGACCCGGGGAAGTGATGCAGTTCAGATGGTGTCAATATAAGGTGACTAGATAAGATGATTTTTGCCTTATGAGGAACTTATAACAGTAAACACCACAATGTTAAGGCAGTTGGAAACATGACAATCGTGGTTGGAAACAGGAAGTGAACAGTGGCAGCAACGCCCAGTTTTTACCATCTATCTAGCCATCCACCCAACCAGCCACCTCCTCATAAGGCAAAAATCATCTTATCAAGTCACCTTATATTGACGTCATCTGAACTGCGTCACCTCGTCATAATTACTACGGCTGCTAGATGCTGTAAACGTAACTGTAGGTCATTTTGCCAGCCTGAATTTTAGACCTATACTGTTGTTTTTCTTGTGAGGTTGGGCTGGCTATAGTTGCTACTATTTACTCTGTTATTATGCACTTTATACTTTTTTAGTATTCTAAATATTTGTTTTCATTCTATCATGTGTGTTTTGTTGAGATATGTGTACTTGCCTGTGCTCTGCTGCCTATACTTTCATATTGCCCTACTGGGGACGAATTAAGTTCTTTGAATTTAATTGAATTTGAGCTTGTTGTTGGGTTTGCGCAATTAAAATTGGACCCTTGGTGGTTTACTGGACAGCGAGCTGTAAATTGAGATTTTTGACACTTTCATCACAGTCAGCTGCAGAGTCACACAACGGTCATTTCATCTATAAAATGTGGCACATTGCACTTTGGGATTGTTAGCAGAAAGCAGTGTGGGTGCATTTTTTGGTTCCACTGTGGATTTTTTAGAGCAAAATATAGTGAATACATGCACACACTGAGAATTCAAAAATGGCGGCTGGTAAACATAGTGTACGTAAGAGTAAATAGTACGAGAGTAATCAGTTTATGTCGCAAAAATATCTGTATTTGTATGTGTATTCAGATTATACCAGAAGTGATTTCTGCATTCAACTCTTCTCTACTGCCATTTATACTCTTCAAACATATTTCTATATGTTTAGCTGCCAACAAATGAATATATTTTAACCTTGTACATTAATGAACTCCAAATAAAAGCCGTGTAACTGTTAATGGTCCTGGTGGAAATGAAAAGTGGAAATATATGGTATATATGGTACATTATCGTAAAAATTGCACTGGGCCATATTGCGTGTTTTTCTTTAGAAACGGGAGGTTGTGTTTACAGTGGGAAGAGGCTCAGATAAATGTAAGGTTGGTCTGATGAAATAATGATGATGAAAAATGAGAAAGCTATTGACAAAAAAAACAGGCCCTATTAGCTCATTGAGCCCTATTGCATTTCTTTTTTAAGGGAGACTGTGCATAAATCTGAGGAGGTAAAGATGAAAATACATTTTGTTTGAAATGTCTTTTAAATGATTTGAACACTATTGACAGAAAAGCTTCCTTGGCCAATTTATGTCCACTTTTGTGACGCTTCCTGACTTCAGTTTCCTGTCTTCTGTCATGTCATGAAAGGTGCCACAACTAATCTGGTGAAAACTGATGGGGTGAAATATTACTGCCAAGATTCGAATGATCAGACTGCATTATCTGTGCATTTAATTGTACACCCCTGGTAAATAGGGACTGATTTTGGACACCGCCATTGTTTTTGGGGAAGGAAATTGAACTGTGATAGAGTTCTATTGCTTGGAAGAATTAGTTATATGAAGCTGTGGCTATACAGACAATCATTATTAGTAGGATCTATTAACTCGTTTTGGTCTGTTGATGGGATTTCCTGATAAAAATAAAGTTATAAAGCACTTCTGACTGTATTGAACAGCCTATTCTGAATCATATCAGCTGTACAAGTGACTCTGAAAGTCAGTACTTGGAAAATAAGTGTAAGTAAATGTGTGTATGGGATTATATCCAAAGTTTAATTGTCACAAAATGTGTTTGTTTGTCCTTGCAGAAACTGCATATAAATATCATCCAGCTAGAGAAAAATCTCCTGCTGGGATTTTGTGGTTACACGTGCAATGAAATACGGAAAGTGACAAGTGTATTGATTACTGTGGGTGCAGGACATATGCTCCTCTGACATGTGTGTGGTCCAAAGACTGAAGCACACAACCACACGTTAAGATTTACAGCAACAGTCACATGAGCAGATTCCAAAATGCCTCGGCAATGAAAGGAATTTGTTGACTGTGTTGTTGATGTGCTAGAAAGCACATGTTTTTCCTCAAGAAGCTACATTCAGCCTGCAGCTCCTTCATCATGGGAGTGTTAAATCATGTCGAGTGTGATTATGAAAGATACTGAAAGCTGCATTTTCCAAACAAAGTGATTACTTTATATTTTCAGGCAGGCAAAGTTAGCTCGGAGTGTATGGCTAAAAAGTTAAAAACACAAGTAAACATAGAAAGAAGAAGTAAATAAGTTTTGCCGTTGTCTGTAAACGGGCATTAAAGTGTTAAATCTTTTCAGCGTGATCAGTTCACAGCCCATCTCAAGTCAGTGTTAACATCTTTATTATTTCACCGGGACCACAAGCTTTTCTTTAACCAAATGCTTTTTGTTGCTTAAACAGCGCAAATATTGAATCCAGAGGAAAAATGTTGGCAGTGAAAAGTTTGCAGATATTAACATGAAAGAAAAGAAAAGACATGATAGATGTCTTTTTGTTTTTCCCCAAAAATAGTGGAAGAAGAACCCAGATTCCTAAAATCTGCACTAATCAATACTTTTATACAATCAATGGATCAAATGATTATGTGTAAAATGAAAAGTGCCACTTATAGTGACGAACCATCAAAATTGTAAAGGACTCTGCAGGTTTACGGAGCCTTTTAACTCACTGTTTTGGTTTTATGGCCCACAACTTTACTGTTTTAGTTCAACAAGTTCACTGTATCAACTTAAAAGGTCTTAATGTATGTATATTATATGTCATTATACTATATGTTACTTATTTTTTGGGCTGCCCCCAAGTGTGCAAAAATATTAGCTATTGCAGGTTTAAATAAAAGTAACACAGATAAAAAAAAAAAAAATGGTGATTTTCTATATTTTTGTTCTTTCTTTGTCTTTGTCTGTATCTTTGTTTGTGCTTCAGGAGTTACACTAACAAGACCCTCGCAGGATGCTGACTTTCAATATTTCGGTAAGTTTAAAGGATAAGTCTGGCAATTTTCTATATTTTTCTTCTTGTCAATATATCTCATGTTGGGATCCAAACCAACATGAACTGATCTACTAAGTACAATACTAAGTATTGTGTGTGTATCCAAAGCCTGATATATCGTATTCCTCTGTGTAGACCTCCGTTGTTGTCCAAAAACTATTAAAAACACGTCAGTGAGCCAATGAAGAGTTTGGTCACGTTAGTTTGTTTAGAAACGGCTCCAAAGACAGATAACAGTGATCACATTTTCAGTCTCAGGAGAGTAGTTGTGTGTAAGGCCAACGCCACTGAGCATGTGCGGGAATGTGGTTCTGTTTACAGCTTCACTAGCTTGTTGTGCTACACATCACAACCTCTTGACTTTGTACTGTAATAGTTAATTTCTCTAAGAACTTTATCTATCCTGATGAGCCCACTCCGGAGGCTACGTTGATGTCAACTCAATGTCAACTCCTCAAATACATCCGTACATGTTGGAGCTGAAATACAATCCAAAATGAACAACTTGTAGAACAACCTCAGCAACAAAGGCGACAGAACAGAAGGCCATTTGTGGTCATGCGCTAATGATCTGATGTCATCACACGGAGGAAGTACAGGTATCTTTGAAAACGCTGACTTTTGACCTGAGGGCGGCATTTTTAAATATTAAGTTCAAAACCAGTTTTGCAATGTTGACCATGTTTAACATCTGACAATATAACAGTTTAAAAATAACATACAGAATATAGAATATGTCTCCTTTAAGGATTTACTTGTTTGTTTACTGAACACCTTCAGGTGGAAGGAAGGAAGAAGTAACGCTCGCAGTGTGAACGGAGCCTGTTTGAAATGAAAAAGCTTCCGTTGAGAAGGGAAGATGTTTTCATCACAGCTTTGAGGAAAACCTCTAAACTCCAAATGAGACCAAGAATCTCAGCTTACCTGTTTTATCAACTGGTAATAATATCTTTCAACAGAAACACCTGTCTTTCTATTCACTTGTTAATAACAGTTTTGTTTCTAACTCTGGTGAACAAATTGGCCCAAACTGATCTGAAATTATGACTAATTTGTGTGTGTGTGTGTGTGTGTGTGTGTGTGAGGGGGAAGTCCAATATTCAAGACTGCCAAGTCAGCTGGTGAGCAGAAGGCAGAAGATGAACTAAATCCTTTGCAGCTGTGTGAGTTGGATGATAGCTCAGCGTCGGCAGAAATAAAACAAACTCACTTCTCCCACTTCTATAACTTGCTGATAAAAGAAAAAAGATCAAGGTTTGGATTCCTAAATGCCTAAAAAAAAAAAAACCTGTTGTCAAATTTGTCATTGACAAATCACTGTTCTTAAGGATTGATTGTTTTTCTAAATTCTTTCTCTCATATGGAAACCCTTTCAGAAAATGGGATGAAGATGATTTTTTCACCTAAAACCAAACAGAAAGATATTACTTCATTCCTGCAAAGTTAAAGTCCAAGTGAAATTACAATTAGTCATCCATTTTGGCAGTCAAATATCATGTCAAGGAGATTTTTAAATGTATAGTTTATATTTTAAATATTGAAAGTAAGATTTGTAAGATGGGCCTCATTCACAAACAGTGCATACACGCAAATCTGTGCTTAATCCGTGTAAAGTTTTAAGCACAAATCCGGGATTCATCAACATGTTCTTATCTGAATTTGTTCATACTGCCTTAAACCATGCGTACACGCAAATCATAAACTGCCCACGGTCTTAAAAAATGATATTGTCAATATAAATATTGTCAAGAACAAAATCGGCAGGTGCACACGCATCGTGAATCCAACGGTAATTTTGCTTGTGCACTTATTTTGTGCGCAAAGAACATTTCTACGCACATATTAGTGATCAGTCTTGTTGTAGAAACTGGAGGACAGCAGTGGTGTTGAAGAGTAAGACCACACCAGCGTCTACCGAGTTTTTAAACTCTTCAATGTGCTGCAGCTGTGTGAGCAGTGCACATGTGTGTGTATGTGTGTGTGTGTGTGTGTTCGTTAATAGAGAAGACAGATCAGTACTCATATTGAAATATGTCCATATGGATGTTTCTGCACCTCAAAATTTTTGTCCAGTGACAAAGAACAGTTGGAGGTAATGTTTCCTTTCTGTAGGGAGTCAGACAGTAGGGGTGTGGCGGTCGGGGTAGTGGATGGGTGTGTAGTGCATCTGACTTTCACATGCAGGAGACAGGAGTTCTTCTTGACTTGACATACAGTAGACAGACAGTTAATGTTTGCCTTTTTATTAACTGTAACCTTTAATTAATCTTAACCGTACTATAGTTTACAGATTAGAGAGTCTAATCAGGTCTGGTAGGGTTTTGTTGTACTGTTGCAGGTCTGTATGTCAGTATGTATCCACAACACCCGAGTGGATCTGAATAGCCTGAGTGTATGTGGTATCAGCTCTGATCATGCAGCAGAAAACTGTGTGTTTGATGTAAGAGGAGAACGTAAACGGCAAAGTGAAAAAAAAAGAGGTTTTCTTTGGTGAGAGCAAAGAGAACAAAGAGGTAAAACCAACTGGACAATCAGCTGTTTGCTCCTCTTTTATGCAAATAGTTGACAAAGATGAAGAAAATATAATAATTTTAGAAAAATTTGTAGATTTATACTGTTAAATTAATTGTGATTCATAGATATTAAACAAGTTAAAACTTTGTCTTTTGTCTATCTATCTTCATGTGGCTACAGAAGCTTTTATTGTTAGTTCAGGAGGTGAAATTTGAGCTTTCAGTCATTTATATAAATTTGTCTGTGAAGCATACGAACATAATATTTTTGTTCATACAGCATCATACAAAAGTTCGGACACACCGAAGTGTTTTTATTTCTCTTTCTAATTTATGGACATTGGATTCGAGAAAGGTCTTCCACAAGTCTGTTTCGGATCCAATATTTTGGAGCACAGATATTGTAGAAAGTGAGAATTTTAACATAACGTACACATATTTTGCAGACTCGTGTAGCATCGACTCGAGTGTTATGTGAGTTGTTGTTTGAAGTCTCAAGGTCTGAGGCTCTTGTGTTTCCATCCACCTGTTTTTATGCACATTTTCAAATTCAGATTTTCAGCAGCAGCAGTAAAATACTGTTATTAGTTGCTGGATATTACAAGCTCATAGAGCACTTTACAGTAGGGTCTACACTGGCATGTGCAACCGTTTAGTGGTTGGTTTTATGTTGAACGTGCAATACTAGTGCAATATTATTTTACTGGTTATTTTTACTGGTTTTACCGTTTTACTGGTCTTATTGTGTGTTTGTTTTTAATGTATACATGATTAGTTAAGGGGATGATGTACATATCTTATTAAGATAAATAATAAATCTTATCTTGATTTGTTGAGTGTGGTGAAAATGGGTATTTGAAAATGAAACCGCACCCAAAAAAATGAAAGCTTGTCTAAGGTGTAAAAACAGTTGTGTGGATAAAAAAGCAAATGTAAACAGACTTAGTGAACAAATGATGACGTACATGAAGCATGTGACTTAAACGTCACTCAAGCTTCCACTGAAGAGATGAAAACATAAGATCTGTGTGGAGACTGTAACGTTCCTCAAATCAATACATGAAACAAACAGAAATGTCATATTTCCATCACATTTTCCACATGGTTTTTCATCGTTTCAGCTTTGACTGCCGCTCTTTTAATAACGTCATCTCGTTGTGTTCTCTTCTTCTGCAATCATTTAGTGGCACTGGCATTTTCTTGTCAACTTTCTGGAAATTCGGTTCAAATTTGCACTATATTTGGATGGAAACTTGACTAGAATGGCCGTCTGCTTAAAACAGAAGGGTAATGTTACTGATTTATGCAAATATGGCTTAAATTGAAACAATTTGATTGGCTGTATGAAAATAAGTAATCTATCTATGGAGACAAAAATAGAAAATTTAAATTTCTCCCTTTTGGTTTCTAATTTTTTTCTCAAAAGAGAACACAGGACATGTGGTTTATAGAGCAGATCTGTACGATGTAGCAAAAAAAAAAAAAAACCCATTTAATTTCAGTTGGATTTTATATTTTAAGCAGAAAAATGGATGTAAATAAAGTTTTGAGTTTGCTTGTAATGTATTGTAACTTGAGATTAAAAAGTTTCTGATCTCTGAAAAATTGAAGAGGAGATAACAACACTATTAGACACAAAAACTCTTCAAAAATATGCCGAAAACATTATTTTTTGTAAACACCCAGGCGTCCTAAAACCTTTTTCTCTGTCACTTCCCTGCATGGATCCATGTCATTTCTGTTACAGTTTCGGGACACATTAAACAAATTTACAAAAGCTTTTTTATTAAAATAAGGTTTTAAAAGTGTTTTTCTGTGTAATTTAGAGAACAGGTGTTTGAAGAGATGTCTCAATGGGACTTAATTACCTCAATGTTTGACTTCATGCTCGTCTTTGCCAAAATCTTCCTCCACATTTGGTGTTAATTTTTATGAGCAAACCCCAAATTATGACATCAGTTACTGAAGTCGTGTGTAAACCGCAGCGTAAGCCTGCTGTTACTGTGTTCTGATTAACAATCCAAACAGATTGCAGTTAAACGTGGCAGATGTTAGCTTGGAAGCAGTCTGTCAGGGCGTGCTTGTTTCTGCACCCTGGGTTTCTCTGGGTGGGTGGAGTTGTAGTTTTAGTCATGTGTCAAATTGGTGAAAATGGAGCTCCTCCCCACTCAGTGTATCTCAGGCTGGGAACAAGATGGATGGCATATGATGTCACAGTGACCAGCCAATCACAACACACAGTGGCTGCTGTCCCAAAATGTCTGCTAGCAAAGATGTTAAAAAGAAAAATCTTCTTGACCAATTCAAATTTGTTTTTGTTTTTTTAATTTTTAATGGAGAATTTCCAGATTTACTTTGACTACAAACATTTTGGGAAATGCGGCATATCACTGGAAGCAGGGTGTCAATCAGCCAATCAGCTTTAGCTTTACCTCCGTTGGTCCTCCACTCTTGCTATTGGTTGGTAGAGCTTTCTACACACCAAACACAGAGGTAGATACATGAATATGTGAGACGATGTTACAGAAACCTTCCAAAGAAACAGTGAAAAACCTGAAAAATTTACTTTAAAAATGCCAAATGTTAAAAGGAATCATGTTCTGAGAGAAACTGGTTTGTGGGTTGCAACAATTAGCCGATTAATCAATTAGTCTACTGACAGAAAATTAATTGACAACCATGCTTTTCAAGCAGAAAGCCAAGAATCATCTGATATATGTGATAATGTGACTGTTTTACATCATTGTAAATAAATATCTTTGACTTTTGGAGTTTTGGTTGAACAAAGTAATACATTTGAGAACATTTCTTACATTTTTCTTACATTTTGATACACCTTATAGTGTGTGTGTGCCTCACCTGAGTCACTGTGTCGTTTGGTGAAAGGGTTGAGTGTAGCTTTGGCCTTGGAGGTCCAGTTAGCGGTGCTGGAGCCGAACGAGCTGGACGACAGGGACTTGCCCAGGTTGTCTGAGCTCACCTTCTTGGTGTTGTTGGTGGCCGTCTTACTCCAGTCTGCAAATGAAACAAACAGAATAATCAATCAATATCCACCTGATCAGTTAAAAACAGGGCTAAATGTAGCCTGACTGGCCTGAGGGTGCAGCAAAAAATGCCACGTTTGTGTACATTTGATCTTTTTAATTGTCTTCCAGCGTGTCGGTGTCTGTGTTTGATTGACAGCAGCTGGCAGGCTACTGGTGTTAGCAAAGTAAACAAACCGCTGTAGCTGCAAGTCATGGACAGGCAGGGAGTTGCTAACAGGGATTTTGAAGAGCAACGATCTAATGGGTCCACAGTGACATCTGCAGGTATGTTTACATGCTATTTAATTGTGCTGCAGCTCAGCAGCTAATTAGCTATCTAGCTAACGTTTGGTGGCTCGTTCAACAAGCTAAGGCGCAGGACAAAACGTGTGTTCATGTTTGTAAGTTAGATAAGAAGGAGACTTTAGCAGAAACTAATATGGGTTGTTGTTCAGAGTCTGTGGCTCTTGTGTAGCAACTACTTTCACTTTTTCTAGTCAATGTAGGCTACAATATTGTCTCCATAGGCTGACTGTTTGGATGTTTTTCTTGTTATAACAACTTATCATGTTAGTTTTAATGATACGTTTTGTGAAATAACAAGAAAGTTTTGTGATATAACAAGATAAAGTGATGTGCTGTTATTACAAGAAAGGTTCATTGTAAAAACAGAATATTTTGGTATCTATAATAATGAGAAAATATCAGAATAACATGAAAAATATAACATTAAAGTATCTCATTAAAACAAGAGAAGTTTCACGTTATAACAAGAAACTCAGTAAATATTCTTTGCCGTATACTTATACTCAGCACCTCAACTTAATATATAAACTTGGACACTTTTATGTTGGACCTTCTTCTCTTCCTTCCTCTTTCCTTCCTTCCTCTTTCACCTCTCTGCCTCCGCCTCCATCTTACATTCCCTCCAAATCTCTTCCTACCTCGATCCCGGTTTCGATGGGAGTTTAAATGTCCTGTGGCCTAAATGCCATTTCAGAAGCTTTTCTAATTAAATAGTGAATGAAGACTTAAAGTTTTTGGAATTTTTGGTATGAAAGTCAAAAGTATAAAGGTCTTCTTATAAATGAACTGCACCAGCACAGCACATCCACAGACTGCACCTGAAGAGCAGCCGCAGGACTTCCTGATCTTTCAGAGACGACTCTGTTTTATCTTTTTTTATTAGCTGCAAAGCCGAAGTGACTTAGGTTTTATGTTTTAATAAAGTTTCTTTCTCTTTTTTCTGCTGCTGTGGGAACCTGGCAGTAGTCCAGCAGACAGATTTGACCGGACTCCTGTGGAGAGACATGAATCAGCTTCATTGTTCTGTTGTAACGTTTAAAGAAAACAGAGAGACAGAGACAAACGTCTACCTGAGTTATCTGACAGCCTGAAGCGTCCACAGCAGAGATATCTCCTCCACTGCTTCTGGACGTTTTCTTTCAAGGCACAGTGGAAGATAAATATGAAGAGACCTGCAGAAAGAAAACAGGAGGGTAAAAACAAGTGTTAGGTATGGTTCTAATCATTTTTGGAGGCCCTGAAGTCCAGTAAAATTATATTTCTAGTTTGGGCCCAAGATTAAAAATATCTGATAATGAACATGACAAAGTCTTTTACTTTTTTAGATTTTCTAAATTATTATTTTTCCTTTATTTGACAGTTGTTCTCCTTCTGAGTTCCAAATGGAGGTCAAAATAAATGATTATCTGCAGGGACAAAATAACTTTGCCAAAATAACACACTGGGCCTGATGCAAGAATGATCTATTATCAAAATCACAAACTAGACACAGACATTTTAACATCAATGTAAACGTGCTGCAGTTATTTACTCATGTTGCAGTACATTACTCATGTACTGTACTTAAATACAATTTTGAGGTACTTGTAGTGAGTATTTTCCTTTCCTCCACTACAGTTCAGAGGGAATATTGTACTACTTTTATTTGACAGCTTTAGTTACTTTTCAGATTAAAAATGTACGTTAAATAATATAAAATAAGCTTATAAAATACAAAAAATTGTTAAAGATTAAATCACTACTTTCCCAAACCTTTGACGTGTAACCTCTGTGTGTAGTTGTGGCTACTTGTCATGTTACAGATGTTTGAGTTGTCTGCAGTTCCACCAAATTAATAACAGTTCGAGGCCCAAAGAGGTAAAACCTTCTAATATTTCATAAAAAAGCAAAGTCAAGAGAACAGTCTGATAAATTAATCGAACTTTGTGTGTCAGATTTTTTATTTTTCTTCTTTCCTATACCCAGCTGTCACAACGGACAATTTTCTGCAAAACTAGTACTTTCACTTTTAAAACTCACTTTTAAATTTATCTGATGTACTTCTACTTTAGTATGATGTTAAATGCAGGATTTTTATTTATAATGGAGTATTTTTACGTTGTGGTGTTGCTACTTTTACTTAAGCAAAGGATCCCAGTACTACTTCCACCACTGGTTAGCTCAATAGCCAATTTGCACCCATACTTCCAACTCAATTTAAGATTCACAAATGGATAAAAAAAAACTTTATACAAAGCAAACGTTTTCAATTTCCAGATATCAGTTGTGACTGGCTTAAACCCAGTTGTCTATTGTACCCTCTCGTCCACCATTTGCTACATCCAAAGAGCATGTTACACTTGAATCATCTCAACACTTTAAATTGCACCACAGACTCAGACTGTTGCATTTAAACATCAGAGGCCTGCTCCAGAAATGGACTATATCCATGTTTTGATAAGTGAAACCTCTTCAGATGTCCTCGTTCTGTCTGAAACATGTCTTTCCCCTAAGATCCCAAATAATGACATTACTATAGATGGGTACAACGTTTTTAGATGTGATCGAAGAGCTCAAGATATATGAATATATTGTGTTAGACCTCTGTTTTGGTAGGGACATGCACACCACCACCACCACCATATTTTGATGCTTTTGACATTGCAAAGCTCTGGTCACCATTTGCCTCCTCTGAGTTAATAATAATGGGGAATCTTAACCTGGATTGGCTCTCTGACAGCTCTAACAGATTATAAGAACAGTGCCTGGAACTTAATCTTTTTCAGCTCATAGACAAACCCACCAGACCAAATTTAAAAAATCCTCTTAACTCCACATTAATTGATATCATACTTACTAACAGACCACACAAAAACCTCTGGAGTTTTTACCCTTGACGTAAATTAAATTACAAGCATTTTAATCTACAGGATTTTCTATTGTTCATCTCTGACACTGATAATACTTTCTCTATTATTGATCCTGCTGTGGCACTGGAAAACTTTTCACAATCTTTTGTGAAAAGATTGCTGATAGACATGCCCCTTATGAAAAACATATAATTTAAAACAGATACAGTCCTTGGTTCTCCCCAACAGAGACAAAACCTGGTCCAAGGCTAGATCCAGTGACACCCCTTAGGACTGGTTAACCTTTAGGCAGGCTAAATCAAATTATTATCAGCCAGCTCTCTCTGTGCCTGTGATAGTTCCACTAAATTTTGGGAGACTGTAGCATCTCTTAAGAATTCACCACGGTCACATCTCCCAACACAAATCAAACAAGAATCTGGTCATATTTCCGATAGATGATCCATAGTTGAAGCTTGTAATCACCATTTCCTCTCGTCTGGTCTTTTATTTAATAACATGTCTGCAGATTCAACTGTAGACAATTATCATATCTGTCCAACATAGGGAGTTCCCAATGCCTCAGCCTCTTTTGCCTGCACATTTTGTTTTAGTTTGGTAAGCAGTGCAGATGTTCACAAAGCTCTGCTTAGGTTAAAAACATGCAAATCCTTTTGACCCATATTTTCATCATCTAAGTATCTAATCTGTCCACATTTAACACATATTTTTAACCAAACCTTTTTAACAGGCATGATTTGAGCTTCATGTTAAAGCACATTAGTAGTACCCTTACACAAAAATGGTGACGTCTCCGATCTCAACAGCCACTGTCCAATATCTAAACTTCCTTTCTTAGCAAAAATCCTAGATTCATTAGTCAATTTAAAACTATGCACCTTTATTGAGTCACTAAACTTACTACAGCCACAACAGTCTGGTTTTTTGCCTGGGTCAGAGCACAATAACAGCTGCAGTTTCACTCACTGATAACATCGTCTCCTCCCTGGATAAAAAACAATTTTGTACTGCTCTCTTCATTGACCTCTCGAAAGCATTTGATACCACCGTTGATCATAAAATCCTACTTCATAAACTACATTCTGTAGGTTTAGATGAAGCCCACTTAACTGGTTTAACTCTTACAGACAGAAGTCAGACTGTTGTTGTTGAAAGTTCTCAGTCAAGCCCTCTTAATATCGGAAATGGGGTGCCACAGGGGTCTATCCTTGGTCCATTGCTGTTTACATCATAGATAAATAACATAATCCTCCCTAATCAGTACTTCAATGTCCATTTTTTGCAGATGATACAATTTTATACGCCCCAGGCTCCTCCCCAGCCCAGGCCCTAACTTGTCTTCAGTCTACCTTTGATGCTTTCCAATTATTAATCCTTAATCACAGACTAGTTTTAAATGCAGAAAATACCAAGTGCATGGTATTCTCCACCTCCACCAGTAACTCCTGACTATCGTATCATTAAAACTTTAAATGGTAACCACATTACTCTTGCTGCGTCATACAAATACTTCATCATAGTGCATTACGCTTTATCACAAATGACAAATTTCGTACTCATCGTTGTTCTGTGTCAGAAGGTTGGATGGACTTCCTTACAGACAAGATGAAATAACCATCTCATGTTATTCATCTGTAAAGCTCTACTGTTAAAGCTTTGTAACTACCTCACACCTCTGCTCTCATTTAAATCTAGTAACTACAGCACACAATCCAGTGCTACTTAGCTTTAGATATCCTTCAGGTATGCACTAATGTTGGCAGAACTGGTTTCAGGTACTATGCACCTTTTAAATGGAATGAACAGCAAACTGCCCCCAAACTTGAGTCTTACGTTCCCCTTGGAGATTTTAAAGGTATAGTCACCGATTCTAATTGCCACACAACACTACTCCAGCCAATCAGCAGGGGGCGTTCATGCTCGTGTACAGGACAGGGGGAAGTCATCAGAGCAGCTGTCTATGTGAGGACATGACAGTCTCTATCTCCATTGAATGGTGGGGGAGGGCTGGTGAGCTGGGGAGAGAGAGGCCGTGGCCAATTCACATGGAAAGTGTTTTCTCATGGTACAGATACGTTTCCATTTTATTAAATATATCAATCCAACTGAATCCAAGACAGTCTCATGGAGACTCCCCGTGTTTTTTTACACTCCAAGTGTGTTTCTGTCGCATTTAGTGAAGCGTAATCTGAGCAGGCAGCTGTTTAAACCACACAAATATCCTGCTGTACATGTGTTTTGAACTTGTTAACCGTATCAATGAAACAATAAATACAAACTCCGTTGATTTCTTCCTGTGGAGCCGACATGCAAACTGTTTTGGTTCAGTAAATTTCTGCTGTCAGTCAGTCTGGTGAAGACAGTTTGTCTGGCCGCTGTCCTCTCAGCTCTCCAGGAGCTGCAGCTGACAGACGGCTGCAGGTCGAGTGAGAGCTGGGGAGGCCGCAGAGAGGCAGAGTGTGGATGGACTGTTGTGCTCACATTAGATTAATTTTTTTCCTGCTTGATAAAGTGTGAGAACAGAAGTTACTCTACAGCTGACGCATTGCTCTGGATCCCGCCATATTTCTCTTCTGCTTGTTGCCTTGGCAATGTGCGTCCATGAATTCGGGGGGCGGAGCTTCTGAAGGAGCACGAAGGGAGGGGTGTTTTTGTTTGGGTGTTCAAATATCAACAATCTTTCTCCAGATTCTTGTAACTTTTTATTAATTCCTTTTTTATTGTGTAGTTGTGTTGTTTCTGTCTGCTGATTGTGTTCTTGTCTTATGAATGTTTCTTGTTCTCAGGTCTCTCTTGGAAAAGAGATCTTAATCTCAATGAGTCTGCCTGATTAAATAAAGATTAAATAAACTTGGAACACCAATGCATTTGTACAAAATCCAAGATGAGGCACGATGGAGTGCAGTATTTCAAGGTATTTCAATGCAGGAAGGACAGAGGAAGCTACAAGTCATGGTGAGCCTTAGTAAAGCTCTACTAGACAAGATTTGACCCAGTTCCCTATGCTGTATAGATAGGACATGTAGAATTTAAACAGTATGTTTGTTGTAAGTATTTGTGTAACAACATACAATATACTTTGTCAGATTAAACATCACATTTGGTGTCATTTTTCCCTCATTATGCATTCATGTAAGAGAAGAACTGGAGGCCAGAGACCAGCTGTGTAACTGATTAAGTCACTCTCGAGTTACCTTGCAGTGAGTTGAAGATGGAGAACAGATACATGAAAGCCAGACTGACGGGTCCCCAGGCGAACAGAGCGAAGCCCCACGTCATACCCAGCAGGAAGGTGAGACTGACGACGCTCCGCAGGTTTCGTAGAACCTGTATCACAACAGAAGAGTGGGAACCTGTTTAATTTCAGGTGCCTCCAAATTGTTATCTTTTTTTAACAGAGTGAGTTTGTTATTTTATCTCAGTCTAGCGTCTGCATGTGTGTTCTTGTGTAATGTGTTGTGATGATGCAGCAGTTCCCGTAATCTCAGTCAGATCTCTCTTACGGGAGACAATAAAAGTAACTTTGATTTATTCTTCCCGACCTTTGGTGCTGAAACCTCATTGTTTTCATTGTAGAGTTTTAATGTTTTTCTATCCTTTTTTTATTTTATTTAATCTCCCTTTCCCTTGTTTTTCTCTTTGCTCCTTTCTTTCCTCTTCATCCTTCAGTGAGTCACAGTTCAAGTGCATTATTACATCTACATCTTTTAAACCTCTTCTTAAAACATTCTTTTATCGGAAACACAGACCTCCTCTCGTAGCGTGCGGTTGCTGCGTTTGCCGTTGCGGCCACAGATCTGCATCATCACCACGATGAACATGGCCACATTCAGCAGAAACACCAGACAGAAGTAACCAACGCAGGTGGTGTAGAAGACGAATGAATTCTGGATCCAGCAGCTGAGGAGAGAGACACAGACTCTGAGCCATGTTTGAAAACTCTCACACTAATACACGATTCACTGTAGATAAATACATTGATTTATTATTGTAAATGAGCGGTAACTTACAAATCTGCGGATCCCTCTCCTTCCTCTCTTCTGCTGTACACCTGCAGGCCGTAAGAGTTTTTATCCACGGCGACGACAATCCCCACCAGCACGGCAGGAAGACCTGGAAGAAGAAACGCCATCGACAGGTTAGCGTCACTTTGTTGCTGCAACGCTATTTATATGTGCTGCCTGTTATCGTATTTATATGAATGAGGATAAAATCACAAATCGGCAGTGTTACAGAAAACTCTTTGAATAAAGTTTCCTTGAGGTTTGTAAAGTCTTTTACTCACAAATAAAACTGCACATCACACTATTAATTGGCGTCGGAGATGAAGAATTGGGCAAATAGAGATAGAAAAAGGACTTAAGTGGACGATACAAAACTTTCCTAAAGGTGTGTTTGAACAGAAATTGAACAAATTTGACCGCTGGAGCCACGTTAGCTGTAAGCTAGCTAGCAATGGATCCACTGACCATGTGTCAGGACGAAGTTAAGTGTTGGCATGATTGCATATAAAGTCAATGGAGAGACGTGATTAGTCGCAGCATGAGAGGCGTCCGCATGAGTTGAAAACGTTTCAACTTGAGCAAAAAAATTCATGGATATCATGGAGCTTTTATGAATCTGCTTCATAAACGTACAGATTAGGGGAATGAAGAGGAAAAAGTTCAAACAACATTTTAAAAATGGTTAAACTATAAAATTTATAGAAATCACAGATTTTAGCGAGATGAGTAAAAGACAAAATTTAGAGCCATAAGGACTGTACACAAAAAAAAAATTACTTAAAATGTTTGAAATGCATTTTTAGATTCCAAAAACTTTACTATGGAGATTGAGGTATTTATTTAATCACATGCATTGATTCTTAACAAGCACTGCATGTTGAGAGATCCTGACTATACTGCACACTGGAGTTCAATTGATCTAACCAACCTCCTGAATAAATAAATAAATAAATAATAGAATAAATGAAAGTATAATAGTTATTGTTTTAGCAGTGTAACATATTTAAAACCCGATCGTTGCTCACCCCATCCAACGATGCAGAACTTGAGGATGTATCGGCGTATGTAGGTGTTGAAGACTTTGACCAGAGCGATATACATGTGGATGGACTCCAGACCCATCCAGGTGAAGGAGGTCAGCAGGAAGTAGTGCAGGAAGATGGCCACCGACAAGCACAGCCAATCGGTTTTCAGACTGGCCAACCAGCTGTCCAAGAGGAACACCATGTTGAGGAACAGCAGGGATGTGCTGAGGTTCATCAGGATCTTGGAGGGGTAGTCACGCCGCAGTTTTCTGTTGGGAGGAAAAAGAAAAAGAGATGCGGTTGAAGTTTCACATATTCACAGTCACCTGTCACAACCGCTTAAACAACTGGTTGGTTAAATTTCTTTCACATACGATGTAGCTGCTGAGAAACGTTCTCATGTTTCAGGGAGGTTTATAGATCCAGGTAGACTTTAGAAAACAGACTTTTTTGGCGTTTTAACATGCAAACTAGTGCTGTGGCTGCAGTCTGTGTAATGCACTTTAGGAAAGACCCGAAATATAGATTACTATGTAGAATAATGAGCAGCACAGTCCCGCAGCTGAACAGCAGACTCACTCGAAGGCGATGTAAGTGAGCAGCGTGGCGGCAGAGAAGATGGCGGAGATGCCGCAGCCGATGTAAGTGATGAAGGTCAGAATCTTGTTGTTCTTTGCATCGATGTGAAGTGAAACTCCAGAGATGTCCTGAAGAGAGAGGGCAAAGTGACACAAAGTACAGTCAGATCACTTTTAGGGGAGAAAAGATGAAGAAGAGAACAAAAACCAAACTAAACATACAAGAGAAACAAAGAATGACCAAATACGTTAACTTTTAGAGAAAATAAGTATAAAAATTGGAATTAAAGCATTGATTGGGATCAAAATATTTGCTTTTACATAAATAAATGCATATCTTGTAGCACTAAGATACTAGAGGGTTAGTTAGGATTTTCTCATTAGTGTAACAAAATATTTTCTGTTTACTGCTCCACATCTGTCTTCTTGTTTACATCAGACCAGTCACACCTATTTTGGTTTAATATTCCCCCTAAATGTTCCGAAAACCATCATTTTATATGTGATAAATGTGTGAAAAGTGAATAGAACTGTGTGAAAATAACCAGAAATCATTAAACGTTCAGCAAATGCATGAGGAGTTTTGCAGTTTTAAAAAGACAACTGAGCAAAGTGCATCGGAGCAACTGTGAAAAACTGTAAGAAAGCTTTTATTTCTAGCATGTGTGGTGCAGTGAGTGTGAGCGTTACCATGAGGATGCCAAAATGTGTCAGGTGGTAACAGAGACAGATGGTTTTGTTGCTGGTGGATTCTTTAGACGTTTCGCAGCCTTCTCCATTCCAACCTCCGTCTCCATCTAGTGACAACACAGAGGTATTACACCACAATCACCTCGATACCTTCCACACCTAGAGCTTAAAAAGAAAGCTGTAAATGTTTGTTTCTGGAGAAACTACTGAAAAGTCTTCTCTACAGGGTGTCTTCAAACAACAGTCATGAGCCCAAATGAACATTTAACATGTTTTTCATGCTGTAATCATTCCTATTGTTCATACTTTCCCTGCACTTTCAGTGTAAGTGGGTTTCCACACAGTCATTTTGTGCAAAAAATATATTTCAATGTTTATCTGAAGCTTATATGAGGCTTCAGCAGTCTGAGTTAATCATATCAAGTGGATATCTGCCACCTTTACAATCTTTTTAGCATCAAATTCCCTCTTTGTGTTTCCCTGTTGAGCTGCGATGGAAGTATAGTAACAAAAAGAGGGACTCTGGCACTGAAAAGACTGTAACAGTGAAAGATATCTACTTGATCTGACTTATGTGGATGGCTGAAGCTTCATATTAGATTCATATTACATACAGTACATTACATTTTTGCACAGAAGGAGGACTGTGGATTTTGTCCCCCAATCATGAAGGGATCTTCTAATGGTCAGTATGAACAGGAGGAATGATTACAACAAGGAAAACCCATTAGGCACCTGACTGTTTTTTAAGACAGTAAAACTGTGAACCTGTCCTTTAAGTCTGCAAGTCCACAATTATGCCTTAGTCTGGATATTTTTAATACAGCCAATATAAGTTAGCTGCGGGTTACACTGTGGATGAACATACCCTAACCCTAACCCTAACCCTAACCCTATAACTGGGTTACTGTGACACTGAAAAAAAACTCTAAACCTGATGATTAGAAGGAAACATCTGCAGGAATGAGGTGACAGAGCCACTGACAAATAACCCAAAAAGGTCATTTCAGAACCATCAGAGTCCCAGTGGATGAGACTTCAACAGATGGGATGTTTGTTCTCAGAGCACTTGATGTATATTGTTTCTTGTAGAGAGGTAAATGACTCCTCGCAGATGTGAGGACCCGTGGTGAACCTGAAACATTTGCAGTGATGTGACGACAGACACAGACAGACTTACTGTTCATGCTGAAGTCCCAGAACATGCAGTGTGGAGTCACAGAAGGCTGACGGGAAAGAAGAAAAAATTAAATAGTATCAAGTTCACGAAAGCAGCCTCTCAGATTCAACTTGCAATCATCAGTAACCGGTTTCACTTTCAACATGATTTATTAGATTCAAGACATTTTCTTCACTTGGAGATTTATTGAGTCAATTATCAAGAAATGAACCAATTTAAATATTTGATATATGATATTTCAGATAAATCAAATATTAGAAACAGAAAAAGATAAAAGTGAAATAAAAAGATGATAAAAAAAATTGAAAACATTAAAGAGAAAAGATAGAACAGCAACAAGATAAAATACAGAACAAGAAAATTAAATAAAAAACAAAACATTAGAGATAAAATAAAAATGAAAAACACATTAAGATTACAATAGAAAATTATATCTAAAAAATACAATTTTAAAAACAAAAAAGAAAATGAAATAAAAAGAAAAAAATAACACAAACAAACAAATTTTTTTTTAAATTTTAAGTAAAATTAAAAAATAAAAATGAAAAGAAAAAGATAAAAGTTCAGTAAACCAAAAACAAACATAAAATCAAAGAGAAAAAAATACAAATAGAGAACAAAAGCAATAAAATGGAAAGAAAAAAGAACTGTAATGCAATAAAAAGCACAATGCCTCTCATACACACACTGCAAACCTTCATGTACACACACATGTGCAGGTAAACATTTTAATCTGTACCTTTTCAGAAAGGTGAACAATCTCGATCTCTACCGGATGCTCCAGGTTATTGATGGAGAAGTTCCCCACACTGCTGGCCACGACGTAGCTGTTCAAAGACAGCTTGCCCTGCTTTTTCTAAAAAGACACGAGAGAAAATCAATGAAGTACTTTTATCAGGAATTCATCAAAGTTACTTTCTGGTATCTGAATTTATTTATCCAGATTAAGATTTTTTCCTCTAGGGCAGACTGGCTGACCTGGAAGAGGTTTACGTTGCTGAAGAACATAAAGTTGATTCTGGACAGAGATGATCTGTCGACCTCGGCCTCGGACAGCAGAGATGCAGGGAGGGTGACCTGAGCTAAAGCGTTAGATTTCTCTGATTCAAAATAAATCTGAGAGAGGAGAAGAGGAGAGAATCAACAATCAAACTAAATTAAAAGACATATAAGCCATTTTTTATCTATAGGTGACAATCAGAAGGTTTCTTATAATAAAATAGACCTCAGTGAACAGATGAGAGTCTTAATGTTACCTCTGGGTCAGTGGTGTTTGGAGGCATGAAGGCGCTAAAGGACGTCCCGTTGAACATGGTGGTGTTGAGGGCCGAGATCCCCAAAGCGAGATGTTTGGAGGTGATACTGATGGACGGACCGTCGAACTCGACCTTCTGAGCTAGCTCGTCTACAGTCTTCAGAGCTCTGAGGGAGGGACAGAGACAGACAGACAGTGAGAATTCAATTTTAAATGTTCTTTAAGTAAACAAGTACAAAGGATAAACAGAATCAGGAAAATTAATAAAAACAGAGAAAAAAAAGCAGAAAAAATGGAGAGGAGGAAAATAGAACTAGAAGGGAAAGAGAAGCTGGATAGAACACACAGAAAAATCTTATGGTGTAAAAATAAAAAATGCACTGTAACATCACACTACCTGATGTTAAGCAGTACCATTAAATTACCAATAACGCCATGTATGATGATGTAGTGCAACAGTTATTTTAAGAGATGTGAGGAGACACAACACGACAGGTTGTAGTAAAACTTGTACATAACATGTAATATAATATAACTGAAGGGAAACACAGTATACTGCACCTCTGTACTTTAAAATAAGATAAAATAAGGCAGTACAGTATAGTACAGGTGGAGTATAATCCAGTACAGTAAAGTCCAGTGCAGTAAGAGTACAGTAAACTGCAGTGGAGGTAGAGTAGAATGTGGTACAACACAGTAGAGTACAGTAGAGTACAAAGTACAGTACATCACATGGTGCAGTAGGTTAGAGTACAGTAGAGTAAAGTAAAGTACAGTAATGATTGAATAATAGAAAAAATACAGTATAAGAACAATAGAGATCGAATAATAAATTACAGTAGAGTAAATATAGCGCCCTTTGGTTGAATAGAGTAGAGTAGAAAAATGTAAAGCACAGCACAGTACAGTACAAATAGAGTTGAGTAGAATAAAGTGGAGTGCAGTATAGTAAAGTACATTAAAGTTCAGTGCAGTACAGTAGAGGTAAAGTACAGTAAAGTACCATAAAATAGAGCACAGTACAGTAGAGTAAATCACAGCAGAGCACAGTATAGTAGTAATAGTACAGTAGAGGTGGAGTGGAGCCAGTAGAGTAGAGTAGAGTACAATAGTAGTACAGTAGAACAGAGTAGAGCTAGCAGATGATGAACATACTTCTCGGAGGTGCTAGCGAGCGCCGTCTCAGAGCTCGTCATGACGTTGGAGATGATGGTGACGACGGTGGTGGCCAACGTGGAGTTGATCTTCGCTACGTTTACCAGCTGCTTCACCTTCGTCACCACTTTAGACACCTGGAGAGAGAGAGCGACATAGCACATGATGAAGAATTTATTCTTCTTCTTTCTCCTCCTCCTCTTCTTTCTCCTCCTCAGGTTGTTCAGTCAAACACAGAAACATGGATTCTCACCTCTTCATTGGACAGCTTGTTGTCGGAGATTTCGGCGAGTTGCACCGCCACCTCAGCTGCATTTTCTGCACGAAAACACACAAAACAACTGATTTAGCAAAGAAAGGACATTTAATTTTAAACACCTGGGCACTATTTTATCATAGGAAAGTGTAAAACAGGTCAGAGGCAGGTGGTGTACATCGGGTTTTTAGAGCTTTTTCTCTGAAACCAGCTGCCTCCTGCGGCCGAAAATAACGTTATGAGAGAGCTGAGAGTGAACCAAAACACGAGAGTTGCAGCCGGACGGCTAAACAATGAGCTGAAACTTGCTATAAAGCTCCATAAAGATGAGAGGAGCTGCAGAGTTGCTGATAATTCTCTGTAGGTTCATCACTATAAACCACGACCAACACATTACACACTAACAGCTCAGACATTGTTATTATGAAAAATATTGATTATAGCCACTTCAACCATATTAAACATTAATTTGTGTTGCAGATTTAAACACATCTACTAGTCGGTGGGTGTTTAAATAAAATAGTTTATCTACATTCTGCATTATTATTGTGCATTTGCTCCAAGTGTTATGTTTGATGTTGTTGTCAGTCTAAGACCCGATTTCCACCAAAATAACCAACAACTTTCTTTGCACTGCCTAATTTGAATGAAGCTCCTTCTCATTTGTTCCTCTCCTCCCATCTGTGCACAACCAGGGCCCATAGTCACCTTTTTCAGTAAATAACAGTTTCATTCTTCTGACTACGTAGAGTTACTGAATCTGTGGTATCTGTCTATCTTAATGTTAAATGTGTATATATACATATATTTTTCTGGTTTAGGTTCTGCCCGTCTTACATTAATTTCACCTTGTGATTTATTCTGAGTCTGAGATTGGCTGACGGCTGAGCATACCTGCCGACACCTCGATGGTGTCAATGTCCGTGCAGTTACCGAAGTCTGCAACTGACCAGTGGGATGAGTAGTTCTGTCGATTGATCAAACTGAGACACAGAGACAGAGACAGAGAGAGCATGAATACATGGACAAGACATTTTAGATTTTAGGTGTAAATTTAGTATGAAAACTGTTGACATTATCTGTTTATTACATTTGGTTTTGTATGTGACAGTGATAAGACACAGGGAGAGTTATAATTAAAAGAAAGCCTCTAATAAGCCTGTTTCTGCCTGATTTGTGTTTGCAGCACAGACTGTATAAAAATAATGGATGTAGCCACCATGGCATCACCAACTGATTTGTGGACTTGTGTTTTGAAGCCTCAAGTTTGGCATATTGATTGTTGCCATATCGGTTTTTTGGAGCCAGAAGTGTTGAGAAGTGACCGTATTTGGACAAGAAGGTGAATCTGACCTTACTGCTAGCTGCTAGCTTGGTTAGCATGGTGCATTTACAGTCTATGGTTAACTGTGATAATGCTAATGCTAATTTGAACTAGCGAAAAAAACAGACCAACAAAATGTACTTATCAGAAGAACTGAGCATCTGACTCCTTAGAGAATACAACCAAATACTTAACAAGACTTCTTACGTGACCAAAATGTTACAATTAACTTTCTTGAACTGAAAACACACTAAAATAGCGACGGCTAAGCCTACACTCTGTGAATCTGGGGTTGCGCCATCTTAACGTTTCCTAACCAATGTTGTCGCAGTGGTAGCAACTTGTCAATCACAATGTAGCCATGACCTAAAGCATACCCTGATTTATTGTCAAAATTAAATTAAATGGGGCCATCATTCACAAAATGAACATCATGCTGTATTGAAGAAGACTTGAAACTAGTGATTGAGACCATAAACTCATCAGGAAAATGTTTACTAAGGTAATAAATCAAGTGAGTGGGTCATTTTCTCACAGACTTCTATACAATCTGACTTATTTTTGGAGCCAGTGGAGTCGCCCCCTGGTGGCAATTAGAGAGAATGCACCTGCAAACATCCCACCCGTTGTATCAATAACTCATAGATCACTATCAGCTGTGTGATATCTCATGAGGGAAAAACAAATTAAGTTTAGAAGAGGAATAAGTTTGATTTATCAACAGCAGACAGTATCTTCCACTTAATAACCCTCCGGATGGGGTTTAACAAAGAATCCTGCACAGTGCGAGTCAGCCATCTGTTAACACAAGGTGAGAACAAACTGAACTATTGTTTGGTTTTATGTGATTAATGTAGAATAATTCACTGTGTCATAACGCTCAGAGGGAGAGCTCAGCACATTGGACTTCAAGGCATATCCTGTCCTGGAAATACCAGGATCAGGGTCAAAGAGCACATAAGAGAAGGATTTTGTTTCTGAAAGTATCACTGTTGAAGTTATTAAAATTTCATTTTTATACAGATGCTTAGGAACAGCCAATGACGAGGTTTTTCCTGTGAGGACAGTCAAGTTTTCCACCGTGATTTTCGTTTCGTCTGCTTTGACTTAAGTCATAATTGTGTTATTACTGTGTGGTGGATGCAGCGCAGACGGGTCAAATAAATCTGCATTACCACGTGAACAAAAACATACTTTTAACCAATATAAATGCCAGAGCTGCAACGATTAAATAATCGATTCGTTGATCAACTGAATATTAATCTGTAACTATTTTGATAATCAAACAATCATTTACATTTAATTTTTCAAATAAAAAATTGAAATGTTCTCTTGTTTAAGCTTCTCAGATGTGACATTTTTCTGCTTTTATTTGCCTTAACATTATAGTAAAGTGAATATTTTGGAGTTTTAGACATGTGATGAGATCACCTTGGGCTCTAGGAAATTGTAATGCACATTTTTAACTCATTTCTGATGTTATGTGAGCCAAATGATTAATTTATTAAATCAAATAAATATTCTGCAGATAAATAAATGATGTGACAAACTAAGAAACTCACGTCTCTTTGACTTGGTTTTCATGACATCCTGAAATGATTAGAAACCAATCAAATGTCTTTGACAAGGATGTTGATGTAGTAAATGGCCAAAAAAATACAAAAACTATTATGGTCCTTCAAAAACGTTCAAAAAAGGCTCAATTTGTTAAAAAAAAAAAAAAAACTGGCTACCTTGTAATAAAAGAACCTTGATTCAGTTTTATATTCAGTTCACTCAGCTACATTCAGTATGTTTTGTGTTGTACGTGTCCGTCTGTGGATGTGTGTGTGTTACCAGGTCCTGGAGGCGTTCTGTTTCTTGTTGGGGAAGCAGGGCAGGAACTGAGTGACGGTGGGTCTGCTCTCAGGCCAGAGGTAGTGAAGCGGATTCTCCTCTGGACAGTTTTCTATCAGGAGGGGACAGAGGAGTTATTCCAATATTTTGGCTGCACATCTAAATGATAACATATGAAAAAGATAAATGAAATAAGCGCCGAGCAAGAGAGCCAAACAAATCCAGAGATATACCGCTACAGTCCCAAAAGAGAGAGAGGCTGTGTTCAGAGTTACATACTAACGTACTATTCATACTAAGTATGGCGTCAAATTGTTCCAACTGCATAGTATGTGGATTTTGTGTAAATAAGAAATACCCAGATGTATCCTAGCAAGAATGAGTGTGCAACATGAGCTTACTGGACATACTCAACCGCCCCAAAATGCATTGTGTCTCTTCAGATTGTGCAATGGCAGAGATTTTGAACCATATTTGATTGTTTTTCAAGAAACTACCATTTTTATCTAAACATATGTAGTGAACAACATGACATACTGTTGAGAAAGGTTCTGTTCCCAGGCTGGATTTTTACTTATTAGCGTAGTTACAAATGTGAGGTTGAGGTTTTCTTAGTTCAGGAAATGAAACAAGAATTTGTTGTTTCACTTCAGCTTTCTATCAAAATGTCTCTGCTTTAGTCACGCTAGTTCTAACATGCACTAAACTAGCATGTTAATGTTGTGAAGCTGAGGCTGGAATGTAATTAGTCTGTTTTAATCCATAAATCCTGAAGATGACATTAATCTCTGTACCAGATTTCATGGCAATCCATCCAATAGTTGTCAAGACTATGGCTGTGTTCAGAGCTGCCTACCAACGTACTGCCTACTACATTCTCAATCAGTATGTACTGCATACTGCCTTCTAAATGAATGTATGTTCACATTGAAGTATACAGCCAAGTATCCCAGAATGCATTTCATACCAACCGCCAGCAATATCGGAGATTTTAAAGCAGGCTAAAAGCTGTTGTAATTTTTGCTCTAGGACTGTTAATATGTCACTTTATTAAGTTTTCCCTAATATGTGGTCAGTTTATCCATATAACGCCTGTTTGGAAATTTGCTCTGACGTTTTCAGAGATGTGAGGAGCTGCTGGCCGAGTGAGACCAGCCGGTCATCTCAGCTGTTAGCAGCCCGACTCCTGAGATGATCAGCCGGTCAACGTCTGTCGTCATTCTGAGGAAAACATTATCCAATGAAGTGATCTGTGCAGCTCTTCGGTGATTTACCTCTGGCTGTAATGTCTCTGGAGCATTTGATGTATGATATATTTCCTTTTGGAAGACAAATGTTGGTCTCAGATGGAATCTAACAATTGTAGCTGCCAAATAGTTTGTCTGAATGTGAAGTGAAGCTTCATGTTTTTACTGGACAGAACTACAGCGCTGCCTCTGGGGCTCTATATGTACACATATCATCACATTTCATCACATAAATATAAATGTATTAAAGTGAATAAATCAGTCTATATTAAATTTTGTTTTATTTTATTAAGCTACACAACAGTTTGGATTTTTATTTTAGCTACATTACAGGCCGAATAACATAATTTACTGCATCTCTCTGCCAATTAGGTTATATTTTGGTGATAAAATAAAGTGTTAGTGAGTCAGGTAGGTGTGTTGAGGACTTGGCAAGTTCAACTCCGGAGTACAAACTTCTGAGGATGGGAGGACACTTAATAAAATAAAATGAATGGGGTGATATCTGTACATATAGAGCGTTGTTGTTCTGTCCAGTAAAAACATGAAGCTTCACTTTGCATTCAGACAAAATAACGTGGCAGCTACTATTGTTAGATTTCATCTATGAAGCTGACATTTATCTTCCAAAAGGAATTATATCATATCAAAATGCTGCAGAGACATAAGAGCCAGTGGTATATTACCAAAGAGGTGCACAGATCACTTCATCATTTTCTCCCCACAATGTAGACGGATGTTGACCGGCCGATCAGGAGTCAGGCTATTAGCAGCTGAGATGACCAGTTGACATTGCCAGCTGCTATGGCTAACGTAGCTAAAATGATCAGTTTAGCATAGTTTAGTTTTTAAATAAAAAGAAATAAACAGTTCAAACTCATCAGTGCGTGAAGCCGTTGAATCCAAAGATAAAAACGAGGTAAATGTTTTGCCACTAGCATTAGTTTCAGTTGAATATTCGGTTGCTCATAGCAACCACCACAGGAGCTGTACAGAAGTTTAATTTACATTGTTACATCCACCATTTTGTCCCCATCTGTGACCAAAAAATACTGACTGACCTTTTGTTTACTCTCTAAATGCTCTTGTTAAACAATAATCTGAAGTTACTCCATTTATTTGTGCTATTTTGTGATTTTTGATTTGTAGTTGGAGGTATTAAATTGTTTTTTTTCTGCAGTTTACTGTCTGAGGCTAATGTGTTGCTAATAGAGCATTCTAGCTAACTTAAGAATTACAAAAGTACTGTATTGTATCTTAATGATTTTACTTTTACTCTTGTGTGATGTTTGTGTATATTTACTGGAGTAATTATTGTGTTGTACTTCCTATTAGAACTTAATGATGATCTTTACTGGTGACAATACACCAAATTTAACAGTTTTGTTACAGTTTTATTCATTTTTACAGCAAATTTGATTTGTTTTTTTGTGTGCTGTTGTTGTATTTCATAACATACAAACAAATACCCAAATAAATGATTAATGTTTATGTCCTGACATATTGTTACTGTATAAATAAACATTAAATCAGTTGCTAAATTAATATATTACATAGCAATTGAATGATTATTGTAATAAGATATAAAATTAAACACTATGTAGATTCTCACCAATTAATTGGACATTGGGGGTGGGGGTGGTCTTCATCTGCAGGCTGTCACCTATCACTGTGTTGCTCTTAAGTCTGTCAGTCACAGCATTTTCACCCAGACTCTCATTGGTGATGTAAGAATAAACCAGCAGGGCCTGGCACGAATAACTGGAGGTGAGAGTGGAGATTAAAAAAAAACTTTTACTGAACTGCTGACAGTGTAGACTCAAAGATTTGAAAGGATTATAACAGACAACAATCTGAATCATGCACAAAAAAAAAAACAGTTTGAAATGGAAACACTCAAAAAACTCTTGAGGTGGATTTAATATACTTTTTTCAGCTGTTATAGACAGTAAATGACAAAGTCAATGCAGCAAAGTCACAAAATGATTGTTTTACCTTTTGTCACCTCCAGTCTTTGAACTAGGCTGGACACTGGAGAGAAGAAAGGTTGAAGGGGTGAAAAAACAGAAGTGAGAAGTCATTTTAAACCACTTTTCAGCCAGAAAAGGTTTGCTTGTATATACACTGAATGTACACTGGGGGTTCAACAAGCTCTAAGTTCAGGTTTTTACTGCTCTTCAGCACAGAATGACCATTATACATCTGTGAGATCAATAAATGCCCTGAAATGAATTCTCCAAAACGCTGTTGTATCTGTTTTGGTATAAAATAAGTTCTACTGTTGTTATCAAATATCTGCTCTTCCATATTGTAGAGGCCTAAAGAGTAAATATTTCTTTAAATTAAATTAAAAAAAAAAAAAAAAATGCTTGACAGCTTAACAACCACCATCAAATATTTGCAAACATCAATATGTGACCCAGGTCTAGACAATGTTGTACAAATGCTTATCCTTAAGTATCCTTCTGCAGCACCACAGATGAAACTTAGATGACTTACCTGACGGAGTCCACGTGGACTACATGGGTCCAGTTCTGAAATGTTTGATTCAACTGTAAGAAGAAGACAAATCAAATCAGCCACTTAACCAATTAAACAACTTCTATTATTCTACATTTGTATAAACATATTGGGCTCCATCTCCAATCTACTCCATCTGAAGATTCACACCATTTGCCCAAACTACACGTTACTGGATGGAAGTTATCTTCTCAATAATTCACAGAGCGACTGGAGGATTAGCTCCACCGAATGCTGTTGATTATTCCCACATCCAGCATTTACAGAGCAACATTATCATGCATTTGTGTTTTTGTCCACCTGATGAACGCAAGTCCAATATTCACTCTCTTTTAGCTCTGTTTTTCCTCTGTACCAACTCCTGAGGGAAATATCTGGCTCTTTAGCTGCTAAATATTCCACTATGTTCACCAGCTAGTCTACAGCTAACTGTGTCTGTTTGCTGTTTGGTGCTGAGCAGGTAGTGCACAGTGGCTTTTTGGAGCTTTTTCTCTGGAAACAGTTCAGAGCGCAATAAAAAGCTGTTCTGACGTTTTGGAAAATAGTTTCTGAAGTTTTTCACTCTTGCTGCCATCTGGGGGCCAATGAGACTGACCTTGCATTAATTACCTTATAAAGCTATTATAAAGTGCAGCTCTGGCTACATAAAGCTGGACATATCTTACCCAGAGAGCCACAGCTTTCTCAACGTCAGCCTGTAAGAGTGACGAGCCGCTAACATCCACCACAAAGGAAATCCTGTAGTACAGCTCCTCTGCAAATGAAGACAAGTGGAAAAAAAAGAGAGAGGGAGACAGAAATAGAAAATAATACTTCAGTCTCAATTTGGCACAGGCTATTTCACACATATAATGGAACTTTTTTTTTTTTTTCCTTTTGCGCCAATGCCACATAGCAGGAGATGAATTGAGCGGTTGGAGATAATTGAGTTATGTAAAAATGCAATTTTACAGTGTAAAATGATGAGGGGGGAATGTGCTGCCTGACAGATAACAACAGCAGAGAGGAGGGGGGAGAGCAGTCATTATAGTTTATTTTCTTGGTGAATGGGATCATTTCGAATGTGTGAGGAATCAGAGAAAGCTGCAGGAGAACATGTTTTCTGCTTGCTGGAGCAGTTTACAGATTCTCTATCTGGCTGCGTCATTAACTTTTTAAATCTTTTAAAGGATTTTATACTTTCAACACATCTGTGTGGCTGCAGTCTGATACCTCAAATATTTACATCTCAACCACAGAATAAAGAACTTCATCCCAAAATAAACACATATTATATAAAGACATATAACCTACTATTACTACTCAACACATGGATGATTCTATTCTTAAAAATGAAAAAGACATAATTATTTATTCAGCAAATGTCTGAAGATGGCCTAATTTCCTAAAAAGTTTCCTGGAAAAGGTGGTTTGTATTACTGATTTTCTCCACATATGTTGAATTGTATGCTTACCTGTAGGTACATTTTACGTTATTGCATGTTTAGATAATTTGCTGCATATTAGTTAAAAGACTGAAGGTTATAATTGCAATCAGTTGGTATTAATTAATGAACCAATTGAGCTTGGGGAAAATGATGGAACTTTAAAATAAAATTTGACCAAACTCTCTTTATCAGACCATGGAAAAGTATCTCAGTCACCTTCTTTTCATCTGTTATTTGGCTGAATTTGGATGAAACAGAACTCTCTACACTGAAAGCTGATTTCTGTTTTGGAAACATGATGTTGCCTTTTACTTCAGGTGCATGGAGAACAATAAAACATCTGATTTTTCATCGATTTTTGGACTGGATGACAGAATTACTTGATTTTAGCTGGAAATAGGTGTTACTGCTGCAATGAACACCACAGACTGACCAGAATCCTTTGAGAGAACATTAAAGTGTCTATACTTGTCCAAAAATGTCTTTGCCTAATGATTCTTTCATTATTCAAATAGTTATATTAGAAATAACTTTGTCCTCTAAATAGTTCTTCCTCAAATTAATTTTTATTATATCAGCAATCATGAATAGGCAATGATACTTTTCTACAACGTTCAACATCTGATTTTCTCTTCCTCTCCAGTTAAAAAGATGTAAGTTATGTTATTATTGACCTGTTATTTCAAATAAAGTGAGTTCTCCAACAGCAGACACACAGTATGTTAAGAATCTTATTTAAATGTCTCAAACTGAAGCAGTTTTTTTCAGTGATGTAGCATTTTCAAGGCCTCCTGCTATGCGTCACATTGGCCACTAGGTGTCCCTCTGGTATTTAAAATTGTTAGTAGGTGCTACTGAACAGTCAGAAGACTTCTGCTCCATCAGTTCTGGTGGGAGACCCTGCAAGCTGCAGACCTTCAGTGACATGTTTTTTCTGGGAGAGTTTCAGAAGCAGCCGGTCATTTCAAACATGTCAACCGGACTTTACAGCAGTTATTAACTGTGTGAGAGTCCAAGCAGCAGAGCAGGACGTCTCTACCAAAGAGCTGAATGGACTAAAAGACTCAGAGAGGAACAGGGAAGTCAAGAGAGCAAGAAATGAGGCAGTAGAGGCTGATTGAAGTCTTTCTCACTAAAGTATATACCCTAATGATGGACAGATGAAAGAGGAAGTGACAGTGGAAAATAAAAGAAAAAGATGAGGTAGAGCTGCAATACATTTGTTTGAACTACAAGTACCAGGCTAAATACTACAGTCTGATTGGACAACTAAACTCCCTGTTAATGTTCTACACGTGGCCCAAAATCATGATAAACCAATCACCAGCCTCCAATACCTGAGGGATCCCATCAATTCTCTTGATTGACAGCTACAGTATATATATAACAACCACTATGGTACAGACAAAATAAAGACTATTGAATCTAGTTATTGATGTAAAAAATGCTATTCAGCCACTACAATGCAAAACCCATCCACCTCAAGAAGTAATCTATTCATGTATTCAGTCTTAAAATCTTGTTTTTTAAAAAGAAATGTATTATTTATTATCTGCCAAAAGGTAGTATTAGTATCTCGACCTACTGCAAGATTTTTGTTTTAAATCAAACAATAACATACACACACTATATAGCCAAAATGATGTGGACACCTGTACATTACAGCCATATGTGATAGTTGAAAATGTGATTTCAACATCATGAGTATTAAATCTGCTGCTATAACAGCTCACAGTCAGCGTTCCAGTTCATCCAAAAGATGTTGGATGGGGTTGAGGTCAGGGCCAGTCAAGTTCTTCCACACCAAACTGGGAAAACCTGGAGCTGGCTTTGTGCATGGGGGCATTGTCACATTGAAAATGGGAAGGGTCTTCTCCAAACTGTTTCCACAAAGTTGGAAAAACACTATTAATGCTGCAGCAGTAAGTAAGAAGTAAGAAGCCAAGTCCAAACCATTAAAAAAACGACCCAGACTGCGAGTGCACCAACATAGGTGGGCAGGGATGTCCATATACTTTTGGCCATACAGTGTATATTGCAATCTGCAGGCATATGTCACTTGTTTCAATATATTTCTTAAGTTAAACACTAGAGTTTTCACCTGTTTTAAATAAAAAAAAAGACTTTAAGACTTCATACAAATTACTATGATGATTTTTTCACAGTGCATGCTACTGTCATTACAGATGATTGTGCTTTTGATTCTCTACATCTACAGTTTTTTGTTACTGCATGACATACTGTTCCCCGATGACAGTCCACACAGACATGTAAAATGAAAGCGTTGTTTACATTGGCATGGCAACGTGGGTTTGGCAGCTAAATCCACAGTTGGGTATCCAGGAGTAGGGCGCACCGTCGCCTTTTTTAGGCTGCCGTTGATAGCTGATGTACTGACTGCTTTAAAAGGAGCCGCTGTAGAGGAGTTCTTTGTGGTTATAAAATGATGAGCATCATCAACCACAGGTAACGTAGGGGAATGGTGGACATATTTATCTTTGACATCGCCATCACTGAGGTCTCCTGAGGTCTGATTCCAACTGTGATTTGACACACTTGGACTTGAGATCAAACCAGGCTTTGAAACTGTTGAATTTGTGTTCACACTGAGATATGGTATTGGTTTGTTGCCTGTCATATTCCCCTGAGAAGCTGCTTCAATGCCTCTTTCAATCAAAGTCGTGGCATTTTTATCCTTCGTAGAGTTTGTCATTTTAATTGGGGCTAAAGGAGAGTCTTTAAGTGTTACAACAGTGGTTGTGTTTGACTTGGAGAGATATTTTAAGCCAGCTGTGTTCACAGTTTGGTTGTCACTCATGGAAGGAGGGAGCTCCTCAAACCCAGAAATAAAGCCTTGATCTGGGGCATCGATAGAGGAGCCCCGGGTGGAAGAAGGGATATTTAGGCCAGAAGTGTGCAGGGAGTTTGGAATAACCAGAGCACCAGTGGGTTGTGTTGTTTCTGCAGAGCTGAGTTTATAACTGGGTTCAGAGGTAGTTTGCATTTCAGTAAGAGCAGCTTCTGGATTCAGACTTCCATTAAACAATACATCCTGAGTTATACTGTCACTGTTGTTAACTGCTGAGGAAACCAGTCCCACAGCAGAGACATGTTCATCCGCAATATGGATTTTTGGAATAACATCTGCAGGGTCAAATAAAGTAGAGAGATGTGACAACTTTCCTGTCGCAGTGAGGTTATTTGAGGCTTCAAGTGAAGATATTGACCCAGCAACAAACCTGGAAGCATCTACTGTCTGTGAGTTGTTTGCAAGCTGTGGCAAAACCTTGTCCTTGTCATACACTTCAGCAGAAACAAGGGGTTGTGAGTGGCTGGATTTCAGTTTGTCACGAGGGAGTGTGGAAGCTTGATCAACAGGAAGTAATTGGCTGACGGTGATGAACTGCTGCACTGAGTGGCTAACAGGGTCTGTGGAGGATCTTTGGAACGACTGTGAATAGTTGTCCAGAGGGGATTGAGTTGTTGTGGGCTGGGGGAATCTGTTAGTCGGCCGAGTGGGCGACAAGGAGCCAATTTCTGTCTCTGCCATGCCTTCAGACACCGCTGGCAATACTGCCCAGGCGGGGAGGAGAGGAGAGAGAGAAGGGGTGATAGTAGATGACAGGGGGAGGGAGGAGATGATTATGGGGGAAAGGATTGCAGGAGAGATGGGAGAAAGGTGAAGAGAGGGAAAAAGAGGTGAGAGAGTTGCTGCAGGAGAAATAGAAGGCAACATAGAGGGCAAAAGGAGTGGGTAAGTAAGCGCAAAGGAAATTAAGTGGGATGATTGCTGCAGCTGCCCCCCAATGTCAACATGTGCCTCTGCATTTTGTGTGTCCCACCCTGTCCTCTGACTCATGTCTAGTTTCTCGCTTGCATCCAAAAACTGGCTCATGGGTGCTTGAGCGGTCTGTGTATGTGCTGAACTGTGTGTATGGCTCAGGCGGCCAGGGTGTTCAGTGTTAGTTTGTGACAAGCCTGAGTGGTGCTTATAATCCAGCCCTGAAGTGTGTTGGGGGGTTACAGTGCCAAGCTGTGCACTCGGGCTGCTGTGGAGTGCCAGCATCTGGGTCTGTGCCATGACAGATGGATTCGACAAAGGGGAAGTGGGGTGATTAAAAGCATCGTCATAGCCAGCAAGTGCCTGTGAGCCCCTGGAATTAGTGTGAGCACCAGTGGCGGTGTTTATGTTCAACCGGTTGTCAGTATATAAACGGGAGCTTGTAAGCTGCAGCCTCCATGGATCTCTGTTAAAGGTCAGGGTGGAAGTATGTCTGACTTGTGACCCGGATGAGGATGTCTGAGCCAAGAGAAAAGAGTCCTCAACTACAGGATTAGGGGAGGATGAGAAGGAAGACACTGTGGTTTCCCCTCCCTGCATCCGCTCTGTCACCCTGGCAACTTGCATCACCGTTGCAGCAGGAAGAGTCTCCAAAGATACAGTGAGCGACAGGTTGTCAAGGCGATGTGAAAGGGGACTCCAAATTGAAAGTAAGGGGTTTGAAGACAAAGAAGCAGAGTGCAAGTGCTGCATTCTTTCACTATTTGCCTGAAGCAGAGCAGGGGTGCGTTCAGAGGCCCAAATGCCAGCTGCTGGCAGTGTTTTAAAGCCAACATCAGACTCGTCTGGCAGACGTGACTTGTCTGGCAGAGTATATATGTCACTCAAGTCCCTCTGATCAGACTGAACCAAGAACTGACTGACTGACAGACTGGCTGCATGAGAAGACGGCCACAAAACCAAAGACAAATCCAACTTCGAATGCAACAAAGTCGGCTGCATTTGAGGGGGTAAATCTGGTGTGAGTACTGCAGAACTGGACGCCAAATTCTCCACAGATAGTCCTGAGGGAGTCGGGTTAATTTGACTAAAGAAGGAGTCTAAATCAATTCCACTTGAACTGACTAGCAGACCTGATTGGGCATCATGGAGCTGATTACTCTCGAATAAGGACAATCGACTCCTGAAAGGTTCTATTAAACTTTTAGAGGACTCCTCAGCAGAAAGTAAGTGGTTGTCAGGGAGCAATGCACCATCAATAAATGGCATCTGAGATTCAGTTGGGGCTTTAGAAGAGAGAGGAAGTGACAACAAGGATGCTGTGTCAACACTTGTTACCTCAAAGTCCCTTTGAAGGTTTGAGGAGAGAGACAGAAATGTCAACACAGATGGCTGAAACTTTCCGCTAACTCCATCTGACTCTGGAACGTGATCAGACTCAACAACATGGTCTGTGTCCGAAAGCATTTGCTCAGCTTGCTTGGGAGAGGAAGGTAAGAAGAGGGAGGGCTGGTGAGGAGCAGTGGAGAGTGGAAGAGGTATGGTAGTGGACAACAAGAAAGGAGAGGAAGAGAGAGGAGGAGTGATGGTGTTTGAGGAGTAAAGGGGAGGGGAGGTTGAAATCGGTAAAGAAACAGCGAGTGGGGAGACTGACGATGAAGCAGATGCTGACAAAAAGTGAAGAGATGGGGAGGAGGAGATTAGAGGTAGTGGTGTAGATGAGGAGTCAAGCAGGGATACAGAAGTATAAGAAAATGAAACTTTGGGAAGAACAGGAGAAGGAGAGGGGAAAACTGAAGGTTTATGGAGAATGATGTGTGCAGAAGAATGTATCTGTGTATATTTGTCTATACTTCTATATAAATTATTAATCAGACTACTTCTGGCCACTGCAAGTTCAACATCACTTCCAGTAACGTCTGTTTCATACAAACTGTCCAGTGGGTTTAAAGAAAATGAGGAAATGGATATTTGAGCTATGTCTTCCTCCTGTTGCACTGAAGATGAAAGGATCTGTTGGGGGGAAATCTCCTTGGCGAGGAAAGCAGAAGAGCTTAGTTGTACTGTGGGCAAAGACGGCTGAATGAAAAGAAGGGATGAAAGGGAGCGAATATGGAGAGATGGTGTTACTTGAAAAGTCAGTGTTTCCAATTGTTCAGTGGCAGTTTGTGTATAAGAACTTTCTCTTAGCTTTTGTTTGCTTGAATTTGTGGTGTTTGCACCCCTGTGGGGGGTCTGAGCTCCTGTCAAAGTCTGAGAAACAGTTGGCATAGAAATCTGAGGCCTGCTGATGGAAGATGTTTCTGACATTGATCTGCCTTTTGAGTGGTTCACAGGAAGCTCGCTGCCTGCTGCTAAGCCACTCAGTAGGCTTTCCGAGACATCATGAAAATGCGTTTGAGTGAGCAAATGTTCACTTGTAACAGGAAGGGAAGCCGATTTGTTGAATAATTGTTCGTTTTTGGCGTCAGGACCAATGAAGGCTGGAGGGACGGTGGCAGGTTCATCCAGGGAGTAGGCAGCATCAAACTCATACAAGCCGAAAGCACCGCCCTCCTCCGTGAGCTCAGTCAAATCATACACAAACGGCTCAGTTCCTGACGCGTACTCATCACCCGGCGGCTCCTGAGGATCTGTCCAGTTACCCATGGCAACAGTTTTGTTTTTCGCACCGCTCATGCTCAGCAGCGACCACTGTGGCACTACAGGCTTGTTCTTTCTGTTGCTAAGCGATGATGAAGATGACAATAATGATGATGATGATGCCCCCACTGCTGGAGAAGATTCCTTTGTATCTAATACCTCATCTTTATGTTGCCATGGAGGTGACCCTTGAGATGAGATTGAAATCCCTGATTCTGTGGTTGTAGAGGTCTCATTGTTGGAGATTGTTCGGCGTGAAAAGTTTGTGCGAGATGTCGGCTGCACTAAAGTGTGTGAGCGACCAGTTGTGCCCGTCCCATGAGGAAACCCTGAAGTGTGCGTTGCATTTCTCAACCTGGGTACATGTGTGTACCCAGATGTATGTTTGAGTTCACTTGTTTGTGAAGTGTATGTAGGACTGGTTGTGGATTTAAGCTTTGTTGGCAGTACAGCGGGCTTTGTGATGTGAACCACGGGCTTGAGTGGTGCTCTGGTGGCAGCTGGATGTCTTCCTCCACTTGGCCTCTTCCTCCCCTGCCAGATCAGAGGGGTGGAGATGAACCCCAAGGAGGTCTTAGAGCTGCGTTGGCCTGGGGGCCTGAGGAGGGAGGCGGGAAGTCTAGGGGGAGGTGGTGCAAGTGAGGATGGGGGTTCAGGGGCTGGAGCTAAGAAGAGTCTGGGTTCATATCCAGTATCTAGGTGACTAGGGGCTTGAGCTGGAGGACTTAGCTGACTGGATGCAAGGGACCTACGATGAGAGGCTCTTCCACGGGGGCTGAGAATGAAAGCAGGCCTGGTTTGGCTGCTTATGAAGGGTAGAGGAGCTGGAGGTCTAGGGGCTTGAGAAACAGCAAACCCAGCAGCAGTTAATCCAAAAATACTCCTGAGTCTTCTATGGCGAACAGATAGACCAGCAGGCAGATGCTTGAACTGGGAAGCCAGGGGTTGAGGCTGCTGAAGAGTAACTACAGCAGCAGCACTGGCTGAAGCTTTGGTTGGAGATGCCATTGTGATGAAAAAGCAGGTTACAGATAATAAATAAAAGTAAAAGAGGGTATTTTCAAGCAAAAAACATAGTAGTATACTCCATGGACATTATATCACTTGGGCCAGGCCAAATTTCCATTAACCACGATTAGTGTTAGTATAAAAAAACTGAACCTTGATTGGCTTATCAGAGAAAAGATATAATCACAGGAATTGAGCCCAGAAAAACACGGCAAGAAATTGTCAAAGCATAAATAATGGAAAATAAGCTAAAACAAAACCAGAAGAGTATTTCTATGACTAGGTTAGCTTGTTAAATGAACTAAAATGTTAGTACCATTACAAGGAAAGCAGCAACTTCAGGACCTGTTATGAAAGAACCTGAACACAGTTTGATTTATCAGAAAGATAACACATCAAGGCACTAAGTGAGATCAAAAGCTATTATATATTTAGTAAAATATGATTTAATCTAACTCTTACAAGACTATTAGGTTAAACAGCAGAGGGGAAAACTCCTTTGTGAGAGAAGTATGAATGTGAAGCAGAAAAAGAGCAAATTAATCTTTTCTGGATTAATTAAAGCTTAAAATTATAATAGAATAGTTTTTTTTAAAATGAAAAACACAAGGGGGGAGAACAGAAATAACTCGACAAAAATGACAAAAGAAGAGTGTTTCATACAGACCTTAGTTGCCAAACTAGGCATGCAAGTGTATATCTTACCCCAAGAGGAGACAGTAGTAGTAGCGGTAGTAGTAGTGGTAGTAGTAGTGGTAGTAGTAGTGGTAGTAGTAGCGGTAGTAGTAGCAGTAGTAGGAGTGTTAGTGGTTGGTTGGTTAGTAGTTACTGACAGTGGAGGAGTCGTTCCTGGAACTGTTTGTGGAGAGGAAACAACAGCAGAAAAGAGGAGGAGGGAGGAGGCCGAAAAACAGAGTAAGACAAGTTGAAGAGGAGTGAGATGGGATGTTTGCACAACTTGATGTTAGTAGTACAAGTGGTTCGGAAATAAAAATCATCATCACCACAATGCAAACAGTTCTAATCAACCATGTTCCGAATCACAATGTCCACGATTGACACAAATATTTGATACAGAAGGACAGAGTCTCCCTGCAGCCATGAAAAAAAAGGTTAAATATATTTTTTCTACAGATAGATGGGTCTAAATTTAAAACAACATGAAAGCTCCCATTCATTATTTAACAAAGAAAAATAGTGATAGTCATTACCAGTGATGTCAGTACTGTATACTGTGGAAGTTTTGGTGACATGAAAATAAACCAAGTTTGCACACATGTCAGAAAGCTTAAGTGTAAGCATTATGATATTTTATGAGAAAACTGGTTAAGCCAAGCTTCTTAACCTGTTTCCTCATTGTTAAAATATGCACTTAATGCTGTATTAGTTGAAAGATTAAACAACTGACTGACAGGAAATACACCAACAATTTTGAAGTAATTTAACAAACAAAGGCACCAAACATTCATAGATTAAAGTTACACAAATGTGAGGATTTGCCTCTTTTCTCTGGCATTTTCTATGTATTTTCAACATTTTATTACATTTTATGAATAAAAAAAGTCAACATATGAATCAATAATCAAAAATACAACTAGACATACTATTATTCCTTAAAGTCTGGTTAAGAACATGATTGCTCATGCTTGTGAACACAGGTATGACAAAAAGGTTAATCAAGTTTAATGTATCAGGCAGAAAAGTTATATCAACACTAATGACTGCTTTAATCTTCTTAAACCAGCAATAAGTACTTGTTAAATGTTTGAAACGTGTAACATCATGGCTGGTGTTTAATAATTGTACCATCAAAAGCAGAGCTGTACCCATAATCATTTAACCAGGTCAGAAAATAAGCTGAATTTAATTTAATTTCCCTTGTAAGGACTTTTTTTTTTCCAAGCCTGAGGGTGTGGCACAACAGCAGGCTTGTACAGTCACTTTTTTACAGTTCAATTATTTCTGCAGCTTGTTTGAGGACACACTGTTGAGTAATCAATGACTGTATAATTTTATCACCCAGACCTTCTGAACATCAACTGGTACAGAGCCAAATTGTATATAATTTTGTCCCTACCAGCGTTTATGCCACGCAGATTAAACCTACAAGCACTCACAGCAGCGTTAAGCATCTTGTAAGTAAAGCTTGTCTGTTTTAGCAGTGGCTTCACTCCCGTGCTGTTGCTCTTACCATGCGTTGTAGGGTTAGTAGGTGGGTGGTTAGTGGTAGCAGATGAAACAGTAGGCGTGCTGCTGGTTGTCTGTTGGGCTACAAAGAAGGTAAACAATCACAGAATATCAGTTAGCGTAATACACACATGCTGCAGGTAGGCTACTTTATGCATCTGTAAGCAGATTACTTATTGTCATGTCAAACACCTGAATTAAATAAAAATCCTTTGATCAAGTTTTTTTTAACCAATGTAGGGTTATTTAGCATTCTTAAAGTTGAAGGGACACACAGCTACATTGTGGGGACAACCTGTAAACACAGCTACATTGTGGGGACAACAACCTGTAGCAGCTACATTGTGGGGACAACCTGTAAACACAGCTACATTGTGGGGACAGCAACCTGCAAACACAAAAGCTTCCTGAGTTTCACAGCCATAAACTAACTTTCAACTTGACTTGAATGATATTTACAAGTCAGAAGCTGGTAATTAGAGTAACTGCCACATGATATGAGTGGCCTTACACACTTGCGTGCAGTCAAAACCTCATTGGCAGCTGTGGATGTTAAATCATGTTTTATTTCTATTAAAAAGATGAGATTATCAAATATTACTGTCCACTGTAGGAAATTCACATTTAACAGAAAACCTCATATCATATTTTTAGAAAGGCAGGAGAAAGAAACCACTGACGAGAAAACAGCAAGTTAGCTTCTCTTCTGCTAGCTTCAGTCAAAATCTAGCGTCAAGCTAGCTTGAAAAGTGGTGGTTCTTCAGCTCTCTGTCTAATCTTTGTTCATACATCTCTCTTTCTCACCACCAACACCAAAACATATCTGGGAGGAATACAAATGAGTAAGATTTAAATCTACAGAAAAACAAAATTAATGTTAAGTTATAAATGATATTACAGAGCACAATCAGTACCTTCACTTACGATATTAGCTAGTGACAATAGTTAGATATGGTTAGCTACCTTACCATATGCTGTACTGCTGGCTGAAGCAACGTTAGTGGTAGAAGATGCAGAGGTAGCAGCGCTGGTGGTGATGGCGATGGTAGTGCTAGGCATAACTGATTAGCACAATAAGTCAGCATGTCAGTGAAGTTAACACAAAACACACAACCACACTATGTTAATGGAAATAGCCTGATTGGTCCAGTTTAGACCAATCTCAAAGGTCTTTGAGTTTCTTAAAAGTATCTTGGAGTCATTGTCAGTTTGGTTTAATGTTTTCTGTTTGGCATGCTCAATTCTGTGTGCATTTACAAACAATAAAATGCTGTAACCCAACCAGACCCAGCCAACTAATCACTTATAATGAATGTTGACTGCATGCTGAGTTGCAAGTGAAAAGGCATTTTCATAGTCATTGCCAACCTTTTAACTGGAAATTCAAATCATTGTGTGAAATCAAATTAGTGAACCAATGAGTCATCTCAAATGACAGTTTGCTAAACCCCTCCCCCGAACAGTGATTGTCCAATCTTATCTGAGTAACCGTAACATGTCTGTCAAGGTTTGGATTTCTCAACATGTCAGAGTCCAGCATCCAGTTTGGAGGATTGGATAATGTGAGCTAATAACGTTAGCATGCCTGGCTAACTTTCTAACATACAGTAACTTAGCTTTATTTGGTAGCCCAAGGAGCATATCATTAGCTACATCATTTTGTGGAGTTATAGGTTATGTTAGAGAAGCCCCATTCCTGGATAATATTATGTCAGAGTTCAGGGTAACGTTAGTAGCTCATTTATTGAATCTGTGTAAGATTACACATCCAGCAGCTCCAGCCAAACTCATTGCCCAAAATAGCATAATATTTGCTAGCTGCACTGGCTAGTAACCCTCAAAGCCTTTTCTCATGACAAAGTGAAACACATTACCTGAAAATAAAGTACAAAAAATAAAATAGTAATGTAGCCTCTGTGTTTCTTGTCAAAGTAGGTTTTTCCATCACAAGCTTCAAACTATACAGAGCCCCCAAAGTCCTGAAAGATTATATATTTTTATCTTTCAGACGAGTTATGGGCACATTATTTTTTTGTTGTTTACTTGTGTAAACAAGATGGATCAAATATCTTGTGCGCACCCGTTATCACTGTGTATGAGCAGGATAATAATGTAAAGATTAACAAGATAAAAACATATTATCTTTTGGGACTGCAGGGGCTCTGTAAACAGTGTTATCCTTTCCTTTTGCATGGCTGTCGTATGGGATAATATCACATTGCACAGGTGCACCTAATAACTTGTAACTCAGTACACAGTTGGGTTCACGCTTGGAGCAAGAAATGTTTGTGAAGTCACACTGAGATGAGAGTGCCAGAAAAACATAGCAATTTGAACATCACTGTCTTGATGTTCAGGAATATATTCTCAAAAAATCTTTTTAAATTAGCCTTGGTTTCAATTGAGAACACTTCTGTGATCTACTGGTCTGTTTTGCGGACTTTTTTGGGGGGGATCATTCAGTTATTACTCTTTTTGTATGGAAAGTATAGTAATGCACATGGCCAACAAAACAGCAAAGCAAGTGAAGCCTTACCAGTGGAGGGGGAGGAGGAGGAGCTGGTTGTGCTGCTGGTGGTGCTGATGGTTGGGGTTAGAGGCATGCTACTAGTAGGAATGGTGGATGGAGATGGACTGATGGTAGAGAGGACTGGCGATGACAATTCAAAGAATACAGCACAACGAGAGGGACCACACATAGAAAACAAAAAGGTTTTAATGCCGCCAGGTGTCGTTCAGGTGCATCCAATGCTGATGTTTTTGGGTGCAGATCTTTGACCTTTTTACATGCTCAAGGATAATACCTCTCACATGCTTGTGTTAAAAAAGTAAATGGTGTTTCCTACAATGTCCCACTTCAGTTGAGCTACATATTTAAAATCACACTGAGAACATAATAGTCCTTTATTAAAACAAAAAAATTCTCATTATACTAATCAAAGAACAAAAGCTGATTTTCATATATTTCCGGGAACACTCATTCACCACTAAACTTTTCAGATGGAAAAGGAATGACAGAAAGGATAATTAACTAATGAAAAGATTTAATGAACTCATAATTTAATGAAGTTGGAGATAATATTTATCTAGTCTGAGTCATCCTCAGTCAGACATGTTCATCTGGACCATTTCATCAGAACAGAATTAGCTGAGTCTTCTCCTAAGTAGATAATGGATAATAGAATGAAAAAATGAATAATAGAGGGTTTAACTTTTCAGAGGTGCAGATGAGGTAAAAAAGAAACTTTTCATGGGCTCTTGAAAGGTCCAACATGGCGATTTTTATGATGGAAGCCTCTTCAACAAAAAGACATTAAATGTAAATGACTTGTAATCTTACTGTTGGATCATAAATAAGCTCCAAAATTGATCTTAAATTTACGGATAACAGAAAGAGAACAGGACCAAAAAGAACTCTTTGGCTTTAGTTACCATGGACAAAAATCATGTGATAAATAGAAATACCATCAAAAATGATCAGCGCAGTGGCTGATCAGCATAAACGAGATTTAGAAAAAAGGGGTTCAGGTGGAAAAAACAAGAGCAGGAGGAGAAAAAAACAGGAAGCAAAAAAACATTGAAAAGGAGGTAACATCAGGAGGAAAGGAGGTGTAAGAAGCTACAGATAAAAATGAAAGAGGAGGGAGTCAGAGGGCGAGGATGAGGGTTGCTTACCGTGGGTGTTGGCATTAGTAGCATGGATGGTGTTAGTGGAGTCAGTGGATGGGGTGGCGGGAGAGGAAGCGGCTGGTGGTAGTGACAAGGGGGTTGGGATGAGAGAGAGAGAGAAAAAAGATGCAGAGGATGATGAATGTTTGTGAAGCTGCATGACAAAAGATCCTCTTCAGTGTAGAACCTTTAACGGGAGGTAGGGGTATACAATAGAAAATTCCTTTGTGTACATTCTCTATTGTTTTCCAACAGCTTTGTAACATAAAATGAGCAACCTGTTCCTCAGATCATCGTTAAAGTTAGACACCGAGGACTCCAAACTAATTGCTAACAATGTTAGCCAAAATGAAATACAAACATGACTTGAGTTGATCAACAAAAAATGGGGAAATTTAAATCTGACATCCGAGGCCGCAAGAGGTTAAACAAGTGTGACAATAACTTTATTTCAGTGCCATTTCTTATCGCAATACTGGACGGAAAACCTCACACAAAGACAACTTGAAAAGCAAATATTTATTTTGCCAGCTTGTGACAGCCACATTTATCTAGTCCCAAATTGAAATGTAAGCATTCAGATTGAATGCGAAGAAAATTTTCATTCACTTTTTTCATTCAAATTCGGTTCCTCTCTCATGTGACTGGTGGCTCTGTTTCCCATTCTTTATTGTAGTAAAGACAATTGCGTTTTCCTGGATGGTTTCAACTTAATGGAGGTTAGTTTGCTGACGCACACCTGTTCTAACTGGGGATTCAGGTGTCCTGGTGTCTCAATGGATACAAAGCGTGGCATTCAATCAAATACCAGGACATTGACTTTTGTAGCAGTTCCAGGGGTGCTGCTCTTTACCTGACCCTGCAATCTAAAGACCAATCTAATTCAATGATTTAACATATAAACTTGTTGGTGCTCTCCCATGACCTGTTGGGCTGTCAAAGTCATTTATATTCTGGAACAAAAGCTGTAACTTAATTGGCTCGACTTCCTTCCCCTCTTGAGCACAACCTCACAAAAACTGACCTTTAGAGAAATGTCCCTCTGGGGCCACCATAGCTCAGGATAGTGTGAGAACTGACATTTAGGGAGTGGGGTTGGGTCATGTTGTCAGCTGGCCCCAAGCTACTGTTCAGACCAATCCTAATGGTACACTCCAGATTATGAGACCTCCTGGAGGCCAGGTGATCAGCTATAGTGAGATTTTCTTCAGGTCATGACCTGTGCATGGACAGTACTCCAGCTTTAATGGATTTGGTTGGGCTGAAAGGGGCTCATTGCTGCAGCTGAACAGCACCCTGGGGTGATTTCCCTTACTTGGTTCTTTTCCATATATTCTCTTGCAGTCCTCTCAGGACACACGGGGGTTATTTAAGGATAATGTCATGAACATAGCATATCCCAAGAGATTCTTTTCTACATAATTTAGTGAGAGTCAGCAGCAGAAAGTAAATGCTTATTTAATTACAACCTTTCTACACTCTTTTCTCATCTGCTGGCACTTGATATGGTGAAGAAGGGTCAGCTAAGAACAAGCAGAGAGGACCAACTGTGTCCTCATTTCAATCAATTTGTTTGAGATTCCTGTCCTCTCTTTTTTTCATCTCTTCTCCTTAATTATTCATTAATCTGTCATTATTATTCCAATCAATTAACTCTTTAAAGCCACTTTACACTGTGCAATTTTGGGCTGTCTAAGATGAAAGTTTACAATGGTGAGAGAAAGGTGGTGGAATCTTTGGCCATCAATCCAAATCAGTGTCCTAGATCTCACTGTCTACTGATGTTCGAGTCAGAGCTCTGCCGACCAAAGACAGAGTCAGAAATTTAGGACCAAATTCTCACAATGTGACTGCTGCTACGACCCACGGCTGTAAACAAACCAATCAGTATATGACTTGAAATGGCAACAAATACACTGTCCAGCAAGACGACTTCACACAGTCTACTTAGTACATGCATGCCGCACAAAAACCAAAACGATGAAGGTGAATCTCAAAAAGAAGTTCATGTGACTTTGCAGCATTTTCAAACATTAGAGCTGCAGATGGATGATGTGAAAGTTTGGAGGCCAGAATATTCTCGGTGCTTTGGGGAACCAGAGGCTCTGTGAACCAAACTCGAGTCAGTTTGAGGTTAAAGAGTTTCTCTGAACAAGATGTCCACAGTGCATTTCAGGAGTTAAGCAGCATTAGGGGGTTCAGGAAACATTGGACGCACTGGAACTTTGAGGGTTTCTTAACAAGGCACAAAGAGAAGTGACTGACAGCAAAAACCCTAATCCTGTGAAGCTGAATTGGAAGTGGATGGAACTGATGCTGCCAAAGTTGAGAGTTTGATTCCCACTGGGTTCACTTGTATTAAATATGTATGTGGTCATGGAAGAAAACCTCAGTTATATACGTACATCATTCTCGGCAGTAGGTTAGGGGTTCCAATATCAATCTTCAAACTGCCAGAAGATACAAGCAATGGTAGTTATGGTTGACAGACAACAGAGTTTTGAAAATGATATGATATTCATTATTTTTTAACTTTCTCAATTTCTTTTCTAACAAGACTAAGGCTTGCTTCCATCCACCTGTTTTTATTTGCATTTTGCATCCGAGTGGAAAAGCCGAAAATTCAAGAGTCTTGAAGTATCGAAGAAACACTTTTACGCTTGGCTGAGGTGGAAAACATGGCGTATTGATAAAAGCACCACTGTACTTAAGCACAGCAGCGCTTTGAGACACAAAAATGACTCCAGGAAGCTACCATGCTGACAGTGCTGTGACATTCCCAGCATTGACCTGATGATGGCAGCAATAGAAAAGTTAAGCTGTAACAAAAGTTGTTATAAATCATCCTGAATGGCTGTACCAAATTACATGGCAATACATTTCACTCAAAACCAAAAATGTTATCCTCATGTTGGCGCTAGAGAGAAAGTCAGAGAATTACCACAGTCATTAGTAGTATTGACAGGGAACCATGAATGTCTGTCAGTAGATGTTAAGATATTTTACTGGATAATTGAACACTTTTACCTGTTGGTCATAACCCAAATTGCGAAGACCATGTTAACAATGGAGGTGTGTTAATTTTTCCTACCTGGGCAGCCCAGTCCAGGGGAGTCACAGCTGGTTGTGAGTGGTGTGTTGCCGGGTGGGGAGACACCTTTGGGGAGGGGTGGGGAGATTAAAAACAGAAAGGTTAATCAGTTAAAATGATCAGGGAACATGGTTTACAATTTGGGAAAGTTTAGCAAGAAAAGAAACCTTGTCTCCTAGAAATTATGTTTATATAATACTGAATTATTTAAGTAATCACTGCCTGGATTATGATGAAAGGCAACATTTTTTTTTTGGATGAATGAAGCTACATTTATGTAACACACTGGTAGGGAACAAGGAGGTTAGTGAAAGGCTGCGGTTTAAATGTTAATAAACACATCTTTCAAGTCACTGCAGACTTTTTCTGTATCAACTATGATTGACGACTATGACCCTTCGCTAATTTTAACTAAAAGCTGTTGGCTGAAGCTGATATTGCACTGCAAGATCAAATATTTTGGTGGTAGAAAGATGAAATACGCTGTCACTGAATTTTACTTGTATGTTTTCTTGATTAATCAACTAGTTGTTTGGTCTATAAAATGTAAAAAATGGTGAAAAATATTAATTACTGTTTACCAGAACCCAAATTGACATCCTCAAATGTCTTTTTTCAGAGTAGAATTTCGTCTTTTTTTTGTCTTAAAAAATGACTAAAAACGATTCATCAATTAACCAATTAGTTGGCCAATCATTTTCTGTTGAATGAGTAATCAATCAATTGACTAATTGTTGCAGCTCTACTTATTATGTTGAAAGAAAACATATTTAAAGTTGCAATTTAGTTGTATTTAACCATAATTTCTAGGAGACAGCATTGAGAAAAGTCAGGTATTTACACAGTAATTTTAATGCACTGACATTAACTTTGATGCATTCAGACATAACTTTGGGTCAGTAGGTTATATTTATATTATATTTATAAATGGGGGGATAAATATAGTATTATAAGATTTGGCTATATGAAAACTTTTTATTTCAGAAAGTATTGTGAAGGTGTTAAAAAACAGCAAAAGAGAGTAAAAGAAAAAAAGATTTTATCCCCAGATTTCCCCAAAACATTAAAAATTCAAATTACATAACAAAAACAATCACAACAAGAAAATGTTGAGATACATGGACTGCAAAAAATTCCACCTACAGAACTGTGCATGAGTTGGCTAACATGAATCCCTGACATTCTGCAAAAAGAAACTTTCTCATACTGGTTTTTGATAGTATGCAGATTCACAATCAATCAGACTTTGTGGGTTGTGGTGGGAAACAGATTGGCTGCTCGCAGGGATCAAACCCATGATGTTTCATTTCAGGGACAGTCTGTCTAACCCACTGTGCGCTCACGGCTGCCAAAAATCAAGCGCTCCTCAAGTATTTTGGCCATTTGAAATGTAATCCTGAGCCTGGCTGCGGCCCACACATACTGTATATTCACTGGCCTTCAGAGGGAGTGGGAGACAGGCAGGCAATGAAAGCGGAGACTTTGTCCAGACTCACTCACACAGTAACAGAAGGAATGTGTTCAAGAGAATGTCAGCAAATCATCGCAGTGATCAACCGAGTGAAAAAGGAGGAATTCGGTAATCGTGGATGGCATGTGGTTCAAAAGAGGTGAGGAGGGCTGAGGATTGTGCCCAGTCATAATCTACCTCTCTCTTTTTCTTCCCTTCTTCTTCACCTTTTGTCCTTTGTCCTTCTCCTCTTTTTTCACTTTTTTCTCCTTCATACCCCCCTCTTTGCCTCTTTCTCTCACTTTCCTCCCTTAGTTATTCTTGTTTTTTCTTCTCTTACTACAAACAAGGTGTTGCCAATCCAGAAAAAAGTGTACAAAGTGAGTGAACAAAGTGCATACTAACAAATAAGTAAAAAAACCCCAAACAAAACAAATAAAGAAAAACTAAATTCAGATTCAAACAAATAAAAACCAAACTCCCATTCAACTGCACGGATCACTTAATCGGATAATGACGACGGACGTTGACCGGCCGATCATCTCAGGAGTCGGTCTGCTAGCAGCTGAAATGACCGGCTGGTCTCACCCAGTCAGCAGCTCCTCACACCTCTGAAAATGTGGGAGCAAATTTCCAAGCAGGCGTTATTTGGATAAACTGACCGCATATTGGGAATCTACACTGTTACTTTCTTGCCTGAAAAAATATTAAAACTTAATAAAGTGACATATTAATAATCCTACAGGGAAAATTATTACAGCTTTTAGTCTGACTCAAAATCTCATCCATCACTGCCAGTTGGTGCCAAATGCATTCTGGGATACTTGGCTGTCCCAAGTCCACACAAGTCAGCTGCTGATGCATTCCCCCCCCCCACAAAAAAGGAGGGAAGAAGTGGGGGGGGAGCAAGAACACATCCAGATATTTGGACTGTACTTGGCTAGATGCAGATATTGAATTGGAACAGTACCTGAGCTGTGACTGATGATGTTTCACAAGTCCACAAGAACACAAGTACAGACAGTTAATATGCTTCTTCCATTTTGAACACTTAAGCTAACAATTCTCTCAAAGGTCAGCTCCGTCAAAAGGCTAGTCAACAGTGTGCATTTATGTGTCAAAATTCAAAGTTAAACTCTAGACAAAAGCTCTGTGCAGATTTACTAATTAACGACAAAATGCATTACTTCTTACTATTCTCCCATCATCACCTCAGTCTAAATTCCATTCATCCTCATGAACTAGTTGAAAGCTTGGTCACAAAGTACTTGCAGGGCTGGCAAACTAAACGGTAACACGCTAGCAAGCCGGTAACCTAACGAGGGAGTATGTTAGGAAGACATTGTTACCAAACTGCGTGTATGTGTGTTTCTGTGTGTTTGTGTGTGTGGTGGTGGTGGTGGTGGTGGGGGAGGGCTTCAGTGCTCTGGTTCTAACCCACATCACTGCTTTTTGCTAACTGCTGAGTGGGCATTTCCATTTGAAAAACCTGGGAAGGTCTTGCACACCTACACAACACACCCTAAACCTAACCAAGTGGGTGTGTCATGTAGTAAAGTGGGTGTATCGTGTAAGATACTGCGAGTCCACAGATAGATCTACATGGAAGGTGGAGTCGTCCGTTAAACATATAACGGTTTGACACAGCAAATATGACAGCTTCCTCTGTTTTGGACTCGGATCCATCTATTCTTCCTTCATTCTCCTTCTTCTCGATCAGTTCTCCGTCTGTTTTCTACCCTAATTTTGTTCTCTTGCCTTACTTTTCTCTCTCTACTTCCTCTCCCCACTTTTTTGCCCTCGTTTTCTTCTATCTTCCTCTTCCTCCCCCCCCTCTCTCCTCCCAACATTACCAGAAATAAATCTGTTGAGCAGCACGTTGTGATTAGGGAAAATGAACGCTACTCTGTGCTGTTTTATCAGCAGAAAGTGCTGACCAGAATGGAGGCAGATAAAGAGAATTATCACTAATAATGTGTTATAATTAATGTAATCATTCAGCACCAGGTAGCAGACCAAATTTGCCATTACTGTCAAAATATGTGTATTTTCTGCAAGAGGAAAAGTGTGCATCCAAGTGCATTTCTTTTTCAGTGTAAATAAAACATTTATTTTCCTCTGGATGTCTTTATCAGAGTGTCATTAGCTGATGAACTGTAATTAATCTAATGCTCAACACCTGATAGCGTGCTATTATTCACTGTCATTACTGCTTAAATATGTTTATCATTTGCAGAGGGAGAAGCTGTGACATTTGGCTCATATTTGGGTTTTTTTTTTTTTTGAATGTGGTTCTCTCTCAGCTAAAGTAATATTATGCAACATTTTCACATAAACTAATGGTTGACACTTACAACAACACTGTGGCATTTTAACCAATATTCAGTTTATTAAAACTTTTCCATTCGCTGTTCTGCACGCACGGGGGTCGGATTTCAGCGAGAAAAATCTCTCGTACACGGCTGGGAAAAGACGGACCAGAATTTAGAAGCTTTCTTTGTGGTCTGGCGAGGTCATGGATGGATTAACTTGAAACAGCCGCCGTTTCAATTAAGCTGTACAACATCATCGACAGTTTTCTTCTAAAACCGTAACTTCTTTGAAGGAATTCCAGTTTATTGCAATTTGGGTCTAATTTTCAAAGTTTCATCCAACATTTGTATCATTAATAATAACATTGTACTCACCATAGTAATTTCTGTCGGATCTTTGAACACGGTGAAGTCACCGAAAAGAAGTCTTAACAGGTCATGAAACACGAGCAGTCAGACATTTCAAGTTTATAAACCTCTTTCTTTGGAAGTCAAACTGAAAGTGGGCAAACCTGAAATGTTGGTAACAAGCCCTCATTACACAAGAAAACACAGCGCGCATAACTACAGCCCACAAAGATATGTACATTAAGTAAAAGCTGAAGCAGGAAGTGAGTCTGTAAACTGTGATGGATGATTAAAACGGGCAGTTTTTGGTCATAATTTTGCCGTTTTCCTTTGTTTTCTCTTCCAAATTTGACTGGTTTGTTTCGAACTTGTCAGATTGTCTGACTGCTCAAGTTTCTTCCTACTGATGTCACTAGAAGAATGTCATCATTACTGATAGAAATGATGGACAAAACTACAAGAATAAGATAATACGTTTTCTTTTAGTATCAGGGACAGTGTGTGTATGTTTCAGTGTCCATCTTCTCCCTCTGGCATCAATAAGAGATGAAAGACCAAACGCACTCATCAGAGCAGGCGTGCACACATGTTTAAAGGGCCATACAGACCTAAAATACACAAAGTACCTACCTAAGCAAGCAAGGACAAACACGCACACACACTAACACACACACACCGACAGAGCTCGACGGGCGCCTGGCGACAGCTTTTTCTTCTGCCTCCATCAGCACTGGCCTCATTACTGGACCAAAGAGGAACATAAAAATGGCTTCAAATGGTCCAGAGCGCTTTGGTAGCCTCGTAAAAACAAAACAACATTTTCAGGGTAAACAAAATTAAGCGCACCTCGTCTCTGTGTGGAAAGAAAAACGAGTGTGAAATGAATGTACTTGGAAGAAACGCGACGGACTTGGACGCTCTAATAAGTAAACACTCACTCCAAAGCCTGAATGTCCAGTTAGAGACGGGAAATCCATTAATAAAAGAAAACGTAAAAATTACTGCCAAACCTTAACTAAGTGTTTTATGCCTAAAACTACCCAACCCTCGTTTCAAAGTACTTGACTTGACTTTGATTTATCATAAAGTCCAACTAAAGTCCCGTTTAATCCTCTCTGCAGTCAAAAAATAACATAAACATGTTCTTTAAATTTATTGCTAACAGTTACTTATTATTAGAATGATGAAAAAAGGTGTTTGGAGTAATATCAGTCGGTTCCTGTGTTTGATTGACACAGTTGGGGGGGGGGGGCTGGGGGTGTCTGTTTAACAGTAGCTGGGGGGCGGGTATGTCGGTGTCTGTGTTTGATTGACACACTGGCTATTTAATTTCACTTGGACTTTAGAAGTCATTTGTAACAGTTTACAAAGGCTCAGACAAAAGATGTCATCCTGCTGATAGAGAGCTATCACACCAGGATATACTCAAATGTGTCATTTTAGAAGGTGATAAAGACTGAATCAAATAACACATAGTAAGCTGAGTCCCATCTGAACAAATTTGAAATGTAAGCCTCAATTTGTAACATGAGATAATTTCCTCTCACTCATTTTGATGCGTTTCAGTAAAGACAAAGACACATGCATGTCCTGCAGGACTCGTAAATGTATTCAGCTTGTGAGCGACAAACATTTGTGAAAGGTGACACTAATATAATTTGCAATCTGTTAGTGAACGGCAGATAAAAGCAGAGCAAAGCAGTTAAACATAAACATATTTTTTAGGAGAGGATTCGGAGACTTTAATGTAGCATGCTCTATCTGTTTCTGTAATGTGTAAATCAGAGATAAATCCAGTTTAAAGGATTGTCTGTGTGCTTAAATTGGGCAACAAATAAAGCCAATGAAGTGATATTTATGTTTATGCAATTTTATTGTTTTCTTTGCGTTCTGTTTTTGCAGTTTTCCTCATTTTGTTCCCTGTTTAGCTGTTTCCTAACTCCCAGTGTGCACCACTGTCCAAGTATCTTAAGTTTGCGGCACAGATCCAATTTGATCATTTAGACGTCTTGTCTAAAGCAGTACATACTGTACAGGAACCTGACTGAATTTTATTAAATGCATTCATGGAAGTAAACCTCAAACAATAGTCTTTCAGCCGGCAGCAGCAGCAGCACCAATAAAACTTCCCTGACTGAAGAATGGAAAATGTCAGTTTGTGAGCTCTGAGGCTGTAAAATTGTCAAAACACTGCTGGCTTCAAATAGGACCTTACCTAATGGGTCTAATCCTTCCTGGAGTTTCTGTATACTTCCATGTAAAGAAGGTCCAAAGACTAAAAACACAACATTTCACTCAAACAGTCCCCACAGTGCGGCCCTGCTTTAACTCCTCATATGCTCCTCTTTATCTGAGCACATGACATTAACGTGTGTTTAACCAGATTTTAGTGTTTATGCTATCTGTTCATGTTTTCTATGACCCTGGTTTGAACCTTTTGCACAAAAACCTGTGAACTGCTGGTGACATTTGAACATTTTTAATCTCTAAACAGCAGATATCTGTGAATGCGGAGTCAATACGTCACCTTTTCATTTACCAAACTAATCCTTTGTTTCTGTTTCCTGCTGCTGCTGTAATCACACAGTTTCCCCTCAATTCTGTAATCAATGTGGCTGTGCGAGCACAGGAAGCCGAATTGTGTCTCTGTTTCTGCTGTCTAATAACTATATTTAAGGCTGCAACTACAGCAATGATTATTTTGAGGACTTGTTTAATTGTTCAATCTATAAAATGTCAGAAAATAATGAAATCTGTTCCTCAGAAGTTTCCAGAACCAAAAGACAATGTCTTTGAATTATTTATTTTGTCAGACCAACAGTCCAAAACTTTAAAGATACTCAGTTTACGATGATATAAAACAGAAAATCCTCACCTTAGAGAAGCTGGAATAAGTGGATTTTTGGCTGTTTTGTGTAATAAACGGGTAAAACTTTCTATTAAGGCACCTGAAGGTGATTAATTTGACAGCTTTAGTTACTTTTCAGATAAAGATTTGACACAATGGATAATATAACAAGTTTCTAAAATACAACACATTGTTAACGATGGAACCAGTAGTTTCCAACCGTTTTGGCTGTGTCTCGTTTTCATCCATATGACACTGATTTTGCCTGTGACATGTGATCTCTCAGCTCTTTGAACTGTCTGCATGGAGCTCGTAACACCAGTTTGTGTCCATGTTTGAGCCTGTATGTGTGTGTTTGCATGTATTCATGGACGTTCTTTGCCTCGGTGCCTCTTTGATGAAGCCGTCCAACAGAACAGTGAATCTCTGAGCTGCGTGAACATTATAACCACAGACATGCTACTGCTGAAAATGCTGACAGAACTTGATTTTAGTGTTTGTTTGTATCAAAACCTGCTGAAAACACATCATTAAAAACTATTTGACTAAAGCTCCATTCAGACTGGATTTATGTCAGTAATAATTACTGTTGTAATGACCGACTGGTTTTCGGTGAACTTGCTGCTCCTCCTGTCATTAAAATCCCGTCTGGAGCGACTTCCTTGTATTTTAAATTGGAACTCTGAGTTTTTTCCTTCTGTTACAAAATGTTTTTGCTAATCTGATAGATGGAAACATGCAAATAAAACCATCAGGAGAGCAAGACCCTGTATAAGTTCATCAAATGGGCTGTTTTAATGTCGGCAGCAGGTATACAGGTGCCTATATTTACATTTTGGCACATTGGCTCCAATAAAAGTCTGCTAAATTAGCTATTAGCAGCTCCTGTTTGCAGTGTAGCCATGGATGTACATGTAAGTTCTGCAGCCTGTTTATTCTCTGATTTCTAAGTGGTAGTATTTATGGAGGTTTACTGGTAATAGACATCAGAGACAATGATATCATTACATTAATGATATGTGTAACTAATTTTCTGTTTGGATATTTTCCAAATTAGGCTTTATTCTGAATGTAGCATCTTCTGATTAAGACATGTGTTATATGCTGATATTATTGTGGTTTTAGGAGCATTCTTTGGACATGTATACAGCGCATTTGGAATATGTATCTCATTTGGGGGCCTGTTTACAGTCAGCTCTGTGCGTTGTAAACAAACCAACTATCTGATAGTTTGTAAGGCCGGGATAGAGATGCATGACGGGCAGGTTGTGTAACGCACCCCTGAGCAGGCAAAATGACATATGATGGAGGTGGACGGCAGACAGAAGAGAGGAATGAGAGGAAAGTGGAGAGCCGTTCACGGAGGGAATTGGTTATTATCCTGACAAAACAGAACAACAGAGCACGCCTTCTCCACGACGAGGGCGGAGGGGGATCGGTTATTATCCTGACATGCGGCCATGGACTGACGGTGATGACTCGGTGTGATGCACCAAAAACACTCGGCAGTGTAGTACACATCATGGGACAACCTAGTTACTGGATGTGCCTGTAACTATACATTTATAATATCAGTCATATCAATATAATGTTTTTCACCTCGCTGGTTTACTTCACTGCCTGCAGAGATCTTGTGATTCCTGTTCCCGCTGGAACCGAGAGAAACCCTGAAAACCCTCTGCATGTAAACAGGAATATTTATTTTCCTTAGCCATGTTAACAGCTGAGTAGGAATATTGTCTTTTTCAGATTAAGGGCAGAAACTGGAATATTTTATGTATATGAACATAGTCAATCATGATATAAAGCTGTAATATCTCAGTTATATGCTGCACTGGATTCTCAACACGGTTTACACACAGATGTAAAAACTGTTACTGGAGAAAAAGTCAGAAATTTGATGAGTATGAACCAAGATCTCAAATTATTAAGAGTGGATGAATGGATAAACAGACATCTTTGTAAAGGGAAGATCCTGCTGATTACAACACCTAAAGTTCTTACTTCTGTTATTTATATCCTGTTCTGATGTCGGATGTTAAATATGATCAGAGTTCCAAAACTTGTAGTAAACGTACAGTATAAAACAAAACCGAGTGCACCCCTAACACTAAAATGTTAAGTAGTTACTAAATACTACCCACTAAAAATACTATAGTTATTGTAAGATGATATAATTTTGAAACATTTAACATGTTAGTGATATTGCACGGGGCTGTTTTGTTATATACTGTATGTAGAAATGCTGCCTGCAAGACAAAAGTCAGGGCTTCAACCTGCCTTGAACACTTCATTTGCAAAGTTTTTTTCTACCTTGCTGACAGGCTGACGGCAGCATGTCGTGAATGCCCATAAATGGCCGTCCGTTCTGTAGTCTTTGTTGCTAAGGTTGTTCATGTTGTCCACTTGCATATTTCTGATCTGATTCCAGCTCCAACATTAACGGATGGATTTGAGAAGTTGACATTTCGAGTAAAGAACGAGAAAAAGCAGTGAATCCTGCTTCCGTAGTTTGTTTCGTGGTTTGTTGACGTAGCCTTTCGGTGCGGCCAGAAGTCAGTCGAGACACAGCTTCCTGAACAGAGTGAGCTCATCCAGAGGGCTTTTGTTGCTAAGGTTGTTGCTAAGGTGTTTCCATGTGTTGTTCACGTTGTTCACTCTCATATTTTGGATCAGATTAAGCTCCAACACGTACAGATGTATTTGAGAAGTAAATTTGGAGTAAAGAGGGAGAAAAAGAAGTCAAATCCTGCTGCTATAATTTGTTTACGTAGCCTCTAGAGCTGGAGAAAGCTTCCTGAAACTGACCAATCAGAACAGAGTGGGCTCATCAGGAGGCGGGCCTTAAAGAGACAGGAGCTAAAACAGCCTGTTTCAGACAGAGGCTGAACTGAGGGGCTGCATAAAGGACCAGTATAAGATAAATAAAGAGTTTTTAACTGTAAATCATGCAAAGATATTCCAGTAGAGCCCCATAATATAAACATAGACATGGAAATGTGCATGATACATCCTCTTTATTAGAATATGTTCTGTAATGAAGTTTTGCTGATGTATTCTAGTTTGCTAAAGAGAAACATGTGAAGCATGTGTTGTCTTGAACTATATATGCACAAATGTGCTGAAAAAAAAAAGGGTTATTGCTGCAGGCTAACACGTTCTCCTTCATGCATCACAGCTCTGTTAGCGCAGGCAGATTTATACATAAACAGTTACAGACGTACATCAGCAGGGTGTTAGCAGCACTCACCACTAGTTGGCGCAGCAGAGGTTAAGTGAATGCAATAAGGGTAGCAGACTGTGAAGAGAAGGACAGATTAGTGGACATCAGTCATAAAAATACATCTGGGAGACATGTCACTTCAGGAAAATATCAGCATCAATTAAAATATGCAGAGAAAACACAGATCAATTAGTCAATGAAGCGATCAGTTAATAACGGCGGTTAAATCACACAATGTCAATAAACAGCAGCATGAAAAATTACATCAAAGTAATGTCAGTTAATTCATAACAGGCAGAACATAATCAGTCATTGAAGCAGTCAGGTGATGATGTGTTGGACATGGAGGGTCAATCGCTTTGATCAAGCACAAACTGAAGGTCCATCCAATGTCCAGGAATTAGACAGATCCCTCAGAAACAAAAGGAATGTTATAACAAGCGAGAAATAAATGAGGATGAGTTTATTTTTTAGGTATTCAGATATATTGTGCATAAATATCTCAGTTTATGTGTTTGTCCTTTCAGTTAAACTGCAAATGAAAATCTTAATTTATATACGACATTATCCAAGTTAACGAGGTCATAACTACTATTAAGGACGCTGAGGTCATATCCTTTTTGTGAATTTGGGATGCTGTTAATTTAATCTAATAAGTGATTCCACTCATTTTGGAAAAGGGTTTTAATGTGGTAATTGTACTTTTTTTTGTGTGTAAAAAAAATAAACACACGTGATTATTCAAAAATCTTCCAGCTACATATTTGAATGTGACCAACGTGAATATGTAAACATCTCTAAGCATTTTCTGCTGCTACCCTATTGAGCTACAACTGTTGCTGTGATATGTTGTTATTGTAATAATGGCTGAAATAAGTCTGAAAATAAGACCCAGATTTCCAGAACATGTGTGTGCATCTTCTCATAAAGCACTCATCATTTCTGTTATTTCATGTTTTATCCTCATGTGTTTATGTGTCTTGTGCAACTGTCTTCTCTATTTCTGTTGTTATTTTTCTAACATTAATGTCACGGTTTAATGTTGTTTTGCACTAATAAATTAATTAATATACTAAATTTCGGTGCTGTAAAACAAGATGGTTATCAAAGCGGTTCATTCATACTTTGGTTTACAATGTCTTTCTCTCACAGAGGAGATCACAGCAGATACGATTTCAGGCAGAGTAAAAAAAAAAAAAGCTGAAGTGAATTGAGTGTGTGTATGCGTGTGTGTGTGTACAGTGTATGTATGTGCGTGTGTGCGTGTGTGTGTGTGTGTGCGTAGCAGAGAATCAGGAAACTAAGTGCAGATTCATGCATTTCTTGAAAACCACTGCAGGTCTCTGAGGCATACAAACACGCACCCCTGGATTACCCCACACACACACACACACACACACACACACACACACACAGAGGCCCATTCTGCAGTGTGTACAGTACAGTGTTGGCAGGAATTTCACTGAAACCGCTGCGGCTAACCTCCTGCGGCTGAACACTCATTTACAGCGCTTTAAATAAGAGGTACTACTCTGTGGACACACACACACACACACGCAGAGTGTAGTCTTACACTCTCTCTCATGGTTAATATTTAAATATGATGAGAAAATGGTTGATTATGTAAACTTGGTTTTTAAGTGTGTCAAGAGCGTCTGTGGCATTTTTGATAATAATGGATTACTGTGACATACCTTACAAGAAATAATCTCTTTAAACGCACGTGATCGGATTGCTAATATAGGTCATACATGTTTGTATGCATGAATGTGACCATCCACTCTCAGTGTTTTATCAGCCAAGTGGGTTTTTAGAACAAAGCAGGAATCAGAGAGATGTTTGGTCAGAAGCCAAACTGGCTGCTGGAGTCAATTAACTCACCAGCCGCAGTCAAAATTTACCAGAATTCGGCTGAAGTCTGGTTGTATTTTTCCATCCTCGACGCAAACAGACTGAAACGTTTAGTACTGTACAGTTCCAGCATGATCAAATACAGTGTGTGTGTGTGTGTGTGTGTGTAATACTTTACTCCCCGCTAAATATTAGCAATAAAATAAAGTCACGATTCTCGTTGCAAATGCCAATTTTGTAACTTTTCGCTTCTGATGTTAGGCTCATAAATTTAGTTGCGCAACGGAACCTGTAGAGTCTCTCAATCTGTCAGCGTCAGATTATGAATTCCTCGTCTGTCTTCTGTTCTGAGGTCAGTTCAGGTTGTTTCATGTACTCACTGCAGCTGAGCCTGGTGTCGGTCTGGGCCAGAGTGGACGGGATGTTCCAGTAGCTGTTTTCCCAGTCGATGACGTTCCCCGTCGCGTCGCAGGTCAACGCCCTCAGCTGCTCCACCGTCATGGCGTAATCCCACAGCCGCAGGTTATAGATGCTGCCGTCGAAGCTGTGCTGCCCTGAAGAGAGAGAGAGAGGCGATAAAAACGTTTCAGGTATGTCACAGATATGGTATCCGTTGATTTTCCACCTCGGCGTGTTATAAAGCCTTTTGTGGGAGCTGATGATGTCACTGATGATGTCCAGGTGCATTATGGGCAATGTAGGCACCGGGTTTTGACAAAGAGGAGGAATGCGTGGAATAAAAAAAGATGACATCTCTTTCATACTGTTTATATTCATCCTTCACAGTATCTCCTCGTTAGTTTCTACACCACAAGTCTAATTTTTCCTCATCAGTCATTAATAAATGTTTGATTAATCCTTAATGAAGCTTTCAGAGAGCAGAGAGAGTGTGTTCTTTAGGTTTATGGAAAAAAAAACATTCACAATCACACTATAATATGGTCCTGTGTTACCTAAAACAGACAAAATGATTTTAATTAATTAAAAAAAATTAATCTAAAAGACTTTCATCTTTCACCCATATTTAATCTAGTTTCTAATTATGTCTTTAAGACTCTCATCAAATCATCAAATCAAACTCTTACTGGGTGGTGAAGCCTGTTGGCAGGGAGGGCAAAACATCTTTACAAGACAAAAGTAAAAATTTAAAAGTAAAAACTGCGGCCTACCCCCTAAACGGAACACTCCGCCTCCTCCCACCGAGTGTCCGCTGGACGAGGGGCAGGTCGTGGCAATGTAGTTGCCGTTGATAAAAACCGCCACACGGCCGTTGCTCGATGCCCAGAGCACACAGAAAGACTTCATGGAGGAGGTGAACTCATTGGAGGAGATGATGGACCCGATGGAGCAAGAAACTTCATCGGTAATCAGCTTCATGTTGGACTGATCGTAGCCCAGAGACAGCGCTGTTTTGTTGTTACTGTCATGGTAGGTGAAGATCCACTCTTGCTGTTGAGATACAAAGACAGAGGAGTTGGATGTATTATGATCAAAAACAGCAGTATTGTTTATGTTTATAGCTGGAAAAATGTCTTTTTACTAGCTTAACTTGCAGGTGTAGCCACAAAAATTTCATCTGTAATTTCCTAAAAACAACAGCTGGTATGAGATATTTAATAGAGACGTCCTGATCGACTTTTTAAACTTGATTTTAATCTTTAATATTGATAATGTACCAATACTGAAGTGCAACGCATGAGACACTGTCATACAGAGCAGAAGTCTTCAGTTTTAACCAAATTTCCAGCCAAATCAGCAAAGGAAAATGCAACTTAATGCTTGTTTCCATCCACAACTGTTTATGTAAATATTAGGTTTTGGTTAAGAAAAATGAACCTCAATTGATTTAACTGCTGCTTGAGGCGGACGTTACTCTGAAAGATCGGATTCAAACTGAAAATGAAGCGTGTGGAAGAAATTTACACGACATAAATAAAAAGAAATTTGAAAAATATCCCATCAGGAAAGAGAGAGAGAAGCAAGAATCAGCTCATGTATTGATCTAAAAGACCAATACATGAGCTTTTTTCCTGACTTTGTTCTGGATGATATAAACTGTGTGTTTTAGTGGCATCTGCAAAAGAACAAAGAACAGTTTTTGGTTCCTCGTGCAGCTTCCTAACATGCTCTCAGCCTCCTCTGAGTGTTTAGGAGTCACTCGATAATCTACGATCATTTCTAAGCGTCATCAGTTGCAATGCTTTTAGGAGCAAGCTCTTAAACTTAAGTGTGAGTGTGAGATACCCGTTTCTGGCTGTTGCGTTCCAGCTCAAAGCACAGCGTCAGTTGGCTGAGCGTCGGTATGGAAACAGAGTCGGCGACTTTGGTGATCTTGCCGTTGCCGTTAGATATGCGGACCTTCTGGTTCCTCAGGGCCACGGCGACTAGACAGGAGAGGAGAGAGAGGAGAGGAAGGACGGAAGGAAAGACCGAAAATGAAGCAAGCAAGGAAGGATGGAGAGGAAAAGATGGAGACGATTGACAAAGAAAAGCAATACGAGACAGAAAAGGGCAGATAGAGATGATGTGAAAGAACAAAAGACATATGGGCAAGAAATCAAAACAAAGGGGAGGATGAGATGAAATGAAGCAACAAAAGGAAGGAAGAGTGAAGAAAGGAGTGAAAATGAAACAAAAACAGGAAGGAAGAAAGACAAATGAAAGGCAGACAGTAAAAAAGAAAAGTGTGAAAAAGGACAGAAAGAAAGGAAAGAGGAAGTAAATCAAAATGTGGTTGATTTGAAGAAGAAAGCAGTTCAAGTAAAAGAAAGTCATTCAGGAAAGGAGAGAACAAAAATGAAGATAAGTAACTCAAAAAAATCTTTTCATCCATCTTTATTCCAAATATTTAATAATTCTTCACTTTTTTAGGTTGAGAAAATAAAAAGTAAAAAGACACTTTTCATTCAAATAAATCAGCCGTCTAAAGATCGTCAAGTTTGCTTCGTATTCTGAAAAAACATTTTAGCATTTTTAATTATTTGACTGAAAACAGGGAAAACACTGTTTTTTATTCCCATTTCATTTTTTTCTTTAAATGTTCTCCTCAGTATTACTGAAAATAGAAACTCAGGACTCTCCTGTTTAACTTATGACAAACAGTTTTAATTATTTCTTAGAAATTACACTTTGTCTGTGATTTTGGCAGATGGCTGAGAATACTACAATACCCATGAGCCTCTCCTGCCGTTGCTATGGAGAAGAAGCCGGACAGAGGGGTAATAAATTCAAGACACTTTGCTCAGAGAACAAAACACAGCGCTATAGTTTCTGAATTCATTTAAAAGTAACCCAAAATATAAAAGTGAACTAATTTAAGCTGCAAATTATCTTCAGAATTCAGGACTTTTAGATGTTTCTTGTATGTTTTTTGCTGAAAAACACCTTGGCAGTTGTAGTTAATGTCTACCTGGAAGTTTTAATGTCCACAGTCTTGTAGCTTCAACTTTTTTTTTTTTTATTTAAGAACAAGATATTTTCTAACACAGTTGTCCATCTTTTGTTCTGATGATTAAACCTGGAGAGTTTCATGCTGATCCAAACAGTAGCAGTGTGAGTCAAGTAACGTCTGTGATAAAAAATGAACAAGACTTTTACTTCCAGGAAGAAGAGGCGTCCAAAACAGTTCCTCTCACCTCTATTCTCAAAAAATATACATACAAAAGCATCCACCACATGATGAATGTTTCATATCTATATTTTCAGGTATTGATGAATCAGAGGTTTTTGTCTTTTTGACACTTCATGTCACAAAGCTTTTCCCAGTAGATCGGCTCTGGCTGGAGCTGCCGGCCAGTGGAAAAAACACCAGTCACACACATCACATTCACACAGATGCATGAAAGCACCGAACGCTGCAGGTCAGAACGTCTTCATTTGATAGGCTGATACCTCTGACTGTGTGATGCTGATCCACTCGCTCTCTGTGGAAACCGTCAATCTTTAAATTAATGATTCTTTCTCGCTAAAAAAATGGTCACATCCTTCAGTTACGGAGCAACATTATCATTCATTTGGAGTCGTGTTTCTGTTATATTCACTCTCTTTTTGTTGTTTTTGCTCTCTACCAACTCCTGAGGGAAATGTCTGGCCATTTAGCAGCTAAATGCTCCACTATGTTCACCAGCTAGTCTACAGCTAACTGTGTCTGTTTGACATTTGGTGCTGATCAGCAGAGCTTTAAAGCTTTATATTTTCGGTGTTTTGATCCAATTCTGTTCTCTCGGATCTTTTGAAATCCCAGGAGACACAATGAAAAACACATGTTGGTCCATCAAAACAAAAAGGTTGTTCTTCTTTGTTTTCTGAAGAGCTGATATTTATTTCTAGTCTGGTTTTTAACTGTGCAGATGCTTGTGAATATGCTACTAATGATCTAACGACACATTAAAAAGCACCTTCCACCTGCTAAACACCTCAGCAGGTGGTAAATGCTCTCAGATGCATGACAGAGGAGGAAGTTTGGTTTACTTTGTGTCTAAACTGATCCCAGACCTGGAAATCAGGTCTCAGCCTGCACCTACCGTGTCTGAAGCTAACACTGAATCCTTTCTTCTGCACACTGAAGTCAGAGGTAAAGGACAGCTCCATCACGTTGCCCGTCGAGTTCAGCGTCAGCCCGTTGGCCGTCAGGCCGCAGAACTTAACGTCCGTGTTTCCTGTGTTCACCACCACCCGGTCGTAGATGCAGCCTGGAGCCTCCTCCAGGTCAAAGTCCAGGAAGGAGAGCTGGATGATGAAGCCGGCGGGGGCCTGCATGATCCACTTACAGGCCTGAGAATTGGGGTATTTCTGGGGGTAGCAGGGCGATATGATTTCCCCCTGGGCGTCCGTCAGCACCATGTTACAGATCGTGGAGCCGCAGCCCAGCACTGGAGGTGATGATACATTCATGAACTTTCAAAAAGGGACACTGAAGGCTTTTTAGGGGCAGGGTTATACTGGAGGGTTGGATTACATCACTTAGTGGACAAGATGCTAGTAGACAAGGACACAAGGTGAAAGAAGGGTAGGACACATATAAGACAAGTAGGCAGGTTTCAAGGGCATCCTTGTTGAATCGAAGAGTCAAGGAGGTCAGACACAAGTTTTCAAGAAGGTTACAAGGACTTTAAGGATTCAGGAGACAAAACCAAGACTTATCTTTAAGAAACGGCACCCAAGGAATCAGGGGAAAACAAAGAGTAGACGGGACAAGACAAGTCGTGCAGATAGCTAAAGGTTCAGCAGCCCAGAGAGGAATATTTCAATCAATCAATCCGTCAACCGACGGATTGATTGCTTAAGAGAGAAGTAGACGATCCCGCAGCTGTCACACCCAGATCCTGCTCCTGTACGGTTCAGGTTAGAAAAATACCAACTATAGAACTAGAAACCATGCACATGCAGAGAAAGTCACCTTGTTTAAGAGCAATATTTAGGTAAAGACATGTAGTAGATGCAGTTTTGTCAAATTTATATCTGAAATAATCTAAAACTGGAGCTCTGTGAGAGATAAAAATACAAGTTCTGTACCTCAAACTACATGTATGGAATCAAATTGTCCCTTTAAACTTGTATTTTTCTGTCGAGATGCTACTTTCACTTTAGATTTCACAGAAAAAGAGACGTGCACAGTAAATTTCTCTTTACAAACAAATAGTAACAGTATAAAGTTGGTTTTTCAGAGAAACAAAATACGGAAATGCCGCCGATCAGTTTGTATTTGTGTCCCGATTCTTCACTCGAAACATGAAACATGTTAACCTCCATCATGTTCGACAAACAGCTGGAAAGATGAGCCATCCCTCACACACACACACACACACACACACACACACACACACACACACATACACAAAAAGAAAAAAATAACAGACAAGAGCTGAAATGGAAAGTGGAAAGAATGGTTTGTCTCACTCGCTCGGAGAGTAACAATGGCCTCCGTTGATCTCGGGCTCGGCCTTCGCCGCAGCCAAAACCACAGCCAACGTACTGGAAACGTCACAAACACGAGAGAGTATGTGTGTGTGTGTGTGTTTCTGTGTGTGTTTTAACCCTTTTTCATCCAAGAAAAGCTGACTGAGGTCACATTTTTCTGCAACGTCGAGCTTCACAGTGCCTTGCTCGTAGGCATGTTGACAGAAGCTACTGACTCGTGAGGATTTCGCCCGACGAGTCCAACAGTCACCACTTTGAAACCTCACAGTCACCACTCGAAATACTGCATGTGTGAGTTTTAGTTATTTTCACTTTTTACAAGACGTCTGTAACGCTGCCTGGATCTTAAATTACAGAGAGACTCAGACTCGGCTTTTAAAACAAGCAAATCAAAGTAGTTTCACAGTAAAATAGCAGTAAAAATCAAGACCAAGAAATCAATGTACCGAGAAATTGTTGGGAAAAGACGCGACTTTAAACTGCGTTTAGTCAAAAAGACAGTAAGCAAATATGTGCTAATCTATAAAGGTGCTATTTAAACAAAAAATATAAGTCTGTCAGTGATTCATGTGTGTTTAACACACCAGTTTCAGACCTTTTTAACTTGTGACCTTTAATCCAGAACAATTAAACTATGTGTGACAGTAAATCCTGCACCATCTTTGATTTAGATGGTTTGATTAGATTTTAATAGATTTTTTTCCCCTCTTCTTCCTGTTTTGCAGCCGCCTGCCATCCTGTTTTCTCACCTGTATGTTGAAGATCATCTACCAGCTGACGAGGTCGTATTGTCAACGTTCTTTCCTGAAACTATTTTCAAGATCCTCCAGATTAAATACACAATTTGTTCACACGCTCCTGTCGTCGTGGCTGCTGACCTCCAGGAAGGGAGGAGGAAGATACAAACCTTTTAGACCTGGATTTTCAGCGGAGTATTCCTTTAATTAAGAAGCCTTACTTAAAGCTGGTGAGTTTAAATACACACGTACAAATTGTACACATGCACAACGATCGAAAGAAAATGAATCAGCAGCTATTTTGATAAATGGTTCGTCATTCAAGGAATTTCAGTAATTTCTTGCCTCACCCAATGCGAGTACTCCTGCTCTGCAATACTGTGATAGACATTTTTCAGTTTTCTGATGTTTTATAGACCAAATGATTAATCAATTAATCAAGAACATAATCAGCAGATTAGTGGATAAAATTAATTGTCCAATGTGTTCGAGCAAATGTGCACATTTCTACTCCTCTAGATTCATTTCTACCGCATCTGAGAGTGCACAGTGTGTGTGTGTGTGTGTGTGTGTGTGTGTGTGTGTGTTTTGGACGCAACTTCAAATAGCACCAAACTCCTTTTTCCCACTAATGGAAAAACTAGAAGCAGCCACACGATTCACATACCGAACACCACTCTCTCTCTCTCTCTCTCTCTCTCTCTCTCTTTCCCACACACACACACACACACATACACACACATAGAGAGAGAGAGAGAGAAACAAAGCTAGTTACTCTACAAAGCTGAATGAAATCAGTGAATCAGACCAAGAGAAGTCTACACTCCCCGAGAGAGAGGGTGTGTGTGTGTGTGTGTGTGTGTGTGTGTGTGTGTGTGTGTTAACAAGCAACACAATTTATCCACCCGAAAGCCTACAAGCTGCCTCTCAAGTTTCTGGCGGCGTGACTTCACGTTCTTCTCTGCGTCTTGTGGCAGGACTCCCTTCATCGCCGCGCCGTCACGGCTGAGGCTGCGAGAGATTTACGTATTCTTGACCACAAAATAAATATTTTATATCCCGGCGAACACTGGTTGGGCGGTGACTTAGTGTCTCCAGCCAAACGTGTTCCCTGTCAGACGGCAAAAACAGCAACACATAAGGACACGCACACAGCAAACTAAAATCATGAAAATCTAATTGCTTATAAGTGGACGTGTGCACATGCTGGTTGGTTGTGAGCTGACGTCACAGGGCGTCTTCCTCTCCGTGTCCAACAAAGGTCCATAATGGTGGGAACGTCCTTCAGTAACAACAATTAATGTGCTGCGTTTTATCCCTACACATCCGACAGGGCAGCAGGTCAGCTGTTACACACAGATCGCAGATTTATACGGCAAACTGTTTGCAATAAATCAACGTTTCTCAGGATGAATCCTGAACCCCGTCAGGGCTTTGAGGACTTTTTTATTTTAAGCTCTGTTTCCTTTGTCCTGTCAAGTTTAAATGCAAAGTCTCACACTATCTGCTGCAGTGACGTTACTGCCTCTCTAATCAATACAGTAGTTGTAGCCTTAATGGGCGGGGAGGCCTATCATTACGCACAGTTTTAGTGTTGTTATTGTGTTTTTGGACATAATCAGAAACAATTTTAACTGGTGTATGAGTGTCCACTGGGTCTGTGAGTGGTGTGTCTCATGCCTGGTTCTTTTCCCTGCTTCACTATCTGTCTATTATTGCACAGATCGGCTCGTGCATGACAGAAAAAAATAAAATCTTGCATCAAATTTTGCCTTTTGGCTGCCCCATCCACCTGACGCTGAACCATCTTTGTAAAGTTTCTGGTTCTGAGTTATTACTCTGAGATTTATTCATTTTAAAAGACAAACAAAAAAGAAACTGTCTGGAATCAGCCGGCATTAATGCTGACTGTGCAACTGATTTAACAAGAAGAAGTGTTGGTCTTTCTCTGCAGGTGAACTCCACACTTAGTCAGCAAACCAAACATCCTTTACTGTATCTTATTCCTCACATCCCCGCTGAGGAGGAAGCACCGCTGTTCCTGGCACACTGGTAACCGCTGTCTGTCCGCACTGATCCTGCATCTGTCCTGCATTACCGCTGCTGTACACAGTGGCAGCGCCGCTAGAGCTCCCCCATCCTCATGCAATTATCCTTCATCTGTCCTCCATTAGCCACAAAGGAACACTGTTTCTTTAACATTATGCAGTGAAATCAAATCAGCGCTTTGCAATGCAAATGTCTTAAACCGTTGAACCGGAGTGTCACTCCGTACCTGATATGAATCTGACAGCTGAAGACGAAATATACTTTGAATTTTCAGTCAGAAGGAGGAAACTGCAGCGGAAAGGTGAATATTCTGACTTCGAATGGCATCAGTGAAAGAAACAATCACAGGAATTATATTGTCATTTAAAGAGAGAGATGTTTTGATACAAATGTATAAATACACATGTATAAAAGGACTTCTTGTTGTACCTGTACCCTCTACGTTGCTTGAAAACCTTCAGACAGCTACCAGAGAACACTTGTGAACTTGTATTCAGGTGGATTCGTGGAGACAGCAAACAAAAACAACACAACAGGCATCATGCAAGAACATTTTCTTCTCCTGAATCTCTGACTTTTTTTTTTTTGTTTGTACAAGTCTTCTAACAAACTCTCTTAAAGGTGCAGTGTGTAGGATTTAGTGGCATCTAGGGTTAGATACATAGGGAGGGGTTGCACCACCATGTTTCTATAGTAGCCCAGAATGAACACTGGTTCTAAAAAGGGCCTTTTGCAGAAGGAGAGGTGAAGGTATACAGTTGGTTGCAATCTGCATCCTCACCACTAGATGCCACTAAATCCTACACACTGGTCCTTTAACCTCATAAACTCTGTAAATCTCTGGTTTCAGCCTGATGAACGTCACCTGTTCACGAGGAGTTCCTGAGATTTCATTCACAAAAATGTCTCCAGAGTGAAAAGAGGAATTCGAGGTTGCTGCTGTCAGATATCAGCGGACGCGTTCATCAGCATCAGTGGTCGTATTAGAGGAGCTGAAACAATTAGAAAATATGAATCCATCACAGCAGCGCTTTGACATGAAGTTCGATGCTAAAAAACGTCCTTCTAAAGCAAAGTGACTAATATGAGAGGAGAGAATATTATACCCTACAGTAGGTGATGTTACACTGTCAGCTGCAATAACATGATACTGGACGGAAACCTGCAGGGAGACACCGAGCCAGCTGTTTACAACCACTACTGAAAATATTGATAATCTCTCCTGTTATTTTTCTCTGCTCCTTGACTTCGATTTGGGTTGAACATCACGCTCTCAGTTTTAGAAATACAGCTCACGTAATGCTTAGGGGGGGATGTTAAGAGGAAGTATTGCCATGGATTCAATAAGTTAGCTGTGGGCTACAACTTTTTAACCTACATTTGTTGCGATTTTTGGCAGATTGTCTCAATTAAAAGTCTGCTGAATTAGCTTCACATAAAATTTACAACATTTAAAGCGAAATAAGTTGCAGATTTCAGCTTTAATTCCCCTCCTGAAGTTTATAATTTGATTCTAGCCCCAAGAGAACTTTTACTCTTTTTACTATCAGCCTGGAGGTGAGAGGAGCAGGCTGGTGACTGTAATGTTGTTTGTACCACACACACACACACACACACACACACACACACACACTCACATACACATACACGTGTATGCATGCATGGACCAATCAGGAAGCAGGAAGTCCTCTGATGCAAATATTGTAACTGTGCTGATAACCAAATGTGGGAAATAACAGGGGTTTCGCAATCACCTGTCTCACTGTACAACAAGACAACATAACAAGCACCAGATGCACTCAAGTAGAGTTTAGAAATAACATAATTCACAGGGATGTCTTGTTCTCCCTCGACCGCAGATATGTCATGAGTTACTTTTTTTTTCCGGCACACAGGACGTGATTTCTTCCTGCTCAACACACAAAGCTCAGGTGTGAACGTCACTGCTGACAGGACTCGTGCACAACACAACACTGCAAATACTCCGCTGTCCTTGAGGTTCATCAACTAAATGTCTTTTTCACAACATATTATGATTGATCGCTCCTCACTCTTCAAATCCTCATGTGAACCAGACATCCATCAGGTCTGTCATCATTAAAGATGTTCCAGAGTGAGGAAACACCATTTACACACTGATTTGTCAACATACAGCGGTGCGCAAAAAGTTTTTAGGTGCTTAAATGTTTAGATTCTTATCCATAATGCAACACTATCAGTACCAAATGTATTCTGCAGCATGACAACGAGCCCAAACTCAGTCATAACGAACTATCTTCAGCGACAAGAAGAACAAGGAGTCCTGCAACAGAAGGTTTGGCCTCCACAGAGTCCTGATCTCAGCATCATGGAGTCAGTCTGGGATTAACACAAAGAGACAGAAGCAGCTGAGACGTTTAAATCCACATAATAACTGTGGGAACTTCTCAAAAGATGCAGGAACAACCGACCTGCCAAGTCTCTTGAAACTGTAAAGTATCCCTGAGCTGTTTTTCACGCCGGTCTGCTGGCATATCACTTTTGATAAGTTTTACAGGACAGTTTCCAGCGTAAGACAAAACACCGCTGACACGAACATGACTCGGGGTCGACCCCCGTAGCGTATAAATAAAAGTTAATAAACAATTTATTTCCTTTCGTCACCAAAAATCTGCCGATAATTTCAAGCTTTGTCACACAGTCTGTAAATAAATTCAGTTTCATTCCATTTGACTTGGCTTTGATTTTCAATCCAATTAACACACACACAAGATGAAATTTATAGCAGTCCCACAGAGGAAACACTGACACAACACTGCCAGGGCCGTAAAATATTAACATCTCAAATTAATTCCTTAACGGTGGAGAAGTCTTCTGTTGACTCAGTGACAAGCCGCCGCCCTCGCGCTGCCAAAACCAACCAGCCATCTAAATGTAAATGTGTGTATCTATGCCAGCAGTAATCCTGCAGTCGTTACACACACACACACACACACACGTTATTAATGATGTTAACTCGTCCTCTCCCTCTCTACAGCTCTGTCTTGATGTCTCTCTTCATTAGTTAACGGTCGGCAGCGGAGCATCCTTTCAACGGTGACCGAAGAGGAAGTCATAAAGTTTTATATTGGCTCTGATTAGCAGCGGTGAAGGTGACTTACAGCCAGAGAGGAGGCATTAAGGTGCCACTGTTGAAATAACTCCTCGCAAATGGCTGCGCTGAACGCACCTCTAATAGAGAGGCATAAAATATGTTTGTTTTATTGCACTGCTGAGCACAAACAGGTGGAGAGGAGAGGAGAGGAGAGGAGAGGAGAGGAGAGGAAACGAGAGGAGAGGAGAGGAGAAGAGAGGAGTGGAGAGGAGAGGAAACAAGAGGAGAGGAGAGCAGACGAGAGGAGAGGAGAGGAAACGAGAGGAGAGCAGAGGAGAGGAGAGGAGAGGAGATAAGAGGAGAGGAGAGGAGAGGAAACGAGAGGAGAGGAGAGGAGAGGAGAGGAGAGGAGATAAGAGGAGAGGAGAGGAGAGGAAACGAGAGGAGAGGAGAGGAGAGGAAACGAGAGGAGAGGAGAGGAGAGGAAACGAGAGGAGAGGAGAGGAGAGGAGAGGAGAGGAGAGGAGAGGAGATAAGAGGAGAGGAGAGGAGAGGAAACGAGAGGAGAGGAGAGCAGACGAGAGGAGAGGAGAGGAAACGAGAGGAGAGGAGAGGAGAAGAGAGGAGAGGAGAGGAGAGGAGATAAGAGGAGAGGAGAGGAGAGGAAACGAGAGGAGAGGAGAGCAGACGAGAGGAGAGGAGAGGAAACGAGAGGAGAGGAGAGGAGAAGAGAGGAGTGGAGAGGAGAGGAAACAAGAGGAGAGGAGAGCAGACGAGAGGAGAGGAGAGGAAACGAGAGGAGAGGAGAGGAGAAGAGATAAGAGGAGAGGAGAGGAGAGGAGAGGAGAGGAGAGGAGAGGAGAGGAGAGGAGAGGAGAGGAGACGAGAGGAGAGGAGAGGGGAAGAGAGGAGAGGAGAGGAGATAAGAGGAGAGGAGAGGAAACAAAAGGAGAGGAAACAAGAGAAGAGGAAACAAGAAGAGAGGAGAGAGGAAACAAGAAGAGAGGAGAGAGGAAACGAGAGAAGAGGAGAGGAAACAAGAAGAGAGGAAGCAAGATGTTTGGAGGGGAGAGCTGAAAAAGAATTTAAGAGTGTCAGAGGAGCAAGCAGAAGGAAAGAAAATGTGGAGAGAGGAAAGAAAAGGAAAGAAGAGTAGAGTAGAGAAGAGGACATGAAAGGAAAGAGAGGAAGGAAAACGAGGGGAAAGGAAACATGGCCAGGAGAGGAAACTTTGATTGAAAATGAAATGTAATAAGAGGGAAGGAAATGAGGAAAGATGGGGGCAGGAGAGGAAAGTGGAGGGAAATATGGGGAAGGAAAGGAAAGAATGAAATGAAATAAGAAGAGAGAGGACTAAACATGTCAGGAAAGAAAATTAAGGAAATACTTTTTTTGGAAAAGGAAGGAGCAGAGAGAAGGAGACGTCACCACCTCACATTTACATTTAATGTGTGGAGGAGAACAGATGTCAGACAGAGTCAAATATTGGGGAAGAAGACGAAGGTTCAATAGGTGTGTGCCTGTGTGTGTGTGTGTGTGTGTGTATTTTAATGTGTGTTTTAGTGTGTGTGTGTGTGTGAGACAAACACAGCAGAGAGACGAGTCCCAGAGGTTTAGCTAATTGACATAATGCAGAACAGACACTGCAGGCAAATAAGTCGTGCTGAGCATAAGAACAGGTGTGTGTGTAGGTGTGTGTGTGTGTGTGTGTGTGCATCCTCTCCTCACACACGTGTCACTCTAGATTCCCTCTCTGTGTTATAGATGAGAGAAACTCCATAAGGAGCCGTTTAATGTCTTTGAAACATTTTCCTGTTTCAACAAAGAAGAAGCAGGTTGAGATCCGAACCAAACACGCTGCTACATGTTGGAGTGAAGGTTAAGAATACTGTGCACTGACAATATAACACTACATCGATTGAATTTGGGTTTAAATCACCATGAACGACAGATTTTCTCTTAATTACTCCGATATGACAAACACAGCGTTAATCCTCTGGGGAACAAGCATCAAGGTGGAGTTTTGGCAACTGAACAAAGCAAATATACACAGAAGAAGAATATATCAAGAGAAAACTGCAGGTCACTCACAGACGTCTACAGTTTCTGCACAAAACAACATCATCAGCCAGTAATTTGCTTCAATAAAACTCTTCACGGACCAAATAAATCCAGAGCAGAGATGACTCAACAAACACTGTTTCAGCTTTCAGTTTTGTGTGTGTGAGTGTGTGTGAGTGTTTCGTCGGCTCGTGTGTGCATGGTTGTTTTGTATGAAGCGAGCGGTGAGCTCAGGTTGGGCGCAGGCTACTGGGATGGCCTGCTGTTTTATAAGCTTCTGTGTGTGTGTGTGTGTGTGTGTCACCGCTTTCATTCGCTTCAGTTAATTCGCTCCTCCTCCTCGACATTTTCTGACACCTAAAGAATCCTGCGACACAACCGACGGCTCCGAAACACGTCAACAAGCTCAGAGGTCGAGGCTAATGACCGGCGCTGAGAGAGAGCGTGTGTGTGTGTGTGTGTGTGTGTGTGTGGAGCTGTTAATTACTGGCTTTACTCGCAGTTGACAGAGTATGATTTGTCCCAGCACTCTTCAGCAGTCTTCATCTTTTATAATTGCAGCCTTCATTCCACCTTGACGCACAATTTTTTCAGCAGTTATTGAAGAATATCTGTATAATCAAATAAGCACTTCAAATATTAATTTTGAGGCACTTCGTCTTTATTAGAGAGCACAAGTAAGACTGACAGGTGAGAGACATTTGAAAGTCTTCAGACTCTTTTCTTCAACATTCAGTCCTGCAGCAAAAGTGAATAAATACATTTATTGACGTTACTGTCTTTCTATATGTTTACCCTTAACCTTCTACTGGTGACCACTGTGAACTAACAATTATATTCATTATCATATATCAGATTGATTTGTTTATAAATTGTCAAAAGTAATCACCAAAGCTGACAAAGATGTCTTAAAATTGATTAATTTCTTTCGCCAAAGTCAAAATGACTATTTTATGTTGTTTTTCAGTGTGTAAATCTGTGAAATGCTCAGTGCAGACCATATTGTTACCACATTTTTTTTTAACATTTTTCACTTCAACCTGCTCTGAATACTTCGTTTGCAAAGTTACCTCTACTTCCTGCTTGTGATGGCGTCAGATTGTTCACGCATGCCTACAAATGTCCATCCGTTCTGTAGTCTTTGTTGCTAAGGTTGCTGCTAAGGTGTTTTTCCATGTGTTGTTCATGTTTTCCACTCTCATATTTCACATCTGATTCAGCTCCGTTATGTAGGGATGGATTTGAGAAGTTGACATTTGGAGCAAAGAAGGAGAAAAAGAAGTGAAATCCTGCTACTATAGTTTGTTTACGGAAGAAGCTTCTTGGAGCTGACCAATCGGAACAGAGTGGGCTCATCGGGAGCCTGTTTCAGACAGAGGCTGAACTGAGGGGCAGTAATAAGGAGTTTTTAACTGTAAATCATGCAAAGAAATTCAAGCAGAGCCCTAAAATATAAATATAGTCCTTTAAATGTGCAGAAAATGTCCTCTTTAAAGTCCTGAAGGCTACTGAAGTTCAACATAATAAAACAGAAGTACATCACATTTAACTACAGCAGGTTTGTTTTAGCAGAAATACAGGAAGCAAAGTTTTTTGTTTAATGTTATTTGAAATGAGAACGAGAACAATGGACGTCCTTGTCGAGTGACTATTAACTGAAGTGGTTTTGAAACATATCGGTGTTTTAAAAAAAAAAAAAAAAAAAAATGGACACATTGAAAAAGAAAAATAAAGAGACTGGTTTATCCACTCGTTTCAGTGTTTTCAAATGTTATGAATGATTATAGTGATGTAATGGACGTGTATCAACTTCCAGATGTACACTGGGAGATTGCCATCAGCCATTGTCCAAATAAAGCTACTCTGTGGTTGTACATTCTGTCCATCACCCACTTTGTAAAGTTTTATTCTATTCAACAGGACAGCTGGTAAAATGAGAGAAACGAGTGATGACATTTCGTGATGAGCCAGCTGCTGCGGCTGAAAAACGCTGCTGAAATGAAGTTTTTGTTTCCTGCAGCAGAGCACTGAAACCTCGACATGTGGGTACACTTCTCTGTCAGAGGCAGCGCCGAACTACAACCCAAACTACTGTTCATTTACCGCCGATCTGACAGAGATGGGGGGGAAACAAAAGGCTTTTGTTTTTCAAGCTGATGCGGGAGACAGGAGGTTTGGCACCGCCACAGCTCTGGCAGTGTGGCTTTTTTTTTTTTTTTTTTTTTAAAAGAAGCCGCGATCAATGAAAAATGAGCAGAGGAGTGAAGAGCGTAGAGGAGAGTATATTTTATTCCCTCGAGCCAGATTTACAGCGATAACGATTGGATGTTGTTAGTAAGTGGTTCTCAGTTGCCTGTAAGAGTATATAAAGTATAACTCTCTGTCTGTGTGTTGGATATACTATACCATCCGCCTTGCCCAAAGCATTCTGGGAAAGGCTGCAACCCCAAACAGGATAAGTGACTATAGAGAAGAGATGCATGTGCTCATTTTCATTATTGCTCTGCTTCATACTCATTTATTTTAAGCTTAGGGGTGAGTATTTATTCCTCTTAGACGATTTAGTACAACACAAATATACAGAGTAACTATGATATATGAAAGACGTGTCTGAAATCTCTCTTTTTATTAAATTACATGGCTGAACATAAAGACGGACGCCTCAGGATAGACGTCTTATTCAGTGTGGATGAACCAGGTTTTTCTACCTGCACAATGTGACCAGCGCAGGTGTTTCTGATGACACTGATCAGTGCTGGCACATGTCAATTAGAGACCAAACCAAACCAGAGAAAAACCTAATGAGCAAAAATAAAGGTGATATAATTCAGCCACAATTTCTGTATCTTGTGTCACTCGCCAAAATGCATTGTGTGTGTGTGTGTGTGTGTTTGAGATTTAACAACTTTGTGGAATTGAAGGGGGTTTCTCTGTGCGTCTTCCAGCAATATGCAGCTGAATCAGACGCTTCTCAGATCAGAGAGCAGCAAACTTAAAGGAGAAAAACTGGAGCATACTGACTGATTTGCAGTGTTTCGACAATACTGTGTGTTCATGAGTCAAAATGGAAAAAGGCAAAAATATATAGTCAGCCTAGGATAGGTGTACATCGGGTCATGTCACTGGGTAGAAGGTGGAACAGCATATTAAACCCAGTATCACTTGGGATAATAGATACAAGGGCGGGAATGCCAAAGCCAATGTTCAGGTGCCTTTATAAAGAAAAACACAGAAAGACATGCATACACATTTTGTCTTTCAATAACATAAAATCAGGCTCAAGTTCTGCAGCAAACGTATATAAGGCATTAGAGGAAGCTTCAATAAAGCCAAAGGGTTCAACTGTGTTGAGAATATGAATCCAGTGCGCCTCTTTGCAAGGCAGTGAGTTCAATATATCACCACCTCTAGGAGATAAATTTTCCATTCCACAGAACTTTAATGAGGCTGCAGAGTTGAGCCGTAGCATAATCCATGTTTTAAGTCCGCATAGAAGCTTTGTGTTCAGATATGCAAATCTTTAGAGGCCTTTTTGTTTGTCCAACATAAACCAAACCATAAGGATATATATATATATATATATGTGTCAAAACATTTGTCTGTTTGCACCATTAAAGGATGAAAATCAATTAGTGTGTTCCAGTCTTTCCTCTCTGAAATGTGTTGAATATATTTCCTTCCTTCCAATTTTTAAGTCAAGTGTTTATTAACTTGGAGTCATTTCTTGGCATAATTGCTACCTTTCTTGGTGCATTACAGTCACATATAGATCAGTGGAAAAATGTGAAACCATTGGCAGGACAGAATATCCTAACACTCTCTTGTGGGAGACAAGGCGCAGGGACACGCTCATTAAAAAGAAAGACACACCACAGAGGTCAGAGGAGGTATATTTAAGTGCCTCGGGACATTGTGCACAAATGTGAAATCTTTCTAATACTGTACAGGATGGACCAAAGACAAGATTGATTTTCTGTCACTTATCCAGGTCCAGGTTGCAGCAGGTTAAACAGGGTATGACCGGACGTCTTCTCCTAGTAAGATATGCTGCAAAACCTCAAAAGAACAGCATCCAGGAGGAATCCTGATCAGATGCACAAACTACCTCTAACTAACTATCTCTTTTTGAGCTTGGTCTGGATATCTGTGCACCTCGCCGTGTCTCTGCGGATGAGCCCAGCCACACTGCATAGGAAACATATATCAGATATGTGTATCCACGATCTAATTTCTTTTGGTCAATCCTCAAAGCTCTTGACAATAGGTGAAGGCCAGTTACAGCAGCTGTTCATACGTTCAAACTTAGCCTCGTTATAACATAACATCAGTGTTTAGTCACTATATTAAAACCAGTTGCATCACACAAACTAGTTGTTACATAGAGATCAATTGTTACTAATGCTGTGTCTCAAATCGCTTCACTTCTGTACTTGCACTTAACATTTTGAGTGCGTTCACACTGAGAAGTATGGCTACGTAGTGGAGGGGGAGGGACCACTTTTCAAACTGGAAATGGCGGCCGGGTACGTTGTAACTACGGTGAACATCGCCACATTATACAAATGTAAGTTATACATGTGTTTTTTAGCACTAATCACCACTATACTGTTGTCAGATATAAGCCATCAGTATGTTTTTGGGTTAATTTAGCAGTCTGTAATGATTTGGTAGCGTGAACGATAACGCGAATGCTAACTCTAGCTCGTCATTTCCGGTAAGTGCACAACGGCTGTGTTTGATTTGCGACAACACTACCCTGTCAAAATTTGCTCACTACGCCATTAAGTAAATAGTGTACACAGTGTACTACATGAAAGTGTACTAACAGAAGTATGTGATTTGAGACACAGCTTAAATATTTACAGCTACTAACTGCAGGTGGAACTGCTGCTAAGCTAGCTGAATGAACCAACTGACAAAACTAACGTTAGCATGCTAATATCTGAACCGTTTAGATTGAAGAGTAAAAGAGTTAATATGGAATACGGTCGACATATCTGACCTTAGACTTTACATTTCACAGAAAAAAAACACACAATATACCTCAGATTACTAAACCAAAAACTAAATGACCAAAAACGTCTGTTAGCTTAGCATAATGAGATATTTCCCTCTCACTGTAAACTGCATGAGTATTACTAATTCTAAAACAAACATATTTGTCCAGCTATGCAGACAGAAATAAAACAAAGTCACACACACATTTGTTGTTCACTTTATTTATCTTTTGACTAAACTGTTATTTTTGGAAGTTATGTGACCTCTGGTCACTTTGCTAGCAGCTGATTTACACAACTCGACTGAGCTGTTGGACTCACTTTCCATCCAACCCTTCCTCATGAGAGACTCTGATATACTTGAAATCCTTGACTTGGGGCGGTGACTTCCAACCCAAGAGGCAAGATAATGAGGATATTAAAAGGATATTAAAATGTATTTCCCATAAAACTGCTCATATCACTCTTTGACTGCCAATAACAACTTCCAGTATCGTCCAACTAAGGGTACTTATCTGTTACTGCACAGCAGTGAAAAAAGTTAGTTTAATTTGCATTTCTGAGATTTTACTGTTGAAACCGTCAAGTGTTCGTGCCCCTCTTCAACCTGCTATGACCCTGATATCCGAATTGAGAGACTTACAAACGCTCTTATCTGTAGAGACTTTCAACAGAAAAACACATAAGCTGCAATAGTGCGTGAGTGAAAGTCACAAAAGTCAAAGGTCAAACTGTTCTTGTGACCCTGAAATCAGGAAGTACGATCGAGAGGTACAAGTAAAAAGTATACTTAAGCTGTCTTTTTTACATCATATCTGACACCATGACAGTTGGCATTTCACTGTGACTCAAGGAGCTTAGTGATACTTCTACTGATAACTGATAGTTTTCAGTTACGTTAAGATACTAATAATACCCTCTCTGCCTCTCTCTCAGTCTTTCTCAGACACTAATCCTGTAGATTAGTCTGCTTCCATCAACCTGCCCTTCTCTCTTTTCACCTTTCTGTCCTTTCTAGCGTTTCTCTCACATTCTTTCACTAGCATTCCTCTCTCCTCCCTCATTCATTCCTCTTTCTCCTTCAGCCCTTTGTCTTATCTCTCCACTGCTTTTCTTTCTTTATCCCTTTTCTTTCCCTTACTTTACTTCCTACAGGCTGAATACAGTTTTATACTTTGTACGCCGGTTGGTACAACAGCCTCCTGTGTTTGATGAAATGTAAGAATGTCTTTGTGATCAATGTCTGTCTGCAGCGCAAAGTAATAAAATCCATGCACTGTGAAAAGTAAACCTGCTTTAAGGAGCCGTTAAAGAGTTTTATAAATTACCTCAAAGGTTTTGTGAAGACTGGCTTTACCAAGTTTCTTTTGGGGATATTTTCTCTACAGATGCTGCTTAATGACTCAGTCTAGTATTTGGATAAACTCTGTGTTAGCTACAGATTTGGTTTCAATCTTCTTTTTTTTCTCCACTTGATGGAACTTTAAGGGTTCATCTGGATAACGTTAATTAGTTTTACGGACATTATAAGACCAATCAGCACCAGACAACATGATATGTGTGCTTAAGATTAACTCATTTGTGTGACATTTTTCTGCAACCGCATCTTAAAGTCCAAGTAAACTGCCCTTTTCTGTCCACAATAGCAACATATCTGCACTGTAAATCACCTGTCTTGTGTTTATATTTTTAAATTATTTGGTTTATGAGTCTCCTAGTTTTATATAATTTCAATGAAATACTGCTCCATCATCCACTTATGCAGCTGGAGACCTTATTTCAGTACAGCAAATCAAATCTTGCATCAAGGAAACTGTCTGCAGAAGAAAAATGACACAACAGGTCATAATTTCAGTTGCCATAAACACAACCTATAGTTATGTTTGAGTGACAGATGCCATCTATCATTTTTTCTATAGTGAGGGTTAAAAATACTGTGCATTAACAATACAACACCATATCCAGGAAATGTGGGTTCAATCTCCTTGAACGATGGACTTCAGCAGACATGAGGCGTCCATATTTATGTAAGTTGGATATATAAAAATTTCCTGGTTGTAATTACAACCTGGATGTTGCCATGATTTTACAAGTTTGAAACTCATAATTATGATATCTCCTATATGACATGAATGCAGCATTAGCACTATAGATTAATGCTAAGCTACTGTTTAGCAGTAATGCTAATTACAGAGTCTCACTCTACATACTACTTTAGGAAACATGTGTTTAAATTTAAGAGCGTTCTGTCCCCGTCCAGCATCGTTTAGAACAAACACCTAATGATGCACCTGAACACAACACTGTGACATTTAAATTAGCAGTGATCAGCTCAGTCGGAGCATTTTAATCACAGGTTAGAACAAGGTGACATATTTGTTAGCGAGCGGCCGAGCGAGAAGAACTGAACTCTCTCTCTCTCTTTCTCTCTCCGCAGGTGAACGCTGACTCACTCTCCCAGGTGTTTGCACTCCTCCCTCTCCTCATCCTCTTGTCTTTCACTAGAAGATAATTGAGAGTGGCATCCGAGGTGGGAGAGGAGGAGGGGAGGAGGTGAAAGCCAGAGATGACCGGAGAGGTGAGGAGAGGAATGATCAAAGAGAGAAGGAGAAGGAGGAGGAGGAGGAGGAGAGGACAGAGTGATGCCTTGTTTGTGTTTAATGTTTAAAAGTGAATATCCAAGACACCAGAGGACAGATTTCTTGACAAAACACTTTAAAAATCGAAATCCCCAACAAACATCACAGTTTTATATGCAGGTTTATGAGTGAGGTGCTGAAGCAGTGATGGCAGCTTGTCTACTTCCTCTATATGAGGGTTTTTCAAAGTGTGACACTGTGGCCCCCCCATCTGACAAAGTTAAGACAAATAAAAACAATTAGCTATTGGTAGATCATGTCTGCAGTGTAACCATGGATGTACAGACACAACTATCACTGGATTACTTTGATACTGAAGAAAACTTAAAAACATGATGATTCTCAGGCAAGTTCTGCAGATTTATGGAGGTTTATTATCAGAGATGATGTCCTCAGGAACTATTATGTCTGTGATACACATATTATACCAGTAAAAAGTGTGATTTTTCCTCACAACACATGTTTTAAAGTAGAAAATATAACAGTTACTGCGTGCTGGCTACTATATATACTTAAATACAGTTATTACACATTCTGTCATCTAATACTCGTGCTATGAGCAGGATTTGTGACATCACAGCTAATTAGGAGCCAATAGAAGTCCAGTATGTGGAAACTTGAAGCTTCCAGCGAACATACACTGAGAATGGACTTCACAGTGAAGTAAGAGACGTCTGGTGTCCAACAGGAAAACCTTTTGACATGAACGTTTACATATTCAGAGATTCTCTCTTTTAATGAGGGAGAAACAGCAGAAGTTTTGAGAATTTTTAACAAGATAATTTAACCTTTTCCAGGACAAAAAACAGACACAAATTATTATTATTCCAAGCAGATGATTTGTATATATCTTAAAACATGTCTGGGAGGGATAATTAAGTCAGATTTTGAATGCAGGACTTTAACTATCACTACTTCTGTCGGCACTGATAAGAAAAGAGAAGAAGCAGATCACGGAGAAAAGACAACCGAAGAAAAGAAAGCGAATAAATGAGACGAAAAGAGCGATGAGGGGCGGACAGCAGTCTGGCTGATAAAATCTGGATCGTCCTCAGCAGCAGCACACGCCCACGTTCTGTTATGAAATATGTACGGAGCAACCCCTCCTCTGACCTCTCTCTCCATGTTTCTACTGTATCTCTCTCTCTCTCTCTCTCTCTCTCTCTCTCTCTCTCTCTCTCTCTCTATCCATCTCTCAGGAGGTATAACCGCAGGGAGGAGGAGGACTGACGGGATAGTTTTTTGGGTGATTGCGGTACGAATTAAACGTCACATCATCATGAAAACGTGGCGCCGAAGACGTGATTTTAATCATCATCGGTTGACAACGGACTCACACAACATCTCTCTTTGTGTCTCTCTAAATCAAATCTGAATCTCTCTCTTTTGCGTAAGAATCTGAGAAACGAAACCTCAGTCTCGATTTTCCACTAAATCAACATTAATCTCCGACTTTCCACGCGTCTCTAAATCACCTTCAGTCTCAGCACTCAGCTTAATTGAACTCGCTTTCGCTGCCATGAAAGTAGAAAGTTGTCAAAAATCAAGATAAATGACCGTAAATGATCATCTTAGTCTCAGTTAATCAATTTTCCTCCCACGTAGCAGTGTTTTTGTTTTGTGTCTGGTTTGTTACACAAGTTTTCTGACTATTAAACTTCTCTTTTTATTCATTTATATTTGCAATTATAAAAATATACTATAATATAATCAAAATACTGCTTTGTGTCTTTAATATTCTTTGTCTTTGGCAACTTGCGTCCAGCACAGGAGGATGTGTGTCACAGGGTGAAGCTTTCATCCAAATGTAACACAAATTCTAACGAAATTTCCAGAAAAATCCATCCTCTACTGTGACTATCAGGAGATAAACAGGCGCAAATTCTCCAGTTGGTGCCATTAAAAATACTGCAGAAGAAGAGAACTTAATGGGGGAAAAGAGCATCAGTCAAAGCTCAAGCAATGGAAAATCATGTGGAAAGTGTGATGGAAATATGACATTTCTGTTTGTTTCATGTATTAGTTTCATCAGCTCTTCAGTGATGTGTTTAAGTCTTCATGTACATCATCATTTATTCACTAAGTCTGTTTATATTTGCTTTTTATCCACACAGTTACTTTTACACAATTAGGAAACAATTTTTTTTTTTTTTTTATGGTGTTTTGACTTTTTGTCCCGTTTCCCCGTGTTTCCACTCAGGGTTTTTTTTTTTTTATTCACAAATTGATGCATAAAAACAGGTGGATGGAAACAAACTTCATGACATATTTGGATGCACAAAATGTTTTTTCTGCTCATTCTCTGTTTGCTAAATTGCACCGATGCTTTCAAACCTCAGATGGAAATTATTGAGGCTTGCAGGGATTCTTTGTGGTCTGAATGTAATCAACCGTAATTAAGATTATTCCTGTTAAAGGTTGATAAACACTTTATGAATTACAGCTGAACAACAGCACATACTGTAAAATTTACTTTTCCAAAAACAAGACAACAAATTACAACTAATCAGTCATTTACCACCCGAAGTTTGTTCCTGTTTGTGTGGAAAAGCCTCTGAGATATTGTTTAAATCACTGGAGGACACTGAGAGTCACGAAATCAACCACATGCATCTGCAGACTCTTGTGAACAGAGCAGAAGGGATTCTCTTGCTGTTTTTATTTCTAAATAGTTGGGAAGTCGACAACACAGCGCAGTAAATATTCATCTTCTCTCCGTTTCAAGCCTCCGTCTGGACTAAAACCGTGTTTCTCTCGCCCCAAAACAGTATTTCAGTGCGTAAAAATCAAGCTTTCTGCAAAACAATGATGTAAGCTGGACTTAATGTCGCCTCAGATCTTCTCCGTGATTAATCATTTGACATGTCAATAAACCGGAACACACAGCAGAGCGGTGCAGCACAGCATCGTGTGAATGATTCCTGATTAACTGGCAGAGTTTATGGTTCACAATTAAATGACAATATCATCCTCACTCTGTTGTCTGACAACAGAAATAAAAGAATATGTAAATGAGAAAGATTATATGGTGAATCAACTGAATTAAAACACAGAACGCAGGTTGAACAAACACATCCTGCTTTTCTATAATGTTTTTTTGTCATTTTGCTTCTTTGATTTATTCTGTAAACAACATCTATTTCCTGTTTGTCTGTCCTAGGAGAAGGATCACTCCTCTGTTGCTCATCCTGAGCTTTCTTTCATTTTTTCCATGCTTAAGGGTTTTTTGGGGAGATTTTCCTTATTCGACTCAAGGGTCTAAGGATCCAGGATGTTGTGTTGCTGTACAGATTGTAAAGCCCCCTGAGACAAATTTGTGATTTGTAAAATTGGGCTGTATGAATAAAAAATACACTGATGGCAGCAAAGATGACAATTTTCTGTCGGCTCTAACTAATTTTTAAGGGGGCATATCATGTTGTTTTTTTCTATGATTTTCTGTTATTTATATCCTGTTATGATGTTGGATGTTAAACATGGTCAGAGTTCCAAAACGTGAGGTGAACGTACGTAAAAATGCTCCCTGCAAGTCAAAAGTCAGGGCTTCAACATGTACAGATGGATTTGAAAAGTTGACATTTAGAGTAAAGAAAGAGAAAAATAAGTGAAATCCTGCTGCTATAATTTGTTTACGTAGCCTCTGGAGCCGGAGGAAGCTTCCTGAAGCTGACCAATCAGAACAGAGTGGGCTCATTAGGAGGTGGGGCCTTAAAGAGACAGGAGCTAAACCAGCCTGTTTCAGACAGAGGCTGAACTGAGGGGCTGCATAAAGGACCAGTAGAAGACAGTAATCTTAGTTTCTGCTTCTTCTCATCCAAATGCAGATTTAGTTCCTGAGTTCAATCAGTGTGCAGAAAACATTTCAGTCCCTCCACGAAATCACGATTTTGCAATTGCAATAATTAACACAAATTCAAGAAATCTCTGCAGTATTTGCGAGAGCTTGCAAATTTTGCAGAATTACTGCAACTTTTCTGCATGAAATCAACAGACTGCTTGTGATGTGGACTTAATGTCCCATTGCATGGCGTGGTAACTTGTCTCATTGCAGCTCACAGCTGGTTTGAATTCAGTTTGTCAGAAGAATGAAAAGTCGATGTTGTTCAGACATAATCCACCTCAAACATAAAAATGGGCACTTTGGAAATGAAACGATATATTTATGGTAATGGATTTATTTTAGTAGCATTATTGACTTTTATTTGGTGCTAATGTTGAGGTGAAAATTTATTTAATAAAAGCCTATAAATGGAACTCAAGTACAGTATTTTCTTTTTTTATATAACTTTGAGCCCATGGTTCTCGTTCAAAAAATAAATTAAAAAAATTACCACTGATATATTGTTGTTTCTGTGATATGCAGTATGCTTTTTACTGAAGGAAGTCATTATATTGGTAGTAGTTAAAAAAAAATTGCATTATTTTCCTTTGCATGCAATTTTCCCCAATTCCCGTAATTTTTACCACAAAAAGAGCACATAAAACATCAAAAGTCGTGTCGCAATTTTTGAGAAAAAGCCGCTGCGAAATAAATCATTTTTAGCCACAATAATCACAAAAAAAGCTGCGAATTCCTGGAGGGACTGACGCGCTCATCTTTCACGTCCAGGTGCCGAGTCCAAAAAACTGTAGATACTTTTCTCTCATTTCTCAAAGACATTATTCTTTCTGAGCATAATAAAGACAAACGTTTTTTAAAGGAGAGTCTCACAGTGTTTGAGAAACGGTTGCTGAGTTCCTCCAGAGTTTCTTGGTCCTCTGTCGTCTCTCATCACACTAAAACATTTACAGTTTCCTGTTCTTGTACCGTTAAAACCTACAGTTTATCTACTGGTCAGCAATACACACACACACACACACACAAACACACACACACACACATATGGGTTATGTTCTTGTCACCAAAAAGCAAAGCGTACACCGCTAACCTCTGTGTGTGTGTGTGTGTGTGTTTGTGTGTGTGTGTGTGTGCTGTGGTTTGGTGCTGCTGGGAACTTTACGAGTGTGTGTGAACCGCTCGGTTTGGCCTGAGGCTGCTGGTAGGGTATGGAAAATACATTAAACACACACACACACACACACACACACACACACACTTCCCCTCCCTTCCTCTGTCTCTCTCTCTCTCTCTCTCTCTCTTTCTCTCTGTTTCTTTAACTTTCTGTTTGAGTTTTAATTTTTCAGTTTAATGAGCGTTATTGGCTCGAACGTGGAAAACATCGACAGCCAAGAATCTCTCTCTGCCTTCTGTCTATTTCTCCACCTCCAGTTCTCTTTTCATAACACTCCGACAACATGGCCAAAAGTATGTGGACACCCCCCCCCCCCCCTTGTCCAAGATTTTGTGTGTGTTTTGTTTTTTTCTCTCTCTCTTTCCTATTTCCACATGACACTTCCCTGCACACAAAAACCAGCTCCATAAAGAAATGGTTTTCCCAGTTAGCTGTGGAAGAACTTGACCTCAACCTCATCCAGCATCAGCCAGACCTCATCAGTCAGCGTTGATGGTGATAAAGTCTGAAGAGTGGAGGCGGTAAGTGTGTTTCCATCCACCTGTTTTTATTTGCATTTGCAATTTGTGCACAAAAAAAACCTGAATAGAAACACAAAGAACATGTTGAAATATCTTTAAAAAGAGTTTCAAAGGAGTGAATGATGACATGGTTTTCCATCATTAGAGATTCGACTGTCGCTCTTTAATGATGTCATCGTGTTACGTCTTCTTCTTCTGCAATATCTCCTCCACATATATGTAATTGAGAACTTGTCTCGTCGTTAACGGTGTCACTGTCACGTGTTGCCAGAAACATGAAAGGTGTCTACATACTTTTGGCCGGGTGTTAAAAGTGTTTAACAAGAACACCCGCAGAGAGAGAGAATGAAATCTTAATGAAACACTTAATGAAACACTACATATTAACCGTGTGTGTGTGTGTGTGTGTGTGTGTGTGTGTGTGTGTGTGTGTGTGTGTGTGTGTTCATGCTGCATTTAGCACATTTTCAGCTCATCAAGCAGAAACTTGCTTCTCAGTTATTTTGGCAAAACCAACTTTTTTTTTTTTTTTTTTGCATTTTTCACTTCCCAAACGTGCAAATACATTAACACACTTACACCGCTGTGACATCATCAGTTTGTCCACACACATGCTCGTGCACACACACACACACACACACACACACACACACACAGTCCGACCGAGCACAAACTAATGAATGGACGAATCATGTGAATAAACAAATTGATCATGTGAACATACAGTGTACACCAACAAACAAACCAATAAACAATGTATTTAATTAATGAAAGTCGATCCAACAAACAAACAAACAAACAACAATCCAGTGTACAAAAAATTAAATTGAACGACTGATCGACTGAACGAACGGACGAATTATTGAACCAACAAATGAAGCAGTAAATGAGGAATCGATTGAACAATTGAACAAATTGAACACACGTAGCAGTGACGTTTACGCTGCAGGGATGGAGACCACATGGGGCTCTTTACCAGAACACAACCCAATGTCCCGCTGCATCAGCCAATCATACAACCGCACATTCCTGGTGGATTACTTTCTAACGTGACCGCCGTGGTCGGCTGTTTACCTCCCGATCATCACCACGAAAGATATACCAGCTGATAACTTCCCAGAGATGTAAATTCCTGTCTATGAGTTCAACAAACCCGCTGCTTCTGATAAATCCTTAAATGCATTAATCTGTAACTCCAACTCAACTTCCTGGATCTTATTTCATTATCTCACCGGTACCTCAAACAACACGCCTCCAACACCCGCTGTAGTGCCAGATTTGGCCTAACTTTTACTCGGGTCAGATGTCTGACAGACTGTGACACCAAAATAACTTCCTGGTGTGACTTTGTAATATCTACATTTGGTTTATTATTGTCAGAAATATACACCAAAGAACAAACTGTAACTTTCTACACATCAACAACAGACATTTAGTACAAAAAAACAGGTCTGTGACAAGAGTTCAAACCCATAACTGCTCTGAAAAGATTAACAACATTTTAAAGAATGAATGGAAGCATGATTCCTGCGATGTGTTGCAGCATGGCTGCATGGATTAATGCATTTAAAGAATAAACCAGATGGACATGATATCATGATATCTAACAGCAGAGTTGTGACTTTTTCGGCAATATGACGAGCGGGAGGGTTTTTTTTTTTGTTAATGGAAGCACATGACATGAAGAAAAAAAACATGCTCGAGCACAGAGATGGAAAAATACGAGTAAAGAAGGACAGTGGGAAACAAGTGTGTGTGTGTGTGGAATATGGAAACATGGGAAGTAGAAAAGACACAAATGAAAGATGGAAATCATATAAATCACTGCTGTCAGATGAAAGTGCTGCATCTCCGAGCGCTGCGGTTTTCCCATGCCCATTGAAAAATGCACCTTTTTTTTTTTTTTCAAACAGTAACACAAAATTCCCTTAACTTTCCCTTCGAGTAAGAGACGCAACATTTTTACCCGACAGCAGGAAAACAACAGACATGATAGCACATTAATGACATGAAAAACAAAACATGAATGAAGGCAAAAAAAAAAAAAAAAAAAATATGGATGTTAACCAGAAAATAACAGCTTCAGAACAGTTTATATTATTCCTCCACCGTTATCTGGCTCCAAAAGAGACATTAAACGACTATTTTATGATGTGAAATTTAATTAAAGAAGCACTTTGCAGGATAATTCAGACTTTAATCATCATATAAAGATGAGAAAATTACACCCAATTTAGTTTTTTTGTCATTAAAATCACAGTTGCCCTGTGAAGCATTCAACTTTCTGTATTTCATACACTGAATAATAGAATTAAAATGATCATCATGGGCTCATTATGCTCCTGTAGCCACTTTAGATCAAGATAAACACTCACTCAGATTCATTTTCCAATAGAGGATTAAATGTCATAGTATCTCCAGATAATAAGATGTTAATTGTGGACACTAACGTCATTATATCTAATTATTCACTCACTTCATTCATCGTCTCACTGAGGGCTGCAGATTATTTTATGACTTTATTTTGTCAGAAGAAGTATTTTTCTTTTCAGTTTTTTTGTCAAGTTGCTCTCACAGCTGTTTGTTTTTCGAGGACACATCGACATGAACTGTGATTGGCTTCTGTTTGTAGCTCCGTCTGCACACATCATGTTGATTAATGGTAGCTGGGAGGATGTGTGTGTGTGTGTGTTCATTATCTCTTGCACGTTGCATTCTGTTCCCCGCCTTGTGCAACATAACAAACCGTTCTCTGCAGCCACACACACACACACACACACACACACACACACACACAAGGAGGACTCTCGTTGATTAAATATATTCTCCTCTGCAGCCTAGTGTGTAATATCTGTAATAGTTAATGTATACATACTGGATCTCGTCTTTATTGGCTGTCTAGAGGTGAGGATTGGTTCGTCAGTGCAGTTGCAGGTGCAAAGTTCAAAGTTTTGAGACACATGTATGGAGGTTTACAGGTGCACATGCAAGAGACCTGAACCATGCAACAACCTTAGTTGATCAATCTAAACCTGATTCTAATCTCAACCTTAAAACAAAGTCTAAACCCTCAAACTGCCCTTTAAAAAAAGGAAGAGCTGTAACAAAAAAAATCTCACTTTCTGAAAACCTCCTTTCTTAACAAAATGCTCTCACTTTAAAAGAAATGTCCTCACTTTTCAAAAGCGTCTCCTCTTACCTAATATCTTCCCACTTTCCAAAGATGTACCCTCTATGAAAAAAAAAATCTTTTTGTTTTAATTGAATTTTCAAAAATTTTCAAAAACAAATTTTGAGAACCTTCCCCACTTTAAAAAAATGTCTCCCCTTCTTAAAACGTTCCTCACTTTTAAACAATGATGTAATTCTCTTAAAACGTCCTCACCTAAAAAAATTCTACCTTCACATTCAAAAAATGTCCTCACTAAAAAGTCCCTGTCCTCTCTCTTCAAGTGTAAAACTCTAACTCGTCCTCAAAATGTCCTCACTCTCCAAAAATATCCCTTCTTACAAAATGTGTCTTAACTTTCCAAAAAAGTCCTCGCTTTTAAAAAAAACGTCCTCCCTCTCTGTGTCCGTCTTTCTGCTAAGACTTTGATTTAAAGCTTTGATTCGACTAGCTGTTATTTTAGCGACATTAAACGCTCACATACTCATCCGCGTCTCATTCCAAGTTTGATTTCAACTTCAAGTTTCTTGGTTTTTTTTCATGTGTGGAAGAGCTGAACAAGCAGATGTCGCTGTGATTGATTTCGATTACATTTCCACAAAGTGAAAAGTTTCCACTTCTGCCTTGAAGTATTGACTCAGCTTTGTCGAGTTGGACAGCTGTGAGAGCAACTTGTTTGTAATTTCCCCCCAAAAAATCCATCTTTTGCTGACATTTCCTGTTCAGAACAACATGGTGGCTGAACTGGTTTCCTACCGTTCCTGTGCAGAGTCATCCACAGCAGTACGACCGGGACGACGTGACGGAGCCTCCACCTTCCACCTCCTCCGCCGGCTGTACGGGACTCCCTGAAGAAGCAGCGGGAAGACGACATCAGTCAGTACGACACAGAACTATATGAGCTATATAACAGAGGCTGGTTGAGATGCTTATTGTGGTTTTTACAGCTGTTTAATGTCTGTAAGGAAAAAAACACAGCACTTTTCATGCTGAAGTCACTAAATGTATCATTTGTTTCCCAATATAGCACAAAAAATCAACATAAACAAAAGAACCAAGGAAGTAAGTTATAAATAAAGCATATCAATGTTATTTTCTTCATATATATGAATGTATATCAGCAAATAATACATTATGATAATGATAATGGTAATATACAGTATAAAAAAAGCCACTTAAATTGCTGCATTATAAAGCATTAACTCTAAAATCATCTTGTATTTCCTCAATAATGACCTGAGACTTTATGACCTTACATAAAAAAAACTTCAAACAACTATTTCAAATGTTCAAAATGAAACTTTAAACTCAATAAATAAAGTTTATTCCCATCTTTCCTACGAAGAGCGCTTCATGCCCTTTGCTTTACTGCGTTGTTTTTGATTTATGATCAGTTCCAGCATCTTTTTAGGAGAATGTTCTATAAATAATAAAAAGAAAACATTACTTTTTTAACCAAAAATGCAGAGGTGATGAGTTTTCAGCCGTGAGTTGTGTCTGTCTAACTTCCAACAAGAGGACAGGCCAGCAGAGACGATACCCAGGACAAAAAAAACTAAAGTAAACTGAGTAAATCACTCGACGCTGCTCCGGTTTATTGCTGTGAGTGTACGGTAATAACTGAAGGATGAACAGATGAACACATTAATGTTTTGATCAACTCAGAGTTTTCTCCCATCTGGATGGTGGCTGGACAGTGAAAGGACTCTGTTTACACTGATTTAATAAATCAAACTGGAACTCTAAAAGTGCCAGTGCTCCAACACAAACACAAACTTTCAGATGATAGTTTAGCATGTTTAAACAGTTAAAAATGCCAATCACAGTCTACTAAACCCGAAGGTAATGTCCACAGACGGCCTGTTTTCTTCTGTTTTGTTTGACCGACTGTCCAAAATCCAAAAATACAGAATTTTATTATAATTAATACTGAAAAGAAAAGTAGTGAATCCTCACAAATAACAGGCTGGACAATTAAACAATTAAACAATTGTCAGAATAGTATTATTGTTGTGTTATGTCCACTGGCAGCAGGATAAACAGGTGACCAGGGATCACACTGGGTACCACCTACGCTCTCGTGATGGCCCAGAGGATAACGCCCCAGGGGAGCCAATCAAATCGGTCCATCAGGCAGCGATAATGTCGTTACAGTGACGGACTCACGACACTGATTCTGCTAATGAGACGAGAGCCCTCATGAGGATGAAATCAACCTGTTAAAGGTCTGAAAATCATAATATTAACATCAACACTCTCCTGTTGATGTGTTGATCAGTAAGAAATAGATGAAATAGCTTATTAGTCTTTGGAGCCGTTTCTAAACAAACTAACACGAACAAATGATGAAGGAACATGTCACCCAGTGCAGCGGTGTTGCTCACTGATGTGTTTTTAATTGTTTTTGGACAACAACAGAGGTCTACGGCACAGAGGAATAAGATATATCAGGCTTTTGTTGCTAAGGTTGTTGCTAAGGTTGTTGCTAAGGTGTTTCCATGTGTTGTTCGCTCTCATAGTTCTGATCAGATTCAGCTCCAACATGTATGGATGTATTTGAGAAGTACATTTGGAGTAAAGAAGTAGAAAAAAAGTGAAGTGCTGCTACTATAGTTTGTTTACGTAGCCTCTGGAGCCGGAGGAAGCTTCCTGACCAATCAGAACAGAGTGGGCTCATCAGGAGGCGGGCCTTAAAGAGACAGGAGCCAAAATAGCCTGTTTCAGACAGAGGCTGAACTGAGGGGCTGCATAAAGGGCCAGTATAAGATAAATAAGGAGTTTTTAACTGTAAATCATGCAAAGATATTCCAGTAGAGCTCAAGAGTATAAATATAGACCTGGAAATGTGCAGAATATGTCCTCTTACATCATTTCATCGTTTCTGCTTCTCAGCTAGCAAAAGCCTATTAGACATCTCTAAGTTGGAGTTAATTCAACCTTAAGCTACTGTAAATGTTGAGATGTAAACCTGATATAAATCAATACGTTTATTTGAAAGGATTCAGATTCAATAAGTTGATGTTGTTTTGATAAAATGCTATCAAACCCTGATCGCTTTGAGTTTGGTGGGTGAACAAATCTAGAAAAATGCGATGTACACTTTTCACAATTTTGTGACACTTAAAAAATTAAATAATCGAGCGATTCATTGTAAGAATCTGACAAATCATTAATGAAAATAACAAGTTTGTTGCAGAACCTGAGTGCAAATTACAACATTTAAGAACACACTTCAGTAAAACGTAAAAGATATGAATCCTTCACTGTTTCACAGCAGGACAGACGCAGCAGGGTCACACTCCGCTTCATGTTTTATTCACATATCAGCTCTGTTTGGATTCTACCCGTCTATCACTCTCACACATGAAGATATTATGACGAGATTGACACGGGAGTGCAGCACTGTGTTTTCTTGAAGCTGTCAGCCGTCTGACACCTGAGTTCATCTTTTATTTTCTTGACGGAGGTCTGGACGCTCTTATCTGCTCACCAGAGACTAAAAAAGAAAAGCCTGTTATCTGTAGTTCATGACGCTTCGCAAACAAACAATCCAAAACTCAAAAATTTAACACAAGACAGATAAAATCTTTTCAGAATAAAATACAGATAGTAAAAGACGGATTTGTTTTGAGGTGTTTTCCTACAAATTGTCTTGATATCAGGGTCAATTTTAGGTTTGTCATAATTGAGTTCTGTAAAATTATCAATCATATATTATATATTAGCAGTCATTCATGACATTTGAATGTTACAGTGGTTCCTTTTTAGCTTTTCTACCCTTAAAAAAACACATTTAATGGAAAAACGTTGCACAATTTTGAAAAATTCCAGTTTACCATTAGCTTGAAATATCAGCTTTCAACAGGCTCAATCCCAGAAAAACCAGTATCTGTATCAGTCTTAAGAAACCAGTACCGGTCTAATAGCTCCAACATGAGCAGGAAAAATCCCCATACTGTATATGTTTATTGTTCTTGGCATTTCAGCTCACATCTGTATAATGAGGAATAACAACTCTTGTTTTAGCTCAACACATTTTTGCTTTCTGAGTGCGCTGTTACTCAACACAGCTGCTGTTACTCGTGTCCTGGGATTAAAAAGACCTGAAAACCACCTTGTTTCCACAGAAAGCCCAAAATGGTTTTGAAAGGCTGAGGTCCAGAAAACATGTTTGGCAGCTCAAAGGAACAGTGTGTTGATGTGACCCTGCAGCTCCAATACAGAATGACTGCAGTTACGCGTGTGAAACGGAGCAAATACTTCCATGGGCCACTCAAAACCGGTTTGTCTCATATGTTCCGAGATCGGGGCGATTGTGAAGCACCACTACAGACAAAGCACAGATCTTTGGAGCAAACATACCCACTCAAATCCAAACTGAAGGCATAGAAAATAAACAATCAAAGAGTCCAACATGATCAATCCACTTTTTGAGATGCACATTTTTTAATTTTTTCAATGCAGCCCTTATTTTAGGCTACTTGAAATGAGAAAAGAACATTTATTTACTATTAGAGTGCTTTGTATAATAGCATGTTAGTTTTTTTCATGTTGTTGGTGTATGTACTCGTTCACCTCACGTCAACTGTATTCATTTTTCTATGTGCTGAAGTAGCAATACCGGAGGCCAAGCAATTGGCTTGTTCCGAACAGGAACAGGAACATGCATGAGTAACACCAATTCTGTTTTCATTGCACTGGCTCCCTGTCTCCTTCAGGATTGACTATAAAGTCCTGCTAGTCACATACAAATCCATCAACAGATATGCACCTCCCTACCTACAGGAACTGATCATACCACAAACTTCCACAGCAGCTGGAGGGGCGTGTTGGTGTCTGAATCTGATTGACAGCAGCTGGAGGGGCGTGTTGGTGTCTGTGCTTGATTGACATTCACTGGAGTGGCATGTCATTGTCTGTGTTTGATTGACAGCAGCTGGAGGGGCGTGTTGGTGTCTGTGTTTGATTGACAGCAGCTGGAGGGGCGTGTCGGTGTCTGTGTTTGATTGACATTCACTGGAGTGGCATGTCATTGTCTGTGTTTGATTGACAGCAGCTGGAGGGGCGTGTTGGTGTCTGTGTTTGATTGACAGCAGCTGGAGGGGCGTGTTGGTGTCTGTGTTTGATTGACAGCAGCTGGAGGGGCGTGTTGGTGTCTGTGCTTGATTGACAGCAGCTGGAGGGGCGTGTCGGTGTCTGTGTTTGATTGACAGCAGCTGGAGGGGCGTGTTGGTGTCTGTGTTCGATTGACATTCACTAGAGTGGCATGTCGTTGTCTGTGTTCGATTGAAAACAGCTGGAGGGGCGTGTCGGTGTCTGTGTTTGATTGACAGCTGCGGGCAGGCTACCTGTGTCACATCGTATGAACTAAGAAACAGTAAACAAACTGCTGTAGCTACAAGTCATGGACAGACTGCGTGTTGCTAGAAGGGACTTTGAAGAGCAACGAACAAACCACCATCTAACAGGTCAGAGGTGACATTTGCAGGCATGTTTACATGCTGTTCAAGCACTAGCTCTCACTCTGACCTCTGAACTTCACTGTATGCCGCGAAAGCGATGCATGTTGACAGCTATATTCTGAGCACTCTCTGCTGACCTTTTACTATAGCAGCACAGACACACATATAGTAATCTCTGGTTATGCCACTGGTACAAATAACAATTATCCTCACAATGTCTGTAAGTTTAAAAATGGGAAACTACTGTGCTTTAGTGTTTTGCTCTATAATATAGTCTGTTGAAACCCCTTATGGGCCACACAAACACTACACTGAACACTCTTCGTCTTCTAACCCAGCCACATTGTCTTGTTAATAATGGATTTTTCCATGTTAATGGTGAGTTATGGTTGTTTTCTCTCGGTTATTTTTAGTCTGAATCCAGCCTGATGCTAATCTGAGCTCTGCAGACTGTGAAACTATAAACACAGCAGCAATTAGAGTCTCTGTGGGCTGGTTTTAAAGTTCATTTCATGTTAATTACTTACAGGTGTTAAAGTTACTTGAGTGTTAAAAAGTCAGACTGCACGACAGGATTATGATATTATGATGTTATTATTATACAAACTTGTCCGACAACCTGGATTTCAGTATCTCTGAAATCCATCTGACAGACTGAACATGTTTCTCAATGAGGAGGCATCCTGGTATTCGTTAACTTAATATAAACCATATCAAGTGAAACCAGACACATACAGTGGTCCACAATTGGCCACATTTCCTACACCTTCTTTACTCTTCACACAGCTGCAGTCAATGTCAAGGATATCACTGTCTATGCAGCTCAGACTTCATACATTGACCTTTTTATGGTATATTTCTATATTTTACTGTTAGGAGCTAGCAGCTAGCAATAAAGGAAGAATACATAGCTACATCAATTAAAAACAAGGTAAAATTAACAATGCTTAAAAGGTTAAAGTGCAGGAATGGACAATGAGACAAATAATAAATAAAAAGTAAGAATAATTAAAAGATTAAAAGCAATAACAATTACAGTCAATAAAATTGGCAATTAAACCTGGGGACTCACTCAGCGGTATTAATGAGGTCAACTTGAAGTATTTTTGAAGCATATTCCAAGTATGTGGGGCACAGTAACAAAAAGCAGATCTTCCTAACTCTGTATGAATTTTTGGTACTTGCAGGGTGAGCCATGTCTGTGAGCGGGTACAATGGCTACCAACATCTATCTACTAAAGGAAGGAATCTGTCTGTATGTCTGTATGTGTGTCCTTCACGTATCTCTTAAAACGTTCATCTGATCGACTCCACACTTGGCGGGTGTCTGGCTGGGGACCCAATGGAGTGCAGTGTCAAATTTGGTTCAATTTGGACACACAATTCATTTAATATTAATAAACTTTGAATAAACCAGCGATCAGCCACTCTGTGCAGGGGTAGGGCGGAGCTTCAGGGCTCTGCCAACTGACTCTAGCATGTCAGGCAGAGACCAGAGACGAGGAGGGACACGAGTCAGAGAAAAGTGCTGTAAAGAGAGAAGAGTAAACAGCGAGAACAGAGCTTTTCATCGAGAATGGACACTCTGACCCCGTGTCTAGACAGAAAGCGTAGCGTTAGCAGCACATTTAGCAGATCAGCAGCGAGTAACTCCACACGAGGCGTTCAGGTACATGGTTGACCATGGGTCACCCGCGTTTTGGAAGCACTCAGAGCCCAATACGCAATGAATGTATTTACACACATAAAACGGAGCAACGGACTGTTCAAAACCAGTTTGTCTCATATGCTCCGAAACCGTGGCGATTGTGAAGCGCTACTACAGACAAAACACAAATCTTCGGAGCAAACATACCCACTAAAATCCAAACTCAAGGCACAGAAAACAAACAATCTAAGAACCAAAAAGAACATCAGTTTCTGTCATATTGTTGGTCTGTATACACGTTCACATTTTACAACAGTATTCATTTTCTATGCGTTGAAGCAGCAATACCACAGCCCAGACGTCACCCTGCTCCAAACAGGCACATTTTGAACTAGTTTTGAACTAGTTCCAAGACAGCAGGGCTGAGAGATGTGAAGGGGGGGGGGGGTGGAAGGGGAGGGGGGGGGGGGGTGGGGTGGGGGGGCGCTTTTGTAAAATAGCTCTGTAAATAAAAAGGGAAAAAAAAGGAACAAATGCTAATCCCTTCTTGTTGACAGAGGAGGCAGGCCAGTTTTTTGGTAAAATAGACAATGGTGTTTCCCATAACTATCTCCAGTAATTAATCTTAATGCGGAGTGATATACTGCATCCAAAGGTTTGAGAGTGGAACTGGCCGCCCGCCCATAAATAACATCTCCATAATCCAATAGAGAGATGGAAGGATGGATGTATAAACGCCAAGGACATATTTTTGTCCCCATAAAAGTAAAAGAAAAATCAATAAAATAAATAACTTAAAATAAATACACGAAATGGTCAAAAAATTTCAACCGAATCATTCTGAGAATAAGACTACAGCTTATACTCCCATAAAACTTTAAAATCCAGGTCAAACCAGGTTATTCAGTGAGTGCTGGCCCTGTTTAGCTCTGTAGTAGAAACCAGAATAAAGATAAGGTGGTCCTGTGCTGTAAGTTTAAAGGGAAAAGAGATAAAAATCTGTGGTAATTCAACCCAACACAAGACATGAAGCATTAACTTTGACCTAATGGGGTGGAGAAGTCAATTTTATAGCCCAGTATCACGAATCACAAATTTGCTTCAGGGAGCTTTACAATCTATACGACAATAAATCATCTTCTGTCCTTAGACCCTTGGTTCAAATAAGGAAAAACGCCCTAAAAAACTGGGGGGAAAAAAATGGAAGAAACCTCAGGAAGAACAACACAGGAGGGATCCCTCCGCCAGGACAAGACGTTGGGGTATTGGAGGTATCCTGAAAATGATCCAAATTCATCCTCTCAGGGCCACTAATGTCTGCATTATCAGCCAATGCATTCATTCTTCAAGCAAAAAATGCTTTTATTTTTCTTTTGCTTTCAACAATGAGTGCAGAAGTAGCTTCAGTTCCTTGATTAGCCACATTACAAAGCCACAGCAGTAAGATGGTCAGAGGTCAGAGGTCACAACATAAAAAAAATCAGGATGTTGCTAAGCGTCTCCTACTTTCAGAGCCACAAGGGAACCGAATCCGAATGTCGTATTTGGTGTTTTTGTTGGCCCGTCACTCTTCTGGCTGACTTGAACATATTTAGCTGTCGCTGCTGTCAGCAGGCTATAAAACACGCAGACTGACAGCTGCGTGATGTCAACGCCATAAAAACAGACGGGTGGCGATCGGAGAGTCAGCGGAGCGGGAACATAAAATCGGCTCATCTTTTAGACACCGAACTGTAAATCACACACAGGTAAGGACTTAAAAGGTGGGAAAGCAACAGAATGTATAAATGTTATTTTAATACATCATTTACTTTTGTTCCACTTTAGTCTGTTAATCAATTAGTTGTTCAACAGAAAATTAATCTGCAACTATTGTGATAACAGATTTATCATTTTGAGTCATTTTTTTTGAGATAAAAATGCTAAAATTCTCTGATTCCTGCTTCTCAAATGTGAATATTTTCCTGTTTCTTTAGTTCTCTATGACAGTAAACTGAATATATTTGGGTTGTGGATAAAACAAAACATTTTAGGACGTCATCTTGGGCTTTTTTTTGGAAGACAGACAGATGACGTCGTCCTGCTGATGGAGGCGTCAGATCAGGAAACACCTCATGTGTCGCTCTGGATGTGTTTTATTGTTGAGAATTTGAGAAATTCTGCAACTAAATTCAACTTAAATCATTTAAGCTCCCGGTTAGTTTTAGGCGGCAGATTAAACGTATCTGCTGCAGTGAAACTTTCATCCAAAAGTCAAAGTTCTCTGTGTTTGTCTGGCTGCTGCTCATCTCTTAAACCTCTGAAGTTACCTGTGTGTCTGTCTCCAGATCAGCGGCGTGTTTGAATAACTTTACACGGCAGCTGTACGTTTACTCTATCTCTGCCTGATCAAACTGATGAATTATTAAACACTTGCTGGATTTAAATAAGTAAAAAGAGATGAAGACTGAGGAGGGAACTTTGAGACTTTCTGAACTTGTAATTAAAAGTTCTACTTATTCTCTTAGAAACACATTGTGTGCATCATAAATATTTAAACCAGGCGGCATAGAAAGAGAACACAACCCGGTTTAATTTCATCGTCCAGCTTCGTCGTGTCCAGCGCCGCAAATTCATGCAGCTCCTGACATTAAAAGAAAACTCGCCTCTTTGTCAAGTCATGCGTCTTGTTTCCTTGTTTCCCCTCCTCCCGCCTCCGTCTTCAGTATGGAAATGGGAGTGAATGACAAGCAGAGCGAGGTCATCGAACACGAACCGCATAAAGAGAGCGATTCATGTGTCTGCAGGGCTGGACGGCAGCCTGCAAACCCTCCGCCTCGAGTCAGACATTTTGTGGCCCAGAAAATCCTCGATCGCACAGTCACACTGAGAGTTTCACATCACAAAAAAAAAAAAAAAAAAAAAAAAATAGGAGAATCCACCTTCAAATTAAGAGGAAGAACTTGGAAGTTGTGTTTTTTTTTTTACAGCTGTGGTTCTCAAACTTCTTTTATCATCACCGTCATGCCACATAAACAAACTTAATCTGAAGATGATTTTGGGAAAATGTGTGACCAAACAAATGTTTTTAAACTTAAATAACATCAAGAAGAACATAGATTTTTTGAGTTACTGTTGTACAAATGAAAAATGCAGGTTCAATTTTGCCCAAACTGATGAGTTTTTTGTCACAAATGACACAAAGCTCAAGAGTAAAACAGGAAAAGTAGGACCCTGTGAAATCCATCTGAATTTTTCCCAAATTCCACTTTATTTTTCTCAAGTTCCCTGTTTTACATTTTAATTTAAGTCTGTGTTTTATGATTTAAGCACATTTTGTCATCAGAAAGTATGAAGAATCATTGAGTTTCCTCCCTATACTTTTGCATTACTTTATGATACTTTTCTTCTTCTACTCCCTCTGAGCCGTATGTCTGTTTCCTCTCAGCTGCTCCTCCCAGTGCACCGCCCCAGTATGGATCAGCTCATTGACTTTACTTTGAACTGGGCATTAAGTATGCTGATATAGTGCTACTGCTCAATAGGCATGGTTATGTAATTAGTGAAAGTAAACTTCTTAGATCAAGAGGTCTCTCCAGAAGAAAGCAGTAATCTACAGGATGCTGTCGGATCATTCGGAGCGCTCAGGACGACTGCACGGATACAGACAGATGGTTCTAAATGTAGAGAGTTCGGCCTACGAGTAAAAAAAAAAAAAAAAGATGTCTGCTTGATTATGAAAGAGCTGGATCCCAGAGGGGTTTCACTGAGGACAAGGAGACGTCTCCGGAGGCCCGAAAGGCTTGAGTTTATAATAAGAGTCAATATGCCAGATGAAACTCTGTCCCTTAGAGAAGTAAATCAGCCTCCGGAAACGTCTCCTTTTCCTTCCAAGAATTCAAAAACGGTTAAATTTGACACAGTCATCAGTCAGCAAACAGATTTCCTCTGTCAGGAGTGTTCGATCATCAACGTCAGTCTAAAATTCAGTTTCTTTATATCCATCAAAGAACTTTATCTTCTAAAAATGAGGTTTATACACTGCAGGTTTGCATCAGCGAATACCTGAGCATGAAGATTCATTCTTGACCTTTTATAATCAGAAGAATCTGAATTCCAATTATTATCTTTTTTCCAAGACTTTCAGCTGCATCTCATGGTCTTCACCAGAGCTCACTGAGTTGTCACCCTTTATTTTAATCAACATAACTTTTTTGATGAACATATTTGCAGAATTTTTTCCGACAATGCTGAAACTACATTATGATTGTTTATATTGTTCTGTTCAAGCACTCAGTTTTCATCAGAAACGAGCAGTGAACACACCACAGACATATCATCACCTTTTAAGTTGATATGTTAAACAGTTGCTTATTTCCACATCCAGCAGTTACGGAGCAACTTTATCATTCATTTGGAGTCGTGTTTCTGTCCACCTGGTGAATTTAAGTCCAATATTCACTCTCTTTTAGCTCTGTTTTTGCTCTTTACCAACTCCTGAGGGAAATATCTGGCTCTTAAGCTGCTAAATGTTCCACAATGTTCACCAGCTAGTCTACAGCTAACTGTGTCTGTTTGCCGTTTGGTGCTGAGCAGGTAGTGTACAGTGGCTTTTTAGAGCTTTTCTCTGAAAACAGCTGGATGCTGCAGCCAAAAAACGACGCTATAAGACGACTGAGAGTGAAGCAAAACAGTAAAGTTGCAGCCAGACAGATAAACAACGAGCTGAGACTCGTTATAAAGCTCCGTAAAGACGAGAGGAGCTGCAGAGTTGCTGATAAAAAATATAGATTATAGCAGTTTTAAAGTTTGCTAAAGAAGGTGAAGTATGGAGTCAGCACTTAGATCTGTGCAGCCACCATCCGCCCTGACCTCGTCCCCATGACTTCTGGAGAGGATGTTTCCTTCAAAATAAAGTGTATAATCATCATTTTTCGAAGACAGGGTTGCATCAGGAGGTCAGATTCTCATGTTTGGATTAGCAGAGATAAGACACCCGTCTCTGTTTCAGCTCCACTTTGTGCTTCGGCCAAAAAACAAGGGTGGATTTTTATAAATTTCTCACCCCACGCTGTTTTATGTTTGCTGCGATTCCCCCCCGGCCTGGCCTGTGACTGACCGCAGGGAGAGTTATGGGAATGCCTCCTCCTTCTTCTTCTCCTTCTTCTCTGAATAATGTCATCAGGATCTAACTAAACCTGCAGGTGGAGAGATCAAATCTTCCCCTTCACTTTAATTAAACCACATTCCTCTCCGGACCACCTGACTCTCACTTTTATTGGCTCACTCGTCGTCTTGATTTCACTCTTTTTTTGCTTCATGTGTCTAACAGCTGCTGTATCTTTTTGTTTAAGCGGCTAAAACTACACCTGTAAACATCTTCAGTCATTTTCTGACATTTTATAGATCAAACAACTCGGTGTTTATCAAAACTGTTGCCGATCGATCGAGTAATCGTCTCATCTTAAGGTAGTTCAGGGACAGGTAAGCCCCCCCCCCCCCTCCCTCTCTCCCTCTCTCCCTCCATCCCTCCCTCCCCCACACCGCACACACTTCCTGTCAACAGGACGCCGTTTGACGTCACCTCATGTCTCCTTCGTATTCAGAGCTTCAAATCTGGGACACACAACATGTTTTCTGGGCGTATCGCCTTAACAGGTTGTGTAATCGCTGGCAGTGACAGCGTCCACCTTAAACAACACTTTCTTTGATAAAGTCAGAGTCACATCACTGCAGCGAGATTTTCAACTCTTATACAACCGTCACTGCAGTGATTTTAATCCTCTGTGGTATCATTTTAACATCTGTTTATTATTCCAACACGTTAATCATCCTACAGGTATATTCATCTCTTCTTTTACTCTTTTCAATTCAGCAGCTTTCAAGTCAAACTTTGACTCATTTTGACATTTGAAACAGTGAAAACATCCTAAATTATGTTATTTTTTTTGCATGAAATTTGATTAATTTTCCTACAGTGACCCTAAAAATGGAAATATTTTGTAATTTTAGGCTTTTATACAGAGAGACTGTTCTTTAAATTTGTTGAAATTATTTTTAGGCTCAATCAAATTTCTTTAAAACATATTATGATTATTATTTGTATCTTAAAACAACATCTCCTCCCTCTCCTTCGTGTAAAAATCGAGAACCTCTGAACATGTAAATATTGTTGATTTCAACAGTTGAGACGTGATTGCATCCTGGACCACAACTGGCTCCAAACTAGTTAAGATCAAGTTTACTTTATTGTCATTTCTCAGCACTTATAGATTGAAACAAAATTTGTAACCCCTCCTGCACACTGGCAGCATTCATGTGTTTGATGGTGGGAGGAAACCAGAGCACCTGGCGGAAACTCACTCGGACACGAGAGAACATGCAAATCCGCACAGAAAGGTCCAAGATCCAATCCAGGACCTTCTGGCTATGACGAACCAGCGCTGACCACTGAGTAGTAGCTGTGATGTCACAAATCCTGCTCGTAGCTACACGTGTTAAATTTAGATTTAAGATGAACTCAGAAAAACAAATCCTTTCTGCACAGTGAAGACAACGACATCCAGTGGAGGAGGGGCTTTAAATTCAACCTCTATCAGTTGAAGTCAGTCAGAGTCGAGGGTGCTGAGAGAAGGTCTATATGATTAAATGCTTTTTGTATTCATTTGAATGGCCAACAACATTTTTAACACCAGTTTTAGAATATTTTCTACCACTACAGGCGGCAAACTTGAACATCAACATGCTGTATATTCAGCTGTGGACAGTTCACACACACTGAACGCAGGTTTATCCCTGATCAGGAGACGATTTATTGTCACAGCCGCAGCCACGCTATAGCAATAAAACAATGCACTTCAACTTTATAACACCCTCCAACCCACACACCCCTACACACACACACACACACACACACACACACAGCAACTCTGAACTCGCTTCCTGCGCTGCACCACACCGAGACGAACACACAAAACATCTGAAATTTATAGTGAAAATATTGTAACCAAGACCAAAGTGAGGAAACGTAATAAAGACACATTTGCCAACCTTCAGCAGAATCTCCCAAAATCTAAGTTTTTTATTGATTTGTTTAGTAAACTTTTTTTTGCCTTGCAGTTACAGCCCTCCGCCAGTAGGGGCTGCTGCAGCCTCCTCAGCAGGCTGTAGACCACTGCTGTTGTCCAAAAATGATTAAAAACACGTCAATGAGCCACATCGCTGCACTGTGTGACATGTTCCTTCATTATGAAGAGTTTGGTCATGTTAGTTTGTTTAGAAACGGCTCCGAAGACTGATAACAGTGATCATGTTTTCAGTCTCAGGAGAGTAGTTCTGTGTAAAGCCACTGAGCATGTGCAGGAACACGGGTCTGTTACAGCTTCACTTGCTTGTTGTGCTACATATCACAACCTCTCGACTCTGTACTGAAGTTCTTTGAGAAATTTATAATGTCACCGTTTTCCTGAACATGCTCAGCGGCGTCTGCCTTACTACTCACAACTTCCCAACTCTATGAACAAAGTACTTCTTTCAACCCAAACAACGATCCTTCCCTAAAACTAAACCAAGTGGTTTTTGTGCCTGACAAGAGCTGCAACAATTAGTTGATCAGCAGAAAATTAATCGCCATCTATTTTGATAATGGATTAATCGTTTGGAGTCATTTTTTAAAAAAGAAAATGTCCAAATTCTCAGATTCCAGCTTCTTAAATGTGAGTATTTTCCTGTTTCTTTACTCCTCTATGAATAAAAACTGAATATCTTTGGGTTTGGACAAAACAAGACATGTGAAGACGTCACCTTGAGCTTTAGGAAACATTTTTCACCATTTTTTGACATTTTACAGACAAAACAACTAATCGATTAATCAAGCAAATAATCATTAGTTGCCGCCCTAAACCAAACTTTAACCATATCGTTGTCACATTATAAAACATATAACCGTGTTCCCACACATGCTCAGTGGCTTTTGGAGCCGTTTCTAAACAAACTAACGCGACCAAACTCTTCATAATAAAGGATCATGTCACCCAGTGCAGCTGTGTGGCTTATTGACGTGTTTTTAATAGTTTTTGGACAACAACAGAGGTCTACGGCACAGAGGAATAACATATATCAGGCTTTGGATTCACACATGATACTTGTCAGTAAATCAGTTCATTGTTGGTTTGGATCCAAACATGAGATTTGTTGACAATAATAAAAAAATATATAGAAAACTGTCAGACGTATCCTTTTAAACTTCAAAGATACACACAATGAGTTTTGGCGAGAAACACTAACAGGCCTGTTGTAAGTCACTACTGGAATATTATAAGGATTTAATATTTACACCACATCAGTCCAGAAACATTATAGCGACTTTAACCATAACTCTTCATTCCTGTGGTTCCTAACATGAAGGTTGTAACCTCAACAAGGCATCACAAGATGATTAAAAACATAGGAAAATCTAAATTCTGCTTTTCTCAGATATTTGCTTTTTTTTTTAAGGGAAACATTGGATACTTTTTTTTTTATTTTTACTGCCTCTAAAAATGAATCCAATGAAACAATCTGAGAAGAAAACAGTCACTTTTCCTTCTCCTCAAAAAGAGAAGAAACTCTCTTCATGTTACTGCTCAGTATGGCGGAGACAGATTGTAAACATATGAAACTATAGGCGGCCAATAGCATCATGGAAAACATCTTTTTTTTTTCTTCTTCTTCAGTTTTCCACCACAGAGTTCAGCTCTCATGTTAGACAAAAAGAAAAGAACTTTTTTTACTGTGTCGCCTGCTTCTCCCCATTAACCTCACGTCAATCATCAAAAAAAACCCAAAAACTTTCAGCTCAATCACAAAATCACAACTGTTTCTGTTTAATTAACGCGTTCTGGCACCTCTGAGAGCGCAGGGAGAGCGCAGAAAACGGGGCCGGAGCGGCTCTGTTTAACGGGAGGAAAAGTTACTGAAGGAGCATTTAAAGTAAAAATAATTAACTTAACACCAAAGTGCAAAGGTTAAGAGTCCGGTTGAAGGTTTAAACGAGTTATTTCTCATGTTTAAATGGCTGAAAACAGCGCGGGATCGACTGGCTGCAGCGCGTTAAGTGAACCTGGAGGAAAAATAATGAGCTCGACATGAGGACTGAAAGGATATTTTAGAAGCAGACTGCATGAATAAAACTTTAAAAACTAAATGTTAACATAAAAACGATGCTTTTGTGTATTTAAAATGTCATTAAAGAAGGAAAAAAAACTCGCTTTTTAAACCCCTCAGACACAAACAAGCTCCTAAATGCAGATGTTAAAATGCAAATATCACATTAAAACCGTCAGACAAACATATTCCTTGTAAAAATGTTTAAAGATTTATGATTTTAGGACTCACATGTGTTCACTGGAGCGGCAGCTGGTCCCCCTGCAGGATCATTCTCCCTCTCCACAAACTCTGCACTTCAGTTTTTTTTTTGGGGGGGGGGAGTTTTTCTTGCGCTGAAACTTTTAAAGACTCCTCATCAACGTCTCCAGAAATCCAAAATGCGCCTCGTTGACGCGCAAAAGTCTCCAAAGTTCGGAGAGAAAGTGAGACAGAGAGAGAGCGAGAGGAGGAGAAAGCGGGTGGGTTCGCTTCAATGATCCGGACTGCCCGGCGGCGGGGACAAGATGCTGCCACTGACAGAAAGCCAGCGGAGAGTTTCAGGGTTTGGTTTGGAGACGCTGTGGAGTCAAACTGGAAGGACTGGAACAGCTCTCTTCCGGTCAGGATGCCAAAATAAATGTAGCCGGGCAGGTTTAGAGCCAAATGTTCAAAATAAAACGAGTCGGACACATTTATGCGCCAAACAGAGAAAAGAAAGAAAAATGTTTGACTTTGGGCTCTGAGTGCCAGATGACAACATGTGGGAAATAAAACATCCAATCACAAAAGTATATCTTAAAGGAGAGGTTTTCAAGTTTGATTGTTTTTTTTCAATATATTTTGGGGCGTTTTCAGTGTTTATTAATGAGACAGTGGAGAGATGACAGGACTTGAAGGGAGTGAGTGATGGAGGGTCACATGTATCAAAGGTCCGCAGCTGGACTCGAACTGCAGAAGTTGTGGTTATATGGCTGTAAATTAGGCAGAGACTGTAAAAAATAATGGACGTACACACCGTGACGTCACTCCATGGATGTATAATACAGAGAGCTGGATAGGACGCCGCTGCCGCTCAGCCTTATAGCCAATTTTCCTAGTGGCCACTCGCCGTATTACAACGAGAAATACCCCAAAAATCATTTTTCCCCATAGACCACCTCTGTAAAAGAAACGTCTGTAAAACTGTTGACAGGACACCTCGAACTGCAAACAACGTCAATTATGACTCTTTCTACTGTTAATTTTTGATCCATGGAGGTTTTACATTTGTAAAACTTTCCTCGAGCTGAAAAAAAGCTGAGCTATTCTTACAGGACTGAATGGGCGCCATTTTTTATCCGGTATCTAGCTCTTATAATACATCCATGGCATCCATATATTAGGCATAGACTATAAAAAATAATGGACGTAGCCACTGTGACGTTACCCTGGTTTGTGGACTCCTGTTTTGAAGCCTTGAGTTTGGCATTTTGACCATCCCCATTTTGGATTTTTGGAGCCAGAAGTGACCATATTTTGACGAGAGGGTGGCACTCACCCTAATGCTAGTTGCTAGCTTGGTTAGCATGGTGTATTTGCAGTCCATGATTAACTGTGATAATGCTAATGCTAATTTTCAGTAGTGAAAAACAGGCTTTAAAACCATTAAAACAAAATGTACTAACAGGAAAAAAAACTAACTGAAATTAACTGAAAACACTCTGAAATAGCGACGGCTACGGCTATGCCTGTACTCTGTGAATCTGGGGTCGCGCTATGGTTACGTTACCTAACCAACATTGTCACCATGGTAGCACTGTCACTCAAAGCAGCCACGCCCTTAATTATACATAACTTAAAGCCTTAATAACATTTTAATGGGTGAGTTATATAACCCCACCCCCCCCTCAGTCTATGGGGACTGACTCGCTTTTGGAGAAAGCCTCTAGAGGCCATTCATGGAAGTGCAGTTTTTGGTATTTTGGCGTTCGCTTCATTTTTCAGTTCCAGAGGTTGCTGCTTGGTATTAAGCTACTGAGACACCTTCAAGTCTGTCTTAAAACAACAGTCAGGAGCCCAAATGAACACTGAAACAGGTTTTTCTTGCTGTAATCATTCCTCCTGTTCATACCGACCATTTGAAGATCCCTTCATAATGCACTAATAGTGTAAGTGATGGGGAACAAAATACACAAGCCTCCTTCTGTACAAAAATATATTTAAAAGTTTATCTGAAGCTAATATGAAGCTTCAGTCGTCCAAATGAGTCAAATCAAGTAGATATCTTTCAACGTTACAGTCTTTTTAGTGCCAAAGTTCCTCTTTTTATTACTATACTTCCACCGCAGCTCAACGGGGAAACACAAAGAGGGAATTTGATGCTAAAAAGACTGTAAATGTGTCAGATATCCACTTGATATGACTAACTCAGACTGCTGAAGCCTCATACAAGCTTCAGATACACTTTTAAATGCATTTTTGCTCAAAACAAGGACTGTGGATTTCAACTCCCATCACTTATGTTGTGAGTGCATAAGTTTTAAGTTTAAAGATATCAACACTTTCAGCTGTTCTCAATTCTTCCTCAGACTGTTCCAATGTCCCGGAGCATAAAATCTAAAAGCTGCTTCACCAGAAGTTTTCGTCCTGCATTTTAGAACAACTAAACGAGTCCAGAGAACCTGAGAGTCACACACGAACAACACGTCAGAGCTGCTGCGAGACCATGAAAACCTTTAAAAACAAGCAAAATAATGTAAAAAATCAATCTGAAAACTTACAGAAAACCTATGTAAAGACTTCAAAACAGCTGTAATGTGTTCTCTCCTTCTGAGTTATGAATTATAACATTATTTAGGGGGGTAATAGTCCAGCCTGCTAGATATAAAAGCATTCATTAATCTCTCTGTGTCACTCAGAGAGAGAAATGTTGCACTTAAGCTTTATTTTTGAGGTGATAGAAAGCAAATTTGGTGACATACTGAACCCCAAATGAGCCTTTAAGTTAAAGTTTGTGAGCAGTTTCTGTCTTTGCACCTTAAAACCTCTGACTAAAGTTTGTGTTTTATCCTGGTTGAGCTGCGAAACGTTTTGTGACATCGAAGCACCGATATCTAAAACCCATCTAAAAAGAGCTTCAGTCGGTTCCCGCGTCAACAGAGAAGATATCCGGACCGAGTATTCTGCAGGTTCAGAGGCTGTTTAAGGTGAAACCATTTGTTCAGCATCATTAGAGAAACAACAGTGACATTAAACTGACCGCTCCCCTGTTGTCAATCATCAAAAACCAAACCTGAATCATCTCCGTCATGATAAATACTTTGTGATAAACGTCGGAGGACAATGGAGACACTGAGGTGAGCCGTGTTTGATTTGACTTTAAACGTCACGCTGCCAGATTTTCCTCCTTGATAAAAAGTCGCGAGTGGAGAAACGAGGCTGCAGAGATTTGCATGGAGAGGCAATAAAAACGCTCCATCATAACCTGCTAGATCTACGTTAGTGTGTGTGTGTGTGTGTGTGTGTGTGTGTGTGTGTGTGGGAGGAAACTTTTTTATGTTATTGATAATTGTCTCTGATGAAGCTGCTCTATAAAAGCACTAAAACATAAAAGCACGACGGTGAAAAAAAAAAACAAAAAAACAAGAGTGGAAAACTATTCAGACATCAGCAGGTGGTGACAGTAACGAGCCGAGGGAGGAATTTACAATCCGCACCGAGGGACTTTTACTGATAAACATCAAAAACGTGCAATCATGTGATCAGCGATGATGTGATCAGAGCTGTGCGTCAATATTTTCTTAACTTTTCTTTCTTTTCTTTTTTTTTTTTTTTTTGGTGAAATCGGCGCTCACAACAACAACAACAACAACGTCACACGGTTCAGTGTCCACTTTGCAGATGTTGATTTAGAAACGTGCGCGCGCTTTTTTTTTTTTTTTTTTTTTTTTGCAAATTATCACGTAGACGTCCGAGCTGCGTGAAGACAGGTTTTTATATGAAAACACAGCTGCTGTTGCGTCAGAGAGAGAGAGAGAGAGACAGAGAGAGAGAGAGAGAGAGAGAGGAGCTTCTTCAGGTGATGCTCACATTGGAAGTGACAGTTATTTACATTTCAAATTAGAAAGCCAGTCAGAGGTAGAAAACGTCCTGATCTCATCTCTGATGGGGCTTTTTTTTAAACTCAGGCTTCAGTAAACCTACATTAGAATGAGTAAAGCTGTTTAAACATGTGTGATAGTAGAGAGACAGAGTGATATTTTGTGTAGTAAGCTACAATATTGAGTGTTTTCAGAATGTTAGCAGTCAAAAAAAAAACCCCACCAGAAAGATGCAGAATGAGTGAGTGATGTGCGGTAAAGGGGCCTTTACATGTTTATTGTGCCCCCGGGGGGCCCATTATCTCACAAGCCACCGTGTCTTGAGTGTCACAGACGCTCCAGCTGATTCAAAAAGTCTCAACTTCTCCCTAGAAACACTGAGTCATCACTGTTTTTTAATGAGTCATTCTGGTCTTAATCTCTGATGAATGTGTTGGTGGTCATTTTGGAAGTTATTGCTCCGTTAGCTCCAAACGGAAAAGATGGACACCGACCATAAGGAAGTTAGCAATCATGCAAAGTTAGCAAATGAAACTTTACAGGAAAAAAAACAGACAGATTGAAAAGTAGATTCACTGTTACAAACACAAAAAAACCTAGAAGTTATTTTAAAAAAATGTCATTAAAATGCTTTTAACTGACGTCTAACTTAATGATGATGAAAAAATGTGTCATATTTCTCTCCAGATAATAAACCTGCAGTCTGTTATTGAACAATGATGTAAATGTTCTCTGGACTGTGACGCTGCCACTAACTGTGAGTCTGCTGCAGGTTTTTATATGTGATCACCTCACATTCATGACTTAAATCAACCCCCTTTTATAAATAAATAAATAAATAAGGGATTAAGGGATAGAAGATTGCATAATATGCATAAAAAAAAAGAAAACTTTTTGTTCCTGGCAGATTTTCTCACAAACAAAATCAGTTTTTTTTTTGACAGAGGAGGAGAGGAGGACTGAACACGACGTACAGCGACCAGAGTCAGAGCACAAAAATGTCCCCGAGGTAGAAAAATCTGTAAAAGGACTGTGTGTGTGTGTGTGTGTGTGTGTGTGTGTGTGTGTGTGTGTGTGTGTGTGTGTTCAAATCTAAAAATAGAAGAAAAAAAAGAAAACTGACCAGGAGAGACAGAGAAACACTACTCTGAAACAGAAAAAGCAGATAATGGAAAAGACAGACAGGTGAGGAATTTGGACGACGGACTCTTACTCCTTACTAATAAATCTTCATCTGAGGATAAAAAAAAAAAAAAAAAACATATTTCAGATTCAGAAGAAGAGTTTCACAAAGTCACATTGTTTTGTTTTGTTTTGTTTTCAAAGAAATCTGCTGATGATCTGAAACATTTCTCTGATTTAACTCTCTCTATGGGAATAGATGTTTTTATATTTTTCAGGAAAATGTTTTTTATGCTTAAAAAGCCATTATGACTTCAACATTAGAATCTGAACAATCATGTCATTAAATATCATTCAACTTGAGTATTTTTGTCCTTAACCTTCAATCTGAACTTTGATTATACATTTATTTTAAGACTTTCATCCAAGAAGAAACACTGAAAAAAAAAAACAGATGAAGAAGAATCTTTGGACAAAAGAAACTGTTCCTGATGTCACATATATTGTTATAATGAGACAGTTTACTCTCTATAAGAAGATGTTTGTTCATGTTCAAACATTGTCTTGTTATAATATAATAAGAGAAAGATGTTGGTTTTGTTTCATGCATGTGATTTATGTATATGTGCTCATTGCTGGGATATGATTAGAAGTGTGTTTTTCTGTTCTGCTGGTAAAGAAAGAAAGATGTTTGAAACGTTTGGCTGTATCTCATAAAAACTGCAGTGTTGCTGCTGCTGCTGACTTTCTTTTAGTGTGAAGACATAATGACGTTCTGCTCTTATTAAGCAGCCTGGATGTTATCAGCATGCAGACAGTATGAAGGATGTTGTCACTCGGTATCTCCTACTGAAGCAGCCTATAGGACGTTTGTCACAACAAGCACCGACTATCAGCTGTTAACTTTATCAGTATGATCAGAAAGTTATTTTGTAATAATGACGACAGCTTTCTGAATAATGAAACACTTTTCCCGTTATAGTTTTCTCAATTTGATGAATTTCATTCCACAGATGGAGAACCAGGCCAAACAATGAGGATTTGTGTTCTTGATGATCTGATATCTGTCCCAACTTGAGAGACTCTTCACGTCTTGGGTTCACCATCACATCACTGCAGGTGTTTTTACAGATTTGTGTCTGAAGCTCAAAGTGTCGATGTGTTTAAAGAGAAGTTGAGACACTTTGAACTTTAAGTTCCTAACTTCCTCTTCCTCCTCTCACCACCGCCGGCTGCTTCATCATTACGAAACAAACTGGAACCACATGTCCCTCCTGCACTGTTTCTACTCTCCTATCAGATATATGACGCTGGCTACAGGCCCGTTCTCTTATTTGCTCCTCGTTCAGCCTGGAAATCGTTCCGCTCCGCCGTCATGAAGGATGTTCCAACGCTCTTATTTCTTGTTTGGAGGATCTCGATGTATATGTGCAGATATAAACTGCATCCAAAGTCTCTCCAGAGCTGTTAAAGCAACAGCTGCCGTCATCAGAAACCGACGTCTCCATGACAGTTCACACAAAACAACGTGTCATTTCTCGAAAATCATGTTTCCTCTCTTCTGATTTTTGGGAAGTATTATAATAACTCCATCAACTTCTCATATCAAAAGTCAATGTATTAAAGGGAGGGTTCACAATTTTTCAAGTGTGTCTTATAATAATAACAGTCAGGTGTCCACACAGTTATTTTGGGCATAAATGTAAAAGTTGATGTGAAACTTATATGAGGCTTCATCAGTCTGAGTTAGTCATATCAAGTGGATATCTGACACATTTACAGTCTTTTTAGCATCAGATTCTCTTGTTGTGTTTCCCTGTTGAGCTGCGGTGGAAGTATAGAAACAAAAAGAGGAACTTTGACACTAAACTGACTCATTTGGGCGACTGAAGCTTCATTTTAGCCTCAGATAAACTTTTGAATACATTTTTGCACAGAAGGACTGTGGATTTTGTCTCCCATCACTTACATTGTTAGTGCATTATGAAGAGATCTTCTAATGGTCAGTATGAACAGGAGGAATGATTACAGCAAGAAAAAACATGTTTCAGTGTTCATTTGGGCTCCTGACTGTTGTTTTAAAACAGACTTTAAGGTGCCCCAGTAGCCTCTGGGACTGAAAAATGAAGCCAACGCCAAAATACCAAAAACCGCACTTCCTAAATGGCCTCTTGAGGCTTTCTCCAAAAGCGAGTCAATCCCCATAGACCTCCATGTTAAAATGCCAACTTTACAGCAGAAATAATCATGTTAACAGCCTGGTACAAAAAATAGTTTTGGTCTCTATAGCTAATTTCTCCGTTCATGACAACTGTAATTTCATTAAGGCTTAAAGTTATGCATAATTAAGGGCGTGGCTGCTTTGAGTGACAGGTGGAAGCTTCATATTAGCGTCAGATAAACTTTTAAAAACATTTCTGCACAGAAGGAGGACTGTGGATTTTGTCCCCCATCACTTACATTGTAAGTGCGTCATGAAGGGATCTTCTAATGGTCAGTATGAAAAGGAGGAATGATTACAGCAAGAAAAACAGGTTTCAATGTTTATTTGGGCTCCTGACTGTTGTTTTAACTGAACCCGTCCTTTAAAAGCCAGTTCTAGTATGTATTTAGACACCTTGAAACTTAATCAGAACAGTAAAGCCATAAAAACTATATCTAAATGTGAAAAACTGTGTTTCATATGAGCTAAAACCTCAAGCACCAATTTGTTTTTTACTTTTTGTGGCATCTGAATCAGCTTTTATCCTGATTTCTCTGCATCCTTGTTAATTCAGTTTTGTCAATAAATTTATATATTTAAAAAAAAAAAATCTTCTCCTCACATCTTTTCCTGCATCTGTCAGTACACATGACTCCATGTAACAGCTACAGGACCGTGACGACACACCGATCACTCCGTCTGTGTTTCTGAAGCTCAAAAGACTCGGTCGTCACTATTATTTTAAATATCGCCACAGCAATGACAAAAATAAACCTCCCAGCTGCAGATATCATCAAGTTACAGCCCAAAAACCAAAAAAAAAAACACACATCAGTCAACATCGTTTCAAATATTTTATTCAAACCGAATCATTCTGGCGGATTATGAGATCTTCTTCTTCTTCTTCTACGTGCAACTTTGTGAAAACCTTTAAAGCCCCGCTAAAACAAGTTCTGAGAAACAATAAAGTTAAATAACCAGAAAGAATCACTGCCCCTCCCCATCATCATCATCATCATCATCATCATCATCATCATCCTCACATACAGAGAAAGTGATATGTTAAAGCCATTAAAATAAATGTTTTCAAGAAACAAAAAGAGGACAGTCAGAGTATAATAGCGCCCCCTGTTGACACTCCAACAGCAGTTTATTTACTCCTCATCTGTCTGTGTACGTGCGACACAAACAAGACGCACTTTTATCTCCTAAAACAGTAAACATGTAGTTCAATGAGTTATGACTGTAACAAAAAAAAAAAAGGTATAAGTTTAGATGGTCAAATACATTCTGAGTTTTAGTTTCACACGTGACAAAAGACAGAAAAAAAGGTTTAAATGATTATTATAGAAGAGACTCGGCTGTCAGCTGTTAGCTGGAGAGAAAATCATCTGGAGAATATTCAACGCTTGTTAACAAACCGATTAATCGACGAGTCGCACAGTGAACGATTTAAACCTTCGGTAGGCAGCGAGTAGTGAGTCCGTCTGTTGTCGTTTAGTCTCCTGGTTAGTTATTAATCACGTCAGCTGTGGCAGTTATTATCCCGTTATTTCATTATCGATGATTCTGATCATTATTTTCTTGATTAATTATTAATTAGGTTTATCAAATTTCAGAAAACTGCAAATGCGCATCACAATTTCTAGAAGTTCAAGGTGATGTCATCGGATGTGTTGTTTTGCTTAACAAACAGTCCAAAAGAAATTATATTTACTAAAATATAAGACGAGGAAAAACAGGAAGCAGGAACCTGAGAACAGTTTTACATTTTTGTTTGAACAATTATTTTTCTGTTAATCACTTTACTGACGGTCGGAGCTCTATTTACATCGCGCAGGTTCTCAGTGGCGACTTGAAGACAAAATATAATCTGAGCTGTAATTAGAGCCTGAATATTTAGGGCTTAAATCCAGTATTTGTCAGTATTAAAAGCAATAATAATGATAAACTGTAAATTCTCTTATAAAAGTCAATATTCAGATAATAGCCAAGTCTTAATAAAGTGGCTAATAGAGGTCGGGTGAAAGAAAACGTTTATTTTCACTATTTTTAAAGCAAAAAATGGCAAACTTGCTGCTTTTCTTTTGTCATATATGAAAGCAAACTGCATGTTTTTGTGTTCTGGACTGTTTGTCGGACAAAATAAAACATCTGAATACGTCTACAGTGCTACAGTGAAGCATTTTTCACCACTTTACGACAATTTCAGTGATAAAATGATTGATTTACTAACCGAGAAAATAACAGGCAGATAAATCGATAATGTCAATAACCGCTAGTCGCGGCCGTGAGACAGTGAACATGTTCTGCAGTCAGTCGGTCGGTTATCCAGTCAATCAGTGGACACAGTGTCGGACACAGGCAGCCATTGTTGCGACTGATTTCCATCATGTCCTCGTCTGACGGCGAGCTGAACGGCTCTCTTCACAGGGCGGCCTCAGTGTGTGTGTGTGTGTGTGTGTGTGTGTGAACTGCATCCTCAGCTCGCTGTGGGCCAGATCAGTGACAGATAGAGCGGAGCTGCTGCGGAGAGCAAAAAAAAGGGGGGATGGAGGGATTTGAAGGAGGAGGACAAAGGCTTCATTCTTTGCCTGTGGTGAGGAGTTTGAGGGCTTTCTGGAGGTTCTGGACGGCGGTGGAGACGTCCTCGTACTGCAGCGCGCTGCCGGCGTACTTGCAGTACTTCTGGGCCTTGGTGTAGTCCTCCGGGGTGAGATGGACACCGCCTGCAGGGAGGGAAGGAAGGAAGGAGGGAGGAGGCAGATTGGAAGATAATGAAAGGATACAGCAGAAGAGAGAGAGAGAGAGAGGAAACACAAAGACAAGAAAGAGTCAGATATCAGTTAATGTGGATCAACTATGAGCCACTTAGAGGAACAAAGAAGACGAATCAGTCTGGATTACTGACTCAATGAGGCTGTAAAGAGACACACAAAGACGTGAAATGATGCTCGAGTCACAGCACTGAACCGCAGACACACGTCAGCGAATCTTTAAAACTTTCAGACACGGAGAGAACAACATTTATCTGTTAAAAGGAGACTTTAACGTCAGTTTTCCTTTACAGCTTTATGCAGACATGACACCCGTTTATTTTTCTATGCAGTTTGGAAAAGCAGCTTTCTCTGTCTGAGATTTACGACAGACATCGAATCCAGACCATCCTCTCTTTAAGGAATTTGACTTCCTGCTCTCTGCTCGGTGCAACAGGTTCAACTTTTCATTCATCACCATCGCGTGCGATAAGTGAAACGTTATAAACTCGGTTCCTCGCGCAGCCCGGCTCGTTATTTTGCTGGTTTTATTACAGTTTGTCTTGCTTTTAATATTCGTCCTTATTGTCTGTATCAGTACCGACACTTTTAATGTCTTTTGTTTGTGTTTTTATGCTTTGCTGCAAAATAATTTCCTCTTGTGGGACAATATTAATCTGAGCTGAACTGTGTAAAGTGCTGCAGTGTGTGTTGGTCAGCTGAAGTACGGAATAAATAATAATTATCTTTACAAGACAAAGTAAGTTATTAAATCCAAAATACACCCAAGAAACTACAAGAGAACTTGTCCGTGTGCTGCGTTGACCTCACAGCTGAGTTCAACGATAGTTTTATCTAATTAGATAAGACTTGTAGTTTATTTTTCCACCTGTTCCTGCCAGGAAAGTGTGTGTTTTCAAAGCAAAACACTCCAACTTCTTCTTCTGGTTATTGATACTCGGCAAATGATGCATCTCTTCATGATGTGGCAGGTGTCGACTACACGTTGAGGTGGCTGAATACTTCCTTCAGACATGCTTTTCAGACGTTAAAGCCCCATTAAATCCCAACAGCGGATAAATTATTTCTGTAACTTTCTGACACAAATGAGCCGACATTCGTTCCCACTTCACGCAGTGATCGGTCAGCCGTGTGGAGATCTTTCCATTCATGACACAACTATTTATTCAGTGACCGGCTGAAAATATGCGCTATTATCTTCGTATTTAAATAATATCACCCCCCCTGTCCTCCTCTCCCTAGAGCGACTATAAAGACATTTATATTCCTGGACAAAATGTTGTAAGAACTCTGTTCTGAGGACCATAAATTGATGCGTCCACCGCTCAACCAGGAGAGAATATCTTTTGTGGTGGAAAATTCAATGTTGATTCTACTTTTCATGAATAATTTAAAGTTTAAAGCCCCACTCCAGCCGCTGTTACTTCCTGTATAACGGTTCATATTCTTTCTCAAACAGAGAACGGGGGGTGTAGTTAACAGTCGGACGTGATCCGTTACCATGACGTACCCAAACCACTTTCCTATTAACTTGAATGTTAAAGTGGTCTCAGACTTGTGGACTCTACTGCGTGTGAAACCAGACGATGGCTTCTTTATCCTAACCAGTGACATCTCGCTTTGTTTTATAGTGAACGTCTGTACATTTACCTCCTCAGCCATCGGTTCCTACGAGGCTGCAAAAGCATCGATCGCACCCTCGGTTTAATATTTTGCACCCTCAGTCGAAATATGAATAATAAATGCCGAGCACAGAGAGGTGCAGAGGACTGTTTGGACGTCTCCATGTGCGCCTGCTATTTTGGTTCATGTGAGTAGCAGTGAAACGTGAAAAAGGGCTGGGTGAGGGTGAATATAGACCAGGACCACGAGATAGAGAACGGAGGAGCTGTCAGGGCTGCTAATTTATAACTACAGATCCAATTTGTAGACCCTAATAATGTGGAGTAAACGTGGGCTTCTGGGCAGTTGCTGCAGACAACTTCTGGTCCAAAATTCAGAATATTCTGGATAGAAAAGACTTCAGTTCTCCTCCTTGTGAGACGAACAGTATAACTGCAGGAAAACCTCCCGTTAAAACAGCCGAAGGTCCGTTGTGACCTGAGTCATGGAAAGTCATAGCCACCAGCGCATAATCGCCTGTCAGCACTGAGGGGTTGTGGGTAATTTATGATGGAGAACTACCTGCTACAGAGCTCAGAGGTCGCTGTTATCTGAGCTGTTTAAAGACAGAAGTCTGATGATGGGAGACAGTGTGTGTGTGTGTGTGGTTTCCCTTTGATCAACTGTCATAAGTGTAGTGTTTAATAAAGACAGACAAGAGTTATCCCTCTGAGACGAACCGCTCCCTGTGAGCTCATCAGGTCACGTCCCCCCTCCCTCCCTTTCTCTCTTCAAACCTACAACTTTAACTTTACATCTCAACCATCACATGAACGTGTTCTTCTAAACCGACGATTTAGCAGCGACAGACAAGTCAAGCTTGTCCTGTTTTGCATTAAACATACAGACTGATATACAACTAAAAAACAATTGTTAGAAACAAAAAAGAAACAGTAAGTCTTTTATTCATGAACGCAATATCTGATTACTGCAACACCAATGAAATGTGAACAGAGAGTTTTGTTTTAAAGCCGCAAATAACGATTATTTTCATTATCATTCATCTGTCGGTCTATAAAATGTAGTGTCGGTCTATAAAATAGTGAAAAATGTTGATCATTGTGTCCCAAAACACAAGATGACATCCTCAAATGTCTTGTTTAGTCCCGACTAAAAGTCCACAACCCAAAGATATTCAGTTTACTGTCATAGACGACTAAAAAAACAAGAAAATATTCACATTTGAGAAGCTGAAATCAGACGTTTTTCTTAAAGAAATGACTCAAAATGATTAATCAATGATCAAAATAGTTGATGATTAATTTTCTGTTGATTGACTAATCAATTAACTGTTGTAGCTGTGCTTTGGTTTGTTCATCAAACTTGAATTTAACCATTAATTAACTATAAAATCTACTTAAAACAACTAAACTTTTCTTTCTTTCATTAAGACATTAAAGTCTTGAGCCTCGTTCAGACAGAGATAAACATCACAGGAGGAAGGTGGAGAGTGAAATAGTTGAACTGGTTCTTCTGGACGGTATTTTAACTGTGGGGGAAACAACAGGATCTGGTCTGTAACGGACACGAACATTCAGCAGGACGAAGCCAAAAGACTTGAAGGAGGTGAGGCGAAGATCCTGCGTGAGGTGAAGAAGAGTCAGAAATCCTTCTCGGAGTCGTAACTCAGTCAAATCTTCACACACGGACATAAAACACAGATTGATATCGTTCAGCGTGACTTCCCGAGGAAATCATTATCTTTGATGTGCGTCGCCAATAAACCTCCATAAATCCACTTAGAAGGCTGCAGGACTCGCCTGAGTAACCTGATGCATCATCTTAAGAGAAACTTTTCCATCGTGACCTAAATACAACATTTAAGGTCAAGTTGCTACCTTCTCCTGAGAGAGAATAAGATATTTCTGACTTGAAATAAGCAAACAAGTGCATGATTTTCACTACAGTGCCTTGGTAAGTACTTGTTTCGTCTTGCTTTTTTCAAAGATTTGGGTAAAACTGGTAGATCAGCGGCACCTGATGGTTTTATTTTTATTCCGTCGTCATATTGGTTGGTATTATGTTGGTGTTAGCATGTTTCCATCCATCAGATTAGCAAAAATATGTGTAGTAGAAGAAAAAAAACCTCAAAGATCCACTTTAAAATACAAAGACGTCGCTCTGGAAAAACAGTCATTATACTTATTACTGGTTATTACTGGTTATTACTGGTTTTGGGGGGTGAAAAATGACCAGCGGGTAATCACAACACTTCCCTTACAGACGGAGATCCAGTCCAAAATGGGTCTTTAGTGAAATCCAGACAGTCTCTTTATGTGAGTGATGCAACCCTGACAGATTTTGAAATTCTTATAAATATGATCCTGGCTTTACTTGTTACAAGTCTCCCAGGATACACGGCAAAATATTTATTTATTTTTTTTTTTTTACATATCAGATAAAACCACCTCGCGCTGCCAAAGAACATCCTCTCCTGTTCTCCGGTTTGTGTTGCTTCCCGGTGTTTAACATCACCGTATCAATGTGTTACATCATGTTTTAAAGGTAGATTATTGATTAGCTCGGTTTTCTTTCTCTAATTTTTCATAATCTTTGCACAAATGCATGAACCTAAACTTAAAATATAAGCTGTTTTTTTTTTTCCCCCCTCTCTGGGTCTCTGCAGCTTATTACGCTCTCAGCTCTCCACCCATCAGAGTCTCTGGAGGACTACAGCTCAGCCTGAAGGAAACACAACATCTTATAGTGGGTGTAACACTATAGAATACATATCCACCCTCTCTCTCTCTCACATACAGGACTCCAGTGTACGCTTCAGGAATGCAGGACTCGTCAAGTGTGAAGCTCAAGCAAACCCCCCCTCGTAAAGATCCACCTTACAGAAAGCCTTCGTCTTCCTTCGTTATCCCTCTGTCATCTACGCTCCGAAATTATGCGGACGCCTAAACACGTCCTGGTCGAACCTGGCTGCAGGGCATTTGCTCCCGTTCAACCACAAAAAGCATCAGTGAATTCATTAAAATATTAGTATGATGCATAAAAGTGCAAGTGGGAGATTCTTCTAGGAATTGACGGAACATGATGCAGCACAGACAGTCATCAGCGGCATCACGTCTCTAGTGACCACTCTTGTTGATTAGGCAATCCACATACAAGCGTCACATATGAAACACATCTGCTTCCATTTTGTAAGATGCATCAATACGCTGACTCTGAGGATACGCTCTGAATCTATTTCTGTCCCCCTCTGCTGCATTTAGTTTAGTGTAATTGCCACAGACAACTGTTTAAAAAAATCACACAAAAACTTATTAACGGTTTCTGTGTTGATTGATCACAGCTTAAGGATGCCGTAGCTGGCAGGCGGATTTCTTCCTGTGAATCCTACATGATCAATATTTTTGTTTGGCATATATATATCTGCTGTCAGTCACTCGTCAGGAGCTGCAGCTGACAGCTGTTTTCTGTGGACAGAGACGCTGTACAAACACAACACTTTAATAGCTGCTCGTGTGCCGCTAGCTCTGGCTTTTGATGTGGATTCCCAGTAAGAGACCGTGAACGTCTGCGCCGGATTTCATGGCAATCCATCCAACAGCGATCAGAAGTCGAAGCTAGTCACGTTGAAACAGGAAAGGCTCCCCACTGTATGCTGTAACGTTAAGATTTCCCTTTATTAGAACTGAGAGGCCTTGACCTGTCCACATACTTTTGGCCATATAGTGTGTGTCTATCCAGCATCTTTCATCCTTCTCTCCTTGTATTCCTTCCTTTGCTGTTTCCTTTTCCCCTCTATATTTTGTCTTCTCTTGTAACCCCCCCCCCCCCCGTCTGTTTTCTAATGTTTTCTCTTCATCTTTCATTACTTTCTTTCACATCTCTCTCTTCCTCGCTGCCTCATCTCTCCCCTTTACTGCCTCTTATTTCCAGTTCTTGTCACATTTCTCCTCTTTTCTCATCTCATCCTTTTTTAAATTTAATTCTGCTCACACAGCAGCCGCTTTATTGGCCATGTCTGTCAAAGCTGCACAGTAAAAGCTCTAAAAAAAAAAAAAAAAAAATATATATATATATATATATATATATATATATATATATATATATATATATATATATATATATATATATATATATTCAGGGATTTAAGCAAGAAAAAGATTTGTGAGCCCTGAAAAGTTGTCCAGGAGGAAACGTGTACAATGTATTGAATTAAGTATTATATGAATTTAAAACCGCTCCGTGCCTGAGAACTTTAACCGTTGTATATTAACATGGTAATAAAAACGCTGGAGTCGCTTTAACAGTGTAAATAAAGTGATTGTGAATTGGAAAAGGGGTGAAATGTTTACAGTGGATATTTATCATTTCTTACACTGTATCTCTTCAGGTGTTTCATATTTAAAATGACGAAATGCAACAGTGTCGTCTGAATGACCTGCAACACATTTCTCTTTCTTTTCCCTCTTATTCTCATCCTCCATATAAACCTTTACTCTTTTTTTTCCCTCCTCTACCTCCCCCCTCCTCTCTAATTGTTCAATCTCTTCCCCTCCCTCGGTCCGTCCTCTCCTCTCCAGAGGACCCTCTTAACTGGAACCAGAACGCCTCCCATCCCACCATGCTCTGCTCTGCAAAACAGAACATGAGACCCTCTCCAGGGCAGGGCACGCTCTCCATATCAAACACATTCATTCATACAAGCTGTGGATTCACGTCCGAGCCACGAGAAGACTGACAGCACAAAATCAAAACTTATTACCGCACTTTTCAAAACTTTGCAAATCTGTTTCACGCATGACAAAAGGAGAACGGTTTAACAGAAGTGCTTAGCTTTTCTCTCTCCTCTCCAACGATAAACACGCGTGTCTCTATATATCTGAAAACTACACAGTAAAAATCTAATTTTTAAGTATCTTTCCAGACACAATGCCCAGGTCACTCCGGACGATCCGCAGACGTCGCTGTCAACAGTTTTCATTGGAACTGCGTCCTACTGAAGAAATATTCTGTGGATGTTCGGCCCCACGAATGTGTCCAAGTACAACCAAAAGCCATTTGCATGGTTCAGTAGCAACAGTGTGAATGAGAAAATATGTTTTTTTTTCCCCCCCTTGTAATTTTGGGTGAACCGACCATTTTAAGATTTACAACATCTTTAGTTTGATTTAAAATCGTTAGCAACCACAATTACAACATTTTGAAACCAATGACATCTGTAGTTAGATGATGATTAGTTTTAGAAAGTCCACCATCGCATGACTGAGGTGTTTATGAATCTGACAAATCAGTGTTTCAGGCCGGTTTTAATGTTCTATCAATGGGCTTAAAGACTCATATGATCAAACACCACACAGCTGATGATGATACTATAACCTCTTTCAGACGTGCAGCAGTTCGGACTTTTAATAGATGAGTTAAATTAAATTAAATTAAACACTACAGAAGCACACAGTTAAATAGACACAGAGATTAAAGGCACATCTTGAATAAACACATCATTTAACTATCATCTCTTATGCACAAAGAATATAAAATCTGTTTAATAAAGCAGGAAACACTGAATGAGAATCAGCCTTTACTCCTGATAGTTTTTATACGGTTTATGTCATGTTCGAATAAAAAAAGAGCACCTGCATCAGATCAGTACTTGGTATCCGTTAGTACTCGGGGTTTGAGTATTGGAATTCGTATTGGAAGAGAAAAAGTCAAAAGTCTGCATCTCTAGAGGAGAATGAAGTTAAAAGATTCGGGTTAGAAGAGAAGAGTCAAATGAGAATTTGTGTCATCTCAGAATCTGCTATTAATTAAAAAGATGAAGCCAATATGAGTATCTATTAACGGTTTATCCTTTCATTATAAATTAAGAACCAAAATCTTCTCATGTGGACTCTGCAGGACAGAATATTGATTGATGAGATTCAATAGTGAAAAAATCCACTGTGGAAACTTGACATGAAAACCTTTTGATGATGTGGAAACAGCCTATTTTTTTTTTCCATTTACTACCATATTTAAAGGAAGAAGGTATCATTCCTCTTACTGAACTTTCACAATTGAATATTTTATATATTTTATTTAAACACTGGACACCTTGAATGTTGTCTTCATGTAAGACTAGGGGCAAAAGTTCCTCACTTTAAGTGTTTTACAGAATAAATGGTAATCAAAGTTATATTTATCTCCCTTTTCTTTTGCTGATCCAAAAAAAAGATCCATGATTCAAAACCGTGATACGATCCGAACTGCGAGTTTTGTGATCCGACGCACCACTGACATCTACCCTGCTGGAAACTTACAACACGAATGAGTCACGGCGGCAGACAGCAAATAAAAAACACACCCAGAAGAACCGAGAGGACCCCGGTGCTGACCCGGTACAGTGACCCGGCTGCAGGGAGAGTCTGCTGTTCTGTCGGTCTGCTGCTGGAGCTAACGGAGTTAACTAACGGACAGCAGACTGTCAGCTGTTACCAACCGGGTCTAATGGGCTCGCTGACAGGCCGCTGGCTCACCACGCTGCAGTGCAGAACAGTAATACAGAGGGAAATTCTCTTCTTCCCTTCTGCTGCAGCATGCATGCATTTTTTCTATTCTGTTTCTACACACAGTTGCATTGAGGCTGAAAACCTGCGTAGGCGTACTTTTTCCAACACAGACAATTCATCTGGAAGCCATAAGGGAATCGATAAAAAATCGTAACATAAAGAGAATCGATAATGGCGTTGGTATCAATAAAATCTTATCAATTCCCTATTTAAGCGTGAAATCACTGGTGTATTTTGGGAACTTTTCTTCCACGCAGCAGAGGATATAAATCTGAAGATCCTCCTCTAACAGTTAACGTCTAGCATGTGAAATAATAACACCGAATTGTTCATCTACTTTCACGTTAACATGGTGATACCCTGTAAAAGGTCCTCTAAAAAGGTCCCTGGACCCCACTTTGAGAAACTGCCTGCCTGACTGAAGGAAGAGGGCAGCAGATAATGTCTCTTTTGGCTTAGTAACACTCATAAAACATGGTCATCTGCTCTTAAAAATGTCTCAGAGAAGAGGAGGAAAAATGATTGAGTAATGTTGCACCATAAGACTTTAATCCCTGTGCTGATTTCTCTTCTCCTGCAAAGAGCTGGGAAAGACTCGCAAATATGCTGACTGTATACTCCCAAGGATGGGAAGAGTTTGAGAAGAAGAGGAGGAGGAGGAGGAGGAGAGGGGAGTGGGGAGGGGGGGGGATAGCGGAAAAATTAAAGAAAAAAAAAAGAGAGATGAGAGACGGCTAAAAACCACAGTGCTCGACAAAGGGAGAGATTTAGAGTCGGTTAGTAAAAAAGGTGGTAATAATAAAAAATGATTTGAACATTTTACCAAAACCAAACATCATTTAAAAAAAAGAATACAGGATTTATTGAGAGAACTCAATCGGCTCAATTAACAGAATGATAGATAGATTACAGTGACTATTTTAATACAATATCAAATTGAAATACTCAAGTAAAATACCTGGAAATTGTACTTAATTACAGTATTTGAGTAAACGTACTTTCCACCACTGCTTTTTTCTGATTGGTCATTTAAAAAAAAAGAAAAAAATCCAGTTGTAAAAACAATCCAGGTACAAGTACACAACAGTATTATTTAAAAAGCAGTCTGGCGGACCAGTGATCCAACTTAATCACCAAGGATCTAACTTCAAAAATGGTTGTTTTAAAGGGTAAAAGATTGATGGTAGAATTAAATACTTTCTTTCTTTTCAGTTGCTCCGCATTACGTCACACGTGGACGAGAAAAAAAGTAAACAAAAGAGGCTGAGAGAGGGACTGCTGACTGAACGATTTATAAAAAGTTTCGTCCCTTCTTCTCATGAATACAAAACACAGAGGAGAAAAAAAAACACAGAAAAGTTCACAGAAAATGATTCACCTCTTCTTTTCAGCTGAGAGCAACATTATTCTTCATTTATCCGCTTAAATGTGTCCCTCCGACGGGGCTTTCTTCATTTTCATTGTAACGGCGATCGGACGACGGTGTAATTATCTGAATCACACGGTTTATCGGACATGACTGAACTCACCCTGAGAAGAGAAAAACAGTCCCCTTTACCCTTCAATGACTTTGCAGTTAAGTCTGAATCGATTCTTGGAAAGAGTTTGAATTATTCGTTTGATGCATTGTGTTTATTCTGTTAAGAGTTCTGCTGAGTGTGCAAACTAATTCTCATAGTAAAATAAATGTTTCTTACTGTATCTGCAATATTCAGTTAAGGAGCAACAATATAATTTTACCATCATTTCTGCATGAAAGGCTGAATGAGCAAACACGCTTAGTCTTTATTAAAAACTCTCTAATCTACTTTATGCAGATAAATACATTCATGATAAATGGACTACATTTACAGAGTGAACACACAGCTCGTCTGGAGCGGTTTGGATTCAATATTTTGCTCAAGGACGCTTCGACATGCGTCCAGGAGGAGCTGGAGGTCAAACCGCTACAATTAACAGATGAGCTGAGCTGCTGTTTAACACCTGACTTGTATTTTAATTGAGTTACAGAGGAACTACACACTCAAATTCTTTTAGCTCCCTCCATCCCACCATATTTTTAAAAAATGAACCAGAGGACCGCACAGGACGACTGTAGGAGGCGTGGCCTTGTCAGCAAAGGCATGTATAGGTTCACAGTTTTTTTTAAAGGTTTATCTTGAAGCTAATATGAAGCTTCAGTGTCCAAATGAGTCAAGTCAAGTAGATATCTTTCAACGTTACAGTCTTTTTAGTGCTAAAGTCCCTCTTTTTGTTACTATACTTCAGGGAAACACAAAGAGGGAATTTGATGTTAAAAAGACTGTAAATGTGTCAGATATCCACTTGATATGACTAACTCAGACTGCTGAAGCCTCATATAAGCTTCACATCAACTATTAAATGACTGTGTGGACACACTGTGGATTTTGGCCTCCATCACTTACATTAAAAGCACATTTGAAGGGGATCTTTTAATAGCCAGTATGAACAGGAGGAATGATTACAGGAAGGAGAAAATAAGCAAATTTTGAGCAGAAAGAGCATTTTTTCCCCACAAAATATGTGTATTGCATTGTATTCTGACCACACCACAGCACTGAGACTGCTCTTGTTAAAGTCTTCAATGACATACACTTAAACACCAACAGTGGCAGAATTACAGTTTTAGTATTACTAGATCTCAATGCCGCATTTGACACAATCGACCACAACACATTACTAGACAGACTGGAAAACTGGTTGGGACTTTCTGGCACAGCGGTAAACTGGCTTGAATCCTACTTAAAGGACAGGGACTACTTTGTGTCTATAGGTAATTACACATCTGAGTGGATAAATAATGACATGCGGAGTTCCCCAAGGCTCCATTCTGGGGCCTCTTCTGTTCAACATCTACATGCTCCCACTAGCTCAGATTATGGGAAACAATACAATATGCTACAACAGTTACGCGGATGACACACACATTTTCATAACTATATCACCAGGGGACTATGGTCCAATACAAGCACTGAGTAAGTGCATTGAACAAATCAATCATTGGATGTGCCAGAATTTTCTTCAGTTAAACAAATACAAAACTGAAGTAATTGTTTATGGAGCCATGGAAGAACGTTTAAGAGTCAGCCCTCAGCGTCAATCAATAATGTTAAAAACCACAAACCAAGCCAGAAATCTTGGTGTAGTCATGGACTCAGACCTGAATTTCAACAGCCACATTAAGACAATTACAAAGTCAGCCTACTATCACCTGAAGAATATATCAAGAATTAACAGACTTATGTCTCAGCAGGATTTGGAAAAACTTGTCCATGCATTTATCTTCAATAGACTTGACTACTGTAACGCTGTCTTCACAGGTCTCCCTAAAAAATCGATCCGATAGCTGCAGCTGATTCAGAACGCTGCTGCTCGAGTCCTCACTAAGACCAAGAAAGTGGATCATATAACTCCAGTTCTCAGATCTTTACACTGACTGCCTGTCTGTCAAAGAATTGACTTTAAGATATTGCTGTTGGTTTATAAAGCACTAAATGGTTTAGGGACAAAATACATTTCTGATCTGCTGCTACATTATGAACCATCCAGACCTCTCAGGTCATCTGGATCAGGTCTGCTTTCTGTCCCCAGACTAAAAACTAAACATGGAGAAGCAGCTTTCAGTTTTTATGCTCCACATATCTGGAACAAACTCCCAGAAAACTGTAGATCTGCTGCGACTCTCAGCTCTTTTAAATCACAGCTGAAGACTTTTCCAAATCTGACACTTTTTAATTGTTTTTATATGTCTTTTTACTTGTGTTGCTTTTATATTCTGTTTTGATGCCTTTTATGCTCTATGTAAAGCACTTTGAATTGCCTTGTTGTTGAAATGTGCTATACAAATAAACTTGCTTTGCCTATTGTTGGAAAAATCACATGTATTAATATCATATGCTGATATACAATAAGCAGCACTTTATTAGGAACACCTGTGCAATCTAATGCAATCCAATACAACAGCTCTGCCATAAATTCTACTTTTAAGAAGCTTAAAACATTTTTAGTTTTTGTTGACATTGTCAGAAAGGTGATAATTCCACTTTATGTTTATTGTTGAGGTCGTAGTGGGGGTGGTGGTGTACTGGAGTAATATTTTGCCTCCATCATGTATGTTAATGGGGTGGATAAAATATTAGGAACACTTTTAGCAAAATAGATACTTAATCAGTTCTGTAACTGGGTTTTGACATGTGTGCATGTGTGGTGTGATGAAAGGAAAAATCATTACTATATATTCTTGCATCCAATATTATATTATATTTGGCCGTAACTGAAACTAAAACTAATATAAACAAGCCTGAGTGAGTAACTTGGCTTCTCCTGGTGTTCTTTGCATGTAAATATACTGTGGTGGTTGTCAAAGGGAGGGTGGGGGGGGGGACACTTAGCAAAGAGTGAATTATGGGAAAAAGGACCATCGGCTCTGCACAAGTCCTGGCTTTCTTTCTCTCGTTCTCACTCTCTCTGCGGCGAACCACCAGCGGCTAATGATAGTCTAGACAGCGGCGGAGTGGCGGTGGTGTGGCTGTAATGATAGGTTAGATAGCAGACAGGCGGCTGGTGCGGGGGACCAAATCACCGCCATCTCCTCCTCTGTCACTTTTTCAGCACCGGTTATTTTATCCTCTGGTGTTCAGAAGAAGGGAGAGAGGAAAGAGCTATTTTCATCAAGACTCCCGCTGTGCTGTGCAGCTTGGTAATGGAAGCCATGTTACCATCATTTCAGTCTTTTCCTCAGACTCACTACTGTCGATCAGCTGCCTTCATCTCTTCTGTGAAGAACACAATCACTAAATCTGGCTCTACAGCAAACCTGACGTATCTTATACCAAATTAAATATTCACTTATTGAACAGTTCAACATTTTGGAAGATATATTTTTTTCTTTCCTAGCATGAGATGTTAAGAAGGATATAAACCTTGTGTGTGTACTAAGTACAACTAAAGCTCACAAATTAACACATTGTATGTTTAATCTCAGAGACGTAAAAACTAGGTGACATCCCGGAACTATTTCTTAAGGAACAACAGCGTATTAATCCGCCGACGTACTTCTATGCAGCACCTCCAGCCACAGAACGGGTAGCAGAGGTTTTAGTATCTGTGTTTCTAGTCATTTTTTCTAGCAAAAATACCAAACATTGATTGTTTTACGGATTTTAAATTGTGAATATTTGTTGCTGTATCTGCGTGATACCTACTGGACTCACAGGATGTTTTAGAGGAGCAGAAAGAGGCAGAGTTGTGTGTCTTTTCTTTAAAATAACTGATCAGTCATTTATGCATACGGACCTGATACACTGATATCAGTCAGTGTGAAACATATCCTAGCGGTGATTTTCGCTGTAATTGTATTTACGCTTTTAGCAATTTGTGTTTTGTGCAATTTGTGTGCATGTAACAATATTATATTGTATATATTATACGATAAATTATTATCACACACATTTTGATTTAATATTAGGATTTATAGCTGTGTTATCGAGAGCGATATGATATGACCCACCGCTTGTTTTTGTACATATACGCACAAACACACAACATGAAGACTGAAAAAGAAATTTTTGCATTTAGTGATTCATGTTAATGATACAACTGAACACAGATGATGAGCAACACATAGAAGGACAGAGATGATGTGAAGATAATGTATTTAGTAATTTAACTAATACAAACATGCTTGATAGCTTAGTGTGTAAAGCAGGGTGAAACAGAAACAGAAATAAAAAGAAAACTTAAGAGTAAAAGAAATAAAAATAAAATAGGTTCATGTTTAATGAAGCACAAACGGAAAAATCCCAATCTAAATGCAGACAGAGTTCGGGTTCGGTTCAGTTTTTACTTCTGAGGACAGTTCTTAGTAAACTAGTTTCAAACTAGTGATTTACTAAATCTGGTTGCACCATTAAAACTTAAGAATATCATTTCTAATTTACACGTAAATAATATGTAAATCAGTCTCTAGGAAACGTCTTTGTCGTTATCCAATCAGATGCAATCAACTATGTAACCAGGAGGTGACTGTTACATCACTTCCCAAAACAACAGTTTTATGGTCCAAAAGATAAAATAAAGTGAACTGCGAATCCTTTGTGAACGTAGGTGTGACTTTGTTTTATTTCTATCTACATACCTAGAGAAATACGCGTGTTTTATGCTAAGCTAACCGACGTTATTTGGTCATTTAGTGTAACGTTTTTGGTTTAGTAATTTGAGGTATACCGTGTTTTTTATGTGAAATGTAAAGTGTCAGGTCAGATATGTCGACCATATTCCATATTACTTCTTTTATTCTTCAATCTAAACAGCTCAGATATTAGCGCGCTAATGTTAGCTTTGTCAGTTGATTCATTCAGCAGTTAGTTGCTGTAAATATTCAGTAACAAATCATCTCTACGTTTGTGGAGCAACCTGTTTTAATTTATGAACAGCTGCTGCAACCAGCTCCTGAGATTTGTATGAAATGTATTTTGGCCCTAAACTACTGAGACATTTTTAAATATGCAGTAGTGTTTTTAAATCAAGTCTTTAACAGACTGGAAACCACTGCAGAACTGAACAGGTGCAGCATGTTAATCTTTTCTACAGCTTCTGTGTTCTGAGTTGTCTTTTCATTTTTTTTGTAGGGATTAAAAACAAAGGGAAGACAAAGAGGAGGAAAGTGAAGGAGAATCCAGTATTTATGTGTACACTAGAGGGTGAGAGGTGAGTGTTGTTAGGCCTGTCACAATAATTACCGTCTTATCGTATGATAACATTATTATCAACATTATCATGTCCATATATCGTCTTATCGTACGACACATGGACATGACCTGGATCCTTTTGGTCACCTCGATACTGCCTATTGTGTTTATACATAAACATTTTAGCCAATATGATGCCAGAATAAACAGCATAAGTTATTGTGTGTCGTCTCTTAGAGGCAAATAATCTGTCTTCCTGTTTCAGCAGGTTGTTTCCAGAAGATTTTGATAAATCGAGTTTTTGCTCCTGCTGTTAGTATTAAAAAAAGGGGAAAGTGGTGCGTTGAGGCCCTTTCTTCCTCGGCCTCCACAGGCAGATCTCCCACTCTATGCATTATCAGTCAATCAATTTTAATTTATATAGCACCAAATCACAACAAAACTCATCTCACGGCACTTCTCACATAGAGCAGGTCTAGACCGTACTCTTTAATTTACAGAGACCCAACAATTCCCCCCATGAGCAGCACTTGGCCACAGCGGTAAGGAAAAACTCCCCTTTAATGGGTAGAAACCTCAAGCAGAACCCGGCTCTTGGTGGGCGGCCATCTGCTTTGACCGGTTGGGTTGAGAGAGAGATTAGCGGTTAACAGGCTATTTATGTCACTCTGGCTAAGTAAGTAGTCGCCGCCATTCCTCACTGCGCACGTCCCAAACGGGGAATGTGCAAGCGAGCAGCACCGCTCATATGGCATTAACCGTAAAATGGTCTTAAAATGACAATAATATCATTTATCACAATTATTTCTGGGACAATATATCGTCCAACAAGAGTAGTTATCATGACAGTTTCTATTTAGTCTGTATTGGTGTGTGTGTGTTCTTACCCTGCTGCTGGGCGTTGAGCAGTGTGGGGTCAACAGTGGGCACTGATCGGGGCAAAGGCACTGGTTTAACTGCTTCTGCTGGTCAACAAAAACACTTCAAATTATGATAAATACTCTAAATAATAAATTCTAAAAACTCATGTAGTGAGTCTAAATACTGTATGCCCATTAGCTCGGCCACAGGAACTCTACACAAAATAGTGCACAAAAAAAATAAAAGTAAAATTTCAAAATAGGTGACAAACTTTTTTACAGTGTAAATTTGATTCAGCATCAGTCTGGCATTCACATTATTACTTATCTACTTACTTAAATGACTTTTAATTGCATGTTTTCATCCAGACTTTTTGACATTCTCACACATGATTTACTACTTGAATCGAATTCCAATAAATACCTTTATTTCTTATAATAAAACTCCAAATAACCACATTTTTAAATTGAGTGAATGAAGAGCAGAAATTACAACATTAAAAGTGGGATCAACCACACTGTCTCTGTTTCAGTGTCTTTCCCACACGCTGAAGCCAACAGATATCATGTAGCTCTCGTGTGATTAATAACAGTCCGTTTACTATCAGCAGCGTTCACAGGGAGTGAACTCGCACCTCGTCCGTCAGCGGCGCTTTCAGTGATTGGACGAGCACCAAGGTCAACCTCTGTCGCTCATTTCGTCGAATCACTTCTTCCTCGCGGCCGTGACTAAATGCCAGCCAGAATGTGTTTGTGTTTCTCTCTCTGCCAACTCTTTGTGCAGCTCAGCTTGTGTAATCTATAATCAAGTGTAAATGTCTTCTTTTCTAAGCGTACCAGCACTCTTTGAGTGATTGTTGGGTCCGTTGCTCGAGATGGGAAACAAAAACAAAACGTCCTCTCACCCATGTGCCTTCAGAAACTGTTACATAACCCTTTGTCTTGTACGCACTGATTTGCCACAGGGGTAAAATTAGGTCTTCTTGTGTGAATGTGTACAGACACTCACTCAATATCCCAATAACTGCAACTCTTGCAGAACTTAAACTCCTCATGGAGGTAGAATCTGGCCACATACTGTAAGATAAGATCCTAAACTGCTCACTTTTTCCTAAACATTATACGCTTCATATGAGTACAACAGCCCAAACACACACACACACACACAGCACTTGAGTATGTGAGGGAGTTTCTCCAGGAGGTGTGTTACCGAATGCAGTGCCAGATTATTGTAAGGCTGTCAACCACTCAGTGTTATCAAGGGAAATTAGTGAGAAAGACGGATTACAATTCCCGATGATAAGACTGCTGAGTAAAAGATGTTCCAACGCCTCAGTTTAGACAATCAATCATCAGAGAATAATGTGATGCTGTACACACCTTTCCAGTAATACTCATACCATTATGGCGCATCACCAGGTTCGATAGTAGTATAATTTTTTCCAATAGTTTTCACAGATCCTTCCTTTTTCCAGTAAGTCCAGTAAATGCTTCAGAGCTGGATGTGTAGCTGCTTGGCTTCTTTCGCTGAGGAACTGCTGAAGTTGATCCAATTAGGCCAATAGGTAACATCTGAACTACAGAGTCTCCACTCAGCTGGTTTATCTCATTTAAATGAGAGGAACTGCTGTTTTCAATCAATCAGCATCCATTTCTGTGATGACTTTGAGTTAATTCAGGCTGCAAAAGTTCACAAAAAGCTGCAAAAGCTCAAAAGATAATTTGAATCAAGTTTTAAATGAATTATGTCTATTTGGAAACCACATGGAAAGCCTGATAATTATTGAAGAGGAACGTTTGGAAGAAAGACGTGACAACTGAAGAAAATTCTGGCTTTTACTCTTTTGAATGTTACTAAAAGTGGGTCCAAGACTCATTTCAGCTTTTCCTTTTTAAAAGAATTTCTTATTAGGTGTTAAGTTAAGTGTTTTGACATCATTGGGACGCTGCAAGAATATCAATGAATAAAAACTGAATCCATGAGTTCAAGATGTAACCCCAAACAAGACTAAGAGTACAACCATGTCAGAAACTGTCAGTCAGTTCTTACTGTGGGTGCAGCGATATTTCTGCAGCATTCGTTGCAACTTGTAGACGTTATGAGTCATTAACTTTCACACCTCTACCATCCATCCCATATGATGTAAATGTGGCATTTCAGTTGAGTGCAAATGTCAGCATGCAACATTTTAACATGCAGATGTTTAGCAGTAATGTTATTTGCTATGCTAACCATCTTATTTTAGTGTGTTAGCATGCTAGCATTTCCTAAATTGCATTAAACAGCCATAGATGATGGTACTGTCTTCGGTTTTGCAGGTGTTTGGCCATAAATAAAAGTATTGGACAAACTGGATTAAGATGTGTACCATGTAGTGCCAATCCATCCATTATTTTCAATTGATATATTTTACTCTGAATCAATGTCAACCTGCTAGTGGTGCAAGAAGAAAAGTCTGTAGAAATTTTGTCAGTCCATGTTGAAATTTCGTTTAATATGTGAAACATTTGGACGTGGCAGTGCAGCTCTAGATGCAAAATCAGGATATGACCAGTCATTAGAGTATCTGTACCAAATTTCAGGGCAGTTCATCCAAATTTGTCAAGACGTTTCAGTCTGGATCAACCTAGAAACATCCTTTCAGCATGGCTAATAATATGGAAAAACTCGTGGGTGTTGATTATCTGACAGTGTTGTGGAGATGAATCATCTCTGTGCATCATACCTGAGGGAGGTGGCAGCTCAGCCGGAGTGTTGGCTGGTGCGTGGGCCCCTGGTGGGATGTGGATGTTGTTGTAGTTGGTGGTGGGAGGACCAGTTGGCCCGGTTTCAGGACTCGGGGTAAAGCCAATCCCTGGGGCTGGACCTGGACCCAAACTCGGGTCGTGGTCCTCGAACTGGGAAGGAGGACCTCCCCTGAAGGAACCTCCGTGGGAGAGACCCTGGCCTGAGAAACCTTCAGCTCCGTATTCATCTACCAGAGACACAGTGAGAGAAGAAGAAAAGACAAAAAGCTTGATGAGACTGTTGGACTTCATGTTACTGACTGACAGTATAAATGGTTTTTTTAGTTTCAAACAGCCAAATTTAAGACACTTCAAAACATTAAACACTTCATTAAATGCCTCTGAGTAATGCTCAGAGGGACTATTTCTTTGGTAGAAAGTAGTTCCACCAAAAACTGTTGACAGCGTGTCCTGGAACATCTTTTCTAGAAATCCACATTTCTGTAACTTGGATCCAGACTGCTGAATCATCGGCCACATCTTAAAGTTTTATAGAGAATCAAACAGGTCTTATGTTGTGCTCGTTGACTGCTGTTTCCCCGTTTGGAGAGACAACCGAGCCGATCAGAACTGAAAATGGCCACAAAAATGGTGATGAGTGTGGAGACCAACCAGTTATACACATTGTTGTAAGGCCACATTCAACATTAGCAGGGTCGTCCAGCTAAAAGGTTTAACTAGACTCAATTTTTGCCACAACGCAACATAAGAGCACATTCCTTTTAGAGGTGAAATGATTCGTTGATTGACAGAAACTGAATAATCGTTTTAGTAATTTTTGAGCAAAAATACCAAAGATTTGCTTGTTGTAGCTTCTCAAATGTGAGAAACATGATAGTAAACTGAATATCTCTGGATTTTGGACTCGCTCAAAGAAGTTATAACTTATAACAAAAAATACAAAATGATTCATCCAGGAAATAACAAGCATTGTGTGCTTGTGTTGTACACAGTTATACTTCTGCTGCACACACCTGTTTCCTGCAAGATAATCAATACGGTGTTATTCCCGTGTTGTACAACTTCCAGTTCTAGCATTTACTTCCTCCTCTTTCAACAATCACCTCTTAGAATTGGGGTCACCGCGTATAATGAACTTCATACAACCTTTTCTGTTTCTTCTTTGCCAACAAACTATTAACAGACATTAATTTTCTTACACAATCAAGGTGCAAGACATCTTACTTGGAAACAGAACAATGTGATTACAACATATCAAGGTCAAATAGACAGAGTCAAGAGTACATTGTGTTCTTTGAATGGAAAAACTGATCAGTTGAATAAACTTCTACATTGGTTTATAATCATCAAAACATTAATATCATAATACAGTGTTTCCTCCCATAGTACACTTCTAATTATCATAATATCCACCATAAGTGTTTCGTGTCTTGCCAATACCTGAAGCAACACACGCCCACCAACGCAGCCCCCTACATTGTTTTAATACAAAAAAACAACTACTCTTAAATCAACACCTGAAATCTATCGTTTAAAAAGAAATATAATCTGGATGGTAAACCCTTCACGAAAAGTGGAATAAACTAACCAACATGAACATAATATCAAAACTAAATGAATGAAGTGAAGCAAAATGGCAATTAAGTCTGATCAGTCTGAGTTTTTACATTACAAGCATTTTTTAAAATCCTTTTAGAAGCAGAAACAAACTTCACTTTCTTGAACCAGAGTGATTACACAATTACATTACAAAAACAGACATTTTACAACTTGGACATATAAAATTGAAACTTTCTGCATGGCTTAATACCATGAGGGTTAAGTGCATGGATGTATACAGAGAACTGGATACAGGAAGAGCGCCAGGCTTTGAAGCCAATTTGACATAGCGGCCAAACCGTGTAATTACAACGTCATGTGATGCACAGTGGCCCAAAAAGACCTTTTCCCATAGACTTACATTGTGAAAGAGACGTCTGTAAATCAGCGGATAAATTTTTCTGAGCGTCACAACCCCCGCAAAATGACTCGTCTCACTATCAGAATTAAATCCGTTCGGTCTGATCACATTTCAAAAACTTTGAAGAGCTGCATGATTGAACTGTTTTATCCCCATTCAAGTTAGCCGGAGGCCTAAACTGGAAGTAGCCGACTCGGCCGGCAAAAGTCACTAGTACGCATGCTCTATGGGCCGCACAATGAGGAAGATCGAGTTACTTTCATACCGGGAAGTCGATTTTTCATTGCTTCATGAGCCACTGAGCAACTTTCATAGGAATGAATGGGGCCCTGCCTCCGACGCTGTATCCTTTATACATCTTTATTTTGACATCTTTATACATCCATGGTTAAGTGGGGTAAGATTTTTTTTTTGTTATGAGGGTAATCATTAACAGTCAATGTTAGATAAACGGTCAATGTAAAGATGATCAAACACAGTTAATATGTTCTGAAACTGACAAATGATACCAATAAATTAAACTTGTCATGACATTATGTCCGATATGTTGTGATATAACCAAGTTTTGTTGGTCAAATGTACACTGAACTACAAGTGACAGTGATGAAATACATCATAAGAAAATAATATTACAATCTATGCAAATCACATCTCTCAGAGAAACCACACAATTATAGCATCGCCCTGAAGCATCCATCGCCAATTTTGATGTTTTCATCCAAATTCCTTCACCTTAGCCTACACAAAAGGTGTCTGTGCTCACAAAGAGACCAGATACTAAGCTGTAGAAATGAAATTCTGCTGCTACAGAAGCCTTCGGCAGATTGGTGGTTAATGGAGGAGCTTCGAGCCCTTGGCCCCGCTCGATTTCAATTATCTCACGCTAAAAATTGTTTCTTCATCAAAAGCACATCAGGTGACAGGGCATTTAAAATGGGTTTAGGTGGGATGATGAGAATTCAGGAGAGTGAGATTAAACTGTAGTGCCAGAAAAGTGTGTAAATCACATTCATGGATGCTAAATCCGAAATTGGTTTTGGGTGATGTTGATGACTTTCTCATTGCATCTTAACTGTGTCTAATAGGACTGTAGAGAACTGAATCAGCCCTGCATGACTTTATATGCTTTTGTTGTTACGCTACAGCGTTTCTTTTGAACCTTTTTTTGTGTTCTGGACCTAAAAGTGAAGGCTATATACTTCGTCAAGGTATAAAAGTTAAAAAGTCTTTACACAGCCATCAATGAGCAAAAATAAAGTGACTATTTGAATTGGTGAGAGAGAGAGAGAGAGAGAGAGAGAGAGAAAAGCAGGCTAAAGAGTTGCAGATGCAAACAGCATTTTAAAAATCTGGTCCAAAGCAGCAGGAGGTTGACAACAATGTGTACTGTTTTTTTGTTTTTTTTTGAAAAGGAAATGAATTTTCACAAATGCAAATTTTGTGCAGCAGATTATTTTTACATGTTTGGCAGTAAAATGGTGTTTTGTGAAGCAAGCTGAGATCTACTAAAGCACAAACCTTTACATCTCTGTCTCTACATACCTATAACCCAATTTTAGATTAAGTTTTAAATTTAAGGTGAGAATCAAGTTTAAAGCATACGGCTGGTGATTTTCTATATTCTTCTCATGTTTGGATCCAAACCAACGATGAACTGAACTACTAACAAGTACTGTGTATGTATCCAAAGCCTGATATATCTTATTCTTGTGTGCTGTAGACCTCCGTTATTGTCCAAAAAAAACATCAAAAACACATCTGTGAGCCACACCGCTGTACTGGGTGACATGTTCTTTCATCATGAAGAGTTTAGTCACATTAGTGTGTTGAGAAACGGCTCCAAGGACAAACAACAGCGATCACGTTTTCAGTCTCAGCTAGCTTTCTGTGCTACATACTGGAAAGTCTTGACTTTGTACTCAACTCCTTTGAGAAATTCACAATGCCTGAGTCAGTCTGATATGACAAGCGTGAAAAATGATTGTTTACTGGAAAGAGAGCCACGTCCTGGTGCATGCACAGTGGCAACTTCCTGTCACGGAAATTCTAAGTCCACAGACTTAAAAAATGAGCGCCGTTATGAGTCTTTGGAACCATTTCTAAACAAACTAACATGACCAAAACTCTTTATAATGAAGGAACATGTAACCCAGTGCAACGGTGTGGCTCACTGACATGTTTTTAATAGTTTTTGGACAACAACAGAGGTCTACGGCACAGAGGAATGAGATATATCAGGCTTTGGATACACGAACAATACTTTGGATCCAAACATGGGATTTGTTGACAATAAGAAAAACATAGAAAAATCACCAGACATATGGTTTAAGATGACAAATTAGCTGGTACAATCAATGAAAGATTTCTGATTCAGACTTCCACATGTCCTAATAAAGATGAAAGGTAAAAAAACCTGTTAAAGAGATAGTAGAGATAGTAATGCTAAGACACAGAGAAACGGCTCAAAACAAAGATTTGCTTCACAGAAAACACAAAACAAAAAGATCAAAATCAACAGATGCTTGCAAAGAGAAAAAAAAAAAAAAAAGCAAAAGAACGAAAGAAACAGCCTGCTGTGTTTTCATCTTCCCAACATGAGCCTCACACTGGAGACTTTGCCTCTCTCAGCAAACCACACCTAACACAAAGAAAACATTTCTGGACAGCCAGAAGATATTTTGACAGATTAAAAACGTTAGGCTGGATTTGCAGACACAGGCTGTATTTGACACCATGTTAAACCCAAACCTCTGTCATTACTGCATTATAGGCAGGAAGGCGAGACGCGCATTAAGAGGCGATCTGACACTTCACAAACGTTTTGCTGGAACATTTTCTTTCATTAAGTTGTTAAACTGTGTTGATCCAGAGAAAGTTAAGTGAGCGTTCACACTTTTTTTTTTTTTTTTTTTCAGGGTTCATTTCTTCATACTCACATATGGACGCACAATATTACTACATTCCTTTACTGTTAAAATGTTTTCAGTAAGCAATATGAGCACATCTGCACACTAGAAATGTGTGCATTTGGAAATTTATGTTTCTATAATTAATTTTTTATTAAACAAGCAGGCCTAGCTTGTTATTTAAAGTGTTGAGTGTCAGGAAAGATGCATTATTGTCGTTTTGCATTATGAGTATGTGGTCATGCATCTGTTTGTATGAGACAAGAGTGGGAACAAACAATAACACCATTTGAGTATTAAATATTTTGTGTGAGAGTTCATTCCTCTGGAGTCAGACTAAAGAGTTGAATGCTGTGAGTTTAAGAAACTGCAGAAACAATAAAATAATAATCACAGATCATTTATCAATGGTGTTGAATCGCTGGAACGAGTACATGGTGAGCTTTGAGGGTTGGGTTGGTTTTTTTTCCCCAATAGATTTTACAGTAAAACTAAAGCAAATGTGAAAATGATTACCGAAACTGCCCTCAAAGATCAACTTCCTGCTTCAGCTTTAACTTACTGTACTTACTGTTGTTGTACAGTTTTCTTGTGCATTGAAGGGTTATTATTGACATGTGTGACAGGTGTGCTCACGTTCAGTTTGACCTCCAGATGAAGTGGTTTAGATCTTCTGGATAAACTGTAGCTTTGTTTCCAACCTGTGTGATCGTCCGACTGCTCTGACTGATGGGTGTAATGTTATTATTATTGATGGAAATGATGGAAAACACTGTGTGAAATGGGTCTACTTTTAATCTTGTTTTAATTTCAATGTTCAGAGTGGATTTGGTAGTTTTAAATGTATGTTTTAAATTCATTTACTGCAAAAACCAACTTTCATTTCAGTTTCAGTTCTAATTTGAGTCATTTTGGTAGTGTATTATTTCCTTTTAGTTATACAGATTAAAGTGATTAACTAATATTTTGTATAAACTACAAATTCTTTTAAAGTATGAGTATTTTAAAAGTATTTTTAATGCAGCCTCAACTGATTTTAAGTGGGAAAATTGTAATTCCTTAGTCCAAATACATTTTTATTTTCACTTGGGACAAAATATATAATACCTTAGGATGCATTTTTACTTTTTGCATGTAAAATAGTGTCTCAATTTGTAAAGTCGTATAAAATCGTAGTTAAGGTGGAAAAAATGTTTTTTATTCTTATTTTCACCACTTCTTTAGAGATAATAATCTTGTTGTGAATAGCAGAGGATCTTGAAAGGCAAATTTTCCCACACTGCTATTAAGATAAAGGGAAGCATGTGCCACGAATGAATGAAATATAGCCTAAAGGTTTGGGAGAGAATGGACGGATAATCTCTATCTGCTCTCTGCCAACGCGAGCTGGAACAGTAACAGAGCTGGAAATGGATGGAAGTAAGCGCTCATTAAAAGATAATTAATATCAGACTTATTAAAGATGGCTGGTTAACAGATGACGCGTCCATATGTGTGTGCATCGTTACGATAAATGTGCTATCATCACTTACCTGTTCAAGTATGACTACGAAACATCCCTTTTTGCAATTTTCAGTCACACTAATGACAGAATATGTGTTAAGTGCAAACACACACCAACAGAATAATAACAACCTGCCATCTGAACATCCCAACCACCTCGTTTATAGCAGGTTAGAGCGCAGATTTGTACCAAAAAAAAAGCACAAAACCAGAAATGGAAACTAACAGCAGCCAACTCATGAAAGCTGTAGATTCTGGTATGTTGGTGTAGTAACCACTGTAGAGGTAAAAACCATCATTTAGAGGTTTTATACCACTCTTAAAATCTCATTTAGTTGATATAACACCCAAAGTAGCTGGTGAAAAAAAGTCAACTTCCTGTCTTCTTTGTTTACAGCAGCAGCAGGAAGGATGATTCACAGTACGACTGTTGAACTGCTGGACATTGAGCAGCTTCTCGGGAACAGTTAGTGGCCGCGCGTCTTGCCAAAGGGCACTTTAAACAATGACTTCTGAGCTCTGGTTAGTTCTGTTCTTTCAGTCTGTCAGTCAGGACCTAATCAGCTGCTATTTGGAGGGTCGAAAAAAATGATGTTAGTTGGAAAACGTTGCCAATGTAGAAAGAATATCTTGGAATTTATGTAACTAACTTTTACTGCACATTTCTTTACGCACTACACACTTTAGAAGTCTTATGTTTTTATGTCCTACATTTGATTTATTTGTATTATTACCTGGTCCTGTGAGGAACAGCATGTATTTTTATGGATATGGTGGAATGAATGACACCAAATCCATGACACCAACAAAAACATCCTTACTAATCGTCCGCTTCTTCCTGAACTAACATTCATTCACCAAATAAGTTGCCAAATGAAAAAGGTCTCCGTATGTCATTTAAACTCCAAATTCATTCAGATCAGTGTTTCTGCGGAGAAATTCAGACTGTCTGTTCATTACTTGTACATCAGGTCTGGATCATTCGTGTATTTAGTTCATACCTAAAGAGAGAAAAAAGTCTGAGAAGTAAGTTTGTTGAAAGCCATAAATGATCTTAAACCACCTGTACAGACTGTTCTGTTCATACTCTCATATTTAAGTTCAAAATTAATCCAGATTAAAGCATTATGTTTTTACGTCAAATTAGTGGTTTTGGCCCTGAGCAGTTCATTCGACTGGTCTTCATACCTCAAAGAAAATTGTAAGTATGACATAATTGGCGAATGCCACAAAGTCTATTAAATCTCTTGTATTTGCTAATAAAGGTTCTGTTCTTGAATGAGGCCCATTTAGTTTGGTTTGTCAGTCGGCCAGTTAGGTTTTTACTCACTGGTCAGCCAGAATTTAATCAACAAGCTTCACAGTAACTCAATTAAATGATGTTTATGAAGCAATCTTTAGCTAAAAGGCTTGATTGCATTCAAACTCATTTGTCTCTCTTGCGTTTTCGTGCTCTCAATACATCTGACTGCAACGTTTGCAAGATTTAAGATGCCTTTTAATACGTTTTCCTGACTTCTGGGTCACAAAACACATCCTTTACATTTTTACAACTCACCAGTGGAAGCTGTTTTCTCTCTCTGCCCCCCCCCTCCCTCCCTCCCTCCCTCCCCAACACCACCGCTCTCCACCCTCCACCCTTCCCTCCCTACATCCATTCCTTTCCTCTTGCTAAACACGTCCCCCTCCCAGTCCATGGAAAGTCAAGCCAGAGCTTCTGTGAGACAATGGTCTTTCTGTAACTACCACTGGTATATTTGTGTGGTGGTGAGTGTGAAACTGTGTGTGTCATACTGCTCTCCAGAGGTTAATTAACCTACTTCAACTGGTATCACTGCAGTGTCCAGTGCCTGCTGCGAAAGAGCAGCAACCAGCTGACGGAGGCCGGTCCAACAGAACAGTGTGCTGCTGACAAAAAGTTAAAAAAATGTGATGATGTACTTATGGAAAGTAGAAACAGAGAGTGGCAGGTTGACCTAATTATTCAATAAGAATGTGTTTTTACACTTTGTTCAATCAGCATGTGGGTTTTTGGAGTAATAACGAACGGTTCACTGATCTAAAACGTCTGCTTGTCAAATAAAATCTGAACAAACAAGGAAGTCTGGTTACGCCACTGATTTTAGTTAGTGAATCAGTCAGTCAGTCAGGGAGTTGGTCAGTAAGTTAGTCAGACAGTCAGTGAATCAGTTCGTCAGTAAGTGAGCTAGTCAGTTTATGAATTAGTTAGTGAGTTAGTGAGTTCGTCAGTTAGTAAATATAACATTTTTTAACATGTGCCAGTTGAGAGATTGACCTTGAAGTGTCCTGGAGACTTTTTGCAGCAGGGAAAATTCACCGTTGGTCCATAAAAATGACCTGGACCTACCTGAATACTGTTGTGTCTACGGGATTAACAACAACAACAAACAGTGTGAAGTAATCATGTCAGAGAGGAATGCTCTCTGATGGATGTACAGATGTGCTCTCTCTCTATCACACATGACAAATCAAAAGAGAAAACATCTGGGATTTTAATTTAAGACAGAAAAAACAAACACACACACTCTCTCTGAGCCTTTGGTGTTTAACTGACAAGGGGTTGAAACGCTGATAAAATCCTGCTGCAGACAAACACACACGTGCTGGGTGGATGACATCAGCTGAGCGCTGGCGGTGCTATCATGATTTCATCACTGACACAGAGACCCCAATGCACACTGGGAGAGGGGAGCGTGTGCGAGCGAACACATGGTGTGAGAGTATGTGAGAGACATGAGAGGGAAAGAATAAAAGGACGGAGTTAAGGGGGAGAGAAAATGTGTTTAATGAACATGCATGTGCAGCTGAGGGCTCCTCGAGGTGATGTCATAGGTTAGCAGGCAACGTTTGGGTCAAACAAACACACATGTATGTAGCGGAGTGAGTGGGCGTGGTCCAGCAGATGTCCTTTATTTCAGCGAGGAATTTATCAACATCAGTTCACTGACATGAAAAATACGTGTAGAGTTTCCTCTACGGGGAACAGAAACATACTGTAGGTGTTCATGTCAGAGTACATTCTTGTTTGGTCGTGTGTCTTCCCGATCGGCCCTTGACGCAATTTCTAGCGCTCACGGTGCAATCTGAAAGAGTCCAGATGCTGTGCAGTCCCATGAGGCCCAGCAGCATTTCTACTTGTAGCTGAAGACGCTCGAGTGATGGAATTACGACAATAATCCCTTGATTTACTGGTGTGCCGATGACTGACGAACTGTAATGCTCCAGCAGGTTCGCTTTATCTTTCAGAGTCATGATACTAAGGTGCAGTCTCTTTTGCACAATCCACATTCCACTCATGTCTAAAGTTGAAATTCTCTGACTCCTCATTAGAGATTAGAAGTGATGTAATGAAGGAAATCGATCAAGGATAACGTCTTCTCCTGTGGGATTCGGCGTAATTCTAAATCAGGGAGTATTCCTAATATTTTTTTAAAGTTATCAAAACAGATGTCAACGAACACTCGAATCTGAAGACAAACTCTAAAAAGCATAAGAAGAGACAACTTTCTCCAGCTTCCAACTAAAAAAATGGCATTCAAACACTGGACAGCATCCAAGAAGTCTGTTTTTTCTTCAGAATTTTTTTGTATTTGTACTAGGGCTGGGAATTGTTTAGAGTTGCAACAACTGGTAGATCAACAGAAAATTAATTGGCAACTATTTTGATAATAATCATTTTAGCCATTTTCCAGGAAAAATACCAAATACTTGTGTTAAAGCCTCTCAGATGTGACAATGTTAAACTTTTTTGTGTCATACATGATAATAAACTGAATCTTTGTATTTTGGACTGTTGGTCAGACAAAACATGACGTGACCTTAAAATTACAATGGGCATTTTTGACATTTCATAATCAAATTGCTTAATCAAGAAAATACCTAAATGATACTTGTCTCAATACTGTCTGATGTTAGGTGAAAAAGCCAGAGTTCTTGCAAATCATCAACTCTTAATGACAAGTTCATAAGACCTAAATGTTTTTGATATCCGAAGAAAAAATGAAGCAACCCAACCTCATCACCCACACAAACCTGTAACAATCTAAACCACATTGGCAGAAATGTTTACGACAAAATACCCAAGTCTCTCATGCTATATTGACAATGAGTTCCAGAGCAAGACTTCTTCATATTTTAATAACCTGAATCTCTAAGTAACATTACGTATCTGACCAAACAGTCAATAGCCACTTTTACACTTTACAGTTTTTCGATACTCGATGCTACAAACGCATTTCGGTCGATACTCAGACAACTATTGGTGTTTGAAAACCAGCCTCACTCTGCACAGGAAGTTAGAACTTGAAAAAGCAAGCATGGGAATGTAATTAAAATATATAATACGCAAAAATTACGTAGGAATGCTAACTCGTTCCATATACGGAGCAGGAATATGATTATGATGATTATCTGGTTTTGTATGGTTAAACCATAAAAACACCTAAAAATTTTTTTACATTGATAATATAAAGCCCTTGGCAGTGGGCTATGAATCATAGTATAACTGTGAAAAGATGAAAAGGTCAGACTTGCCTGTGTAGCTATCAGAGACAGCAGGTGTAAGTTTAGGGTTATGGCTAGGATTATGGTTAGGGTTAGGGCAAGGGTAGTGATTTCAATGGACTTCAGGTTTTAACTCATCAAACTGAATTACCACCTGCCAAAAGATAAATGCTGGTATGCTTTAAGGATGGTCGGTAAATTGGGCTACTGAAGCAGCCACTGGAGCAGAAAACCATCTTTTGGAGGTCCTAATCTATTGCAAATCTCCCGTCGGCTCCTAAAATGCTGAATTTTAGGAGGACACGGCCCCTGTGTCGGCCCTATTTTTTTCCCACCACATGCTTCCCAGAGCGCGTTGAACTTTTAAAAGGCTGCAATGGCCGTTCTGTTGTCTAATTAATTCAGTCAATCTCCTTGGGATCAAGTGGTGTTTTCCCATGCTTTCTTCCTCTGAAAGGTTATGTTTTATGGCGTTAGCCTGGCATCCGAGGCCAGAGCTTTTCAATGTAACAAAGGTCAGGGACTCAGAGTTGATTCGTGCTGGATATGAGGGGAATGGAGAAGAATAAAATAAATATCAGCCCAATCTCACACGCATTAATACACATGGAGGTCTTAGACACACATAAAAAGGCCGATTTCTAAGTCAGATTTGAATATTTTCACTCTTTCTCTCTCTCACACATAAGCACAAACTTACTTTGGACGTCAGAGCAAATTACATGACTAATCTACTCTCCACACACTCCTAATCTCCCAGCGTCTCCGGTTTGTACTGCAGGGCTTTCCTGCAACAGCCTCAGAACTGATAAGGCATACAATACAAAGCTGAGAATCACACACACACACACACACACATAGAGACAGACAAAACCATGTCAACAAAGGAAGTTAACCTCATGTTCTCTAAAGAGCAGGCTCAGGAGAGAAAGCGGTGGGTTTAACATCGATGTGCGTGCGTGTGCCATATCAGTGCGTCCCACCTGCTCTCTCATCCTCGTCCATGCCGATGGGCCCGGCCTGTGGCGTCTCCCCGTTTTTCAGACAGTTGTGAATGTAGGTGGCCTTCCAGCGGGCATACTTCCTGTGCTGGATGTTCTGGTAGAGGTGTGGAGGTACAGTGGAAGGTGAAATAAAGAACAGGGAAGGGGAAAGAGACATAAAGGTTACTATTAATCGAACTGGACGGCGGTTTGTAGAGAGATGGGGTGATAAACAAAAGTATGTAAAAAGGTCAGTGGGTGGGAAATGGGTACATAGTGGACTTGACAAAGGCCACAAGCCAAAACATGGTCTAACAATGAAGTTGTTTTAACCTACAAGTGCTGCTTGAGTTTTGACCTCGTCAGACTATTTCCCTTCTCCTTGGAAGTAGGTGAACTTGTTTCGGAAATCCATACTCTACATATGGACAGGGGGCAGGTGTTGTAGTGGATAAGGTTAAGGGGTATTTGATGAAGAGTAGTTGTTGTAAGTTGTAAGGGTGACACAGAGTAGGCATCAATAAAGAGGAGGCAAAAAATAGGTGTTAGTTGATGGTTATTACCCAGTTGATGGGGACATTAAAAATAGGATATATAGGAGTGTTGGATTGGGTGTTAGAAGGGGGGTAACTGAAAAAGAGGTTAGGGGACGTCAACATAGAGCATGATATCAGAAGGTAGGTTTAAGAAGAAAACAATTTGGGACGGGTTAAATAGAAGAATCCTTTTTAGGGTTAGGTTTTGAAAAACCTATTATTTGTTGAGTACATGAAGAGTGAATATCATTATGGATTTATAGCCGATTATTTTTTCCAACCAACAGTCCAGAAGCAAAAAAAAAAGCAGTTTACTGTCGTACATGACAAAGAAAAGCAGCAAATCTACCAATTTGAGAAGCAGGAACCAGTGAGTTTTTGCATGGAGTAAGACTAAAACACACAATCGATTATGAAAGTAGTTACCAATTAATTTTCTATCCATTGACTAATCGATTAATCAACTAATCGTTGCAGCTCCGAGTTGTTTGTTGAGGTTATAAGAATTGGAAGCAAATGTTATGGATTGATTGATTGAAATTGAAACAACATGACATGTATAAATAAATAATATATGCAGAGCCTCAACCAGGAGGCATCAGTATTTGTCAAAAGGATAAAACACAATAAAGCCCAAGAGCTTATTTCCATTGCGGTCCTTTGGATGTAGGTGTGTAGAGGGGGGGCAGCAGAGGGAAGGCAGCAGTACAATACGTATTCAGTACAAAGTATCCTACCAATTCAATAATTAATACATGAGTCAGTACTACAACATGCAGCATAAAACTATAGGTATGCACAAACGGTTTAACCTATACCTACATTAGTCAAAATTAATCAGGCTTAAAAACCGTAGGGACAGGAAAAAGCTAAAGATTTGAGAAAAAATCCAAAAACTGAATACAGATTTGTGTATCAGAATCTTGTTTTTTCTCACGATTCCTCAGATTTATCTGGTGACCCTTCTTAGGGGGCCGACCCCTAGGTTGGAAACCTTGGAAGAACTTTTTCTTAAGTAGGATTTTTCATGCAGGACTTTTACTTGTAATGGAGTACTTTTACACTGCTGTATTGGTACTTAAGTAAAGGATCTGAGTACTTCTTCCACCACTGGTGACAGGGTAAGGGAAGAAGTGGTAGGGGTAGAGGTAGTAGGGGGTTAATTGGGGTAATGGTGGTAAAGGGTAACTCTGAGTGGGTTGAAGAGGCAGGATGTTTTAAAGCTGAAAAGAGCTGAAAAGGCAAAGCGAGGTGGGGGAACCAGATGTATGCTGACATGAGGCTGATAAGAATGAATAGAGAAATTCCTGGTTGTGCCAGATAAGTGCCATGTTTTCAGCAGCAACATAGAACAATGACACACTGGAGTGCTGAGGTGTGTTCTGAGGCAAGGCTATGTTTGTATGGGCTCAGTCTCATTGTAAAAACAAGTGGCTAGTGGCTCGTCATCTCTAATCAGTGAATGACTTGGCTGTGATATTACTCCGTGCCTTGGAAGGACAAGAGGTTTAATGTCACAATAACAAAATTTCACAAGAAAAGTGACTCGCTGTAAAGCTATTTAATGAAAAAAAAAAAAGAGGACATGATTTCTGCCAGGAAAGGGAGGACAGGGAGAGCCTCATAATGTAATAGGTTATAGAAAAAACCCACAGTCCAGTTTCTCAAATGTGAATCTTTCCTAGTTTTCATACTATTCTGTGATAAAACTGATTATCTTTAAGATTTGTACTGTTGGTCAGACAAAACAACACACTTTGGAAAGTGACCATGGACTCTAGAAACTTGTGATGGAGACATTTTTCTCAATTTACCAACATTTCACAGACCACAAGAATAATCGAATAATTGAGAAAATAAATGGTAGATTATATAATAATATAATATTGATATATTTTTTCTAAACTGTAAAGAGTGGAGAGTAAATATAGATTCACTATAAATATTTTACCATTCAAATTTGGAAAAAAATGTAAAAAAATGCCCTTGATGTTTTATGCTATAGCCCTACCAATACTGAATTTTCGAGGCCGATACCAGTATTAATATCAGGGTTCGTACAGCTTTTAACGAGTAAAATTCTGGCACTTTTCAAGCACTTTCAAGATACATGAACCAACAATTTCCAGGCTCTCGAAGCCTTTTTCATCATATCTAAATTGTTACTATGATGCAACTGTAAAAAATAAAGTTCCTTTATATCCACGGCAATCAATGTGTATCATCACTTTGTTTATTTTACCAGCTGTTCATATTTACTTTGACTGTATTTTTTGATCATGATTATTTAATGCTTGCTAACTTCCAGAGTAAGGGATCAACAGAGGACTTACCTAGCTATGAATGACGAGTGAATACGAGAAAAGACTCAAAGATGGCACCCGTTTGCCCCGCCTGCACATTCCCGCTTGGCCCACAGACTTAACATTCGTATGACGTCACACACTGAGAAACGGCTTTTCTAGGCTCTGGGAAAGTTTTACAAATATAAAACCTCCAGGCATTCAAAATTCATAATACAAAGAGTAATGATTGACCTTGGTTTCATTTCGAGATGTCTCTTTTATAATGGCGGTCTATGGGGGAAAATGCTCTTTGGGCCCCAAGGGATTCTGTCGCTGCAATATGGCAAATCGCCACTGGGGGAAACTGACAGCTGCGTCTTATCAGCTCTCTTACATCCATGGGATAGCTGCTAGCAAGTGCTGATTTCACTCATTAGCATCCCAGCATGCAAAGCACACCAGTTTGGAACCTTGTAGTCAGTCAGATGGAGGTCAGATCAGGTTCTCACCCTAAACAAACCGCTCCAGAACTCATTCATGGGTGGACGGAGACCACTTTCTATAAAGGGTCTCTGTCTGGTTGTTATGGTCGAGGAGTAAAACCAACCAGAATCCCATTCAACCCCAGTTTCTCCTAGTGGTTAGACCAGTGCCTTGCATGGTAGCTTACACCATCATATATTTCATTTCTGCATGTTTGATGTCATGTCCATAATTTAGTTTTACTATGTGTGTCTATGCATCTTATTTTTTCATCCTGTGAAGCACTTTGTTGACTTTGTGTCTTAAAAAGTGCTATACAAATAAAGCTATTATTATTATTATCGCTGTGTGAGCTTGTAGACGGGTGAATGTGAGGCTATTGTAAAGTTCTTTGAATAAGTACAGTCCATTTACCAGGTTTCACTGAAATATTGATATTGGTATCAGACTCTAAAATTCAGTATCAGTCAGACTACAGACAATGAATGATGTTCAATAAGTCTTCAGTGTGTCTTTTTCCAGAAACAGTTGTTGGAAGAGGAAAGCCGTCTCAAATGCAGGCCAATACGCTATGTTGGTCTCTCTTTTCTGTTTTAGTGTCAGTTCTTTAGCACAGATACATAATTGTTATCAGGCTTTGGCCACACAGACAAAACCTGTTACCGGGATGAATGTTATGCTGGTTTTGGGTGTCTTCAGGGGATTTTTAGATCATTTTAAAAAGATAGAACAAAGCCAGCTGTATCCTTTAATAAGTTATCTACCTTCCTGCCTTATCTGGACCCCTTACAGTAATCTATGTTTTGTTCTAAATCTGTTTTTGGTTGATTTTTATCTCTTAAGAACGTTTGCAGAGATCAGACTGGTGATTCCCGACCAGGCCTTTATCTTACCTCCTCTGACAACTCCCCGAACACAGACAAGACATCCAGCAGCAGACTGGCTGTGTAGAAGGACTTGATCATGTTCCTGTGGGAAGAAAAGAGGAGGAGGAGGACAGAAAGAATCAAAGATGGTAGATGAGAGGGTGGAAACGGAGTTATAGAGGTGAAGATGGAGGGAGGGTTTAGAAATTTAGAGGGATAGAAGAAGTGAAAGATGGAGAGAGGGAGGAGAAAGAAGGAAACACAAAACTTTTAGTTCATCAGTTCAGTGTTTCAGCAAGGTATGATGCAACAACATGTCAATAAGTCACACTTTACACTGAGCTCATAAAATACAGTAGAGGGAAAGCTCCAGCTTAAAATATCATTTAGGATGGGATTTTCTGTAATTATTACTGGGGTATGGGTGAGAAATGAGCCACATACAGAGAGGGACTGGATTAAAATCACTGATTGAGGTAATCTCCCCAACAGACACAAATCTAGTCCGAATGATGCTCCAGTTTTATCTAAATATTATGATAACCAAGTCTCAGATTACATTAAAAGTTATATTACATAACATTATATTGAATTAGTGCCCTGCTCTTTCCCCATTATAACAGCTGAATGTGTAATTATTAAAGGGAAACTTTGCCAATTTTCATTCAGAATTGTATACAATGTGAATAGTATATGCAAATGAACATTGTTTAACTTCCTTCCATGTTGCCTGCACCCAGAGCTCTCCACTCACTTAGTGGCAAAAGTCCACCAGGTGACGCAAAACACGTCATCCAGCGGCCTTTGGAAATCTGCCTTAGAATACTGACTACGTTTCCTCATTTTCTGGAGTGGTGCCTTCAAGGACTGTCAAAGGTGGGTCTCCCAAAACACTCCATCTACCATGTTATGCTAGTGATACATAAAAGCAGACACTAAAATATCATACTGCTAAATACTTTAAAATATCAGCATATTTGAAAGAAAACTTGTTTTATGATATAAGGCAGAATATGTGCTGTGGAATCAGATACAACAGACTGTGGAGGAGGAAGCTACCACCACCGGAGCTACATTACATTGGCAGCCAAAAGACAGGCACTGCAGCCAGGGTAGCTTTGCAGCATCTACCGGTGACCAATGAGGATCGTCAGAGAGAATGGAGACGGACTTAAAAACCCTGTGCTTGAACAAACTTTGCGGTGCTTTGGTTAACCTTTAAACTTATTATGCTTTTCCTTATTTTCAGTCATATATATATAATGTTACAATGTTGGATGTTCATATTAAACGTGGCCAAAGTGTCAAATAATGAGGTAAAAGTATGTAGAAGTCATCCCTGTTAGCAAAAAGCACTGGCTTCAGACTGCTCTGAATGTTTCCAACAGTTTTTTCTTTCAGTCCGAGCCGACGTTGGCTTGTGACAGATTTCTTTATATGGTCATCTGCTCCTCGCACAGCGCGTGAGTTCACTGCTCTGCTCCGCTAACGTTATGGCATTTTTCCATTGTTTTGGAGGTAGTCACGCCGAGGCATGAATCGAGTTGAGCTGGAATGCTGTGAGTGTTTTTCTGTTACACAGCAGGGCAAAGTAAAATAAGCTGTTGTTTTAATTTGAAACAGCAAAGCAGGAAATGTTGGGTTTGCATCGGCGGTAACTTAACACGACTTTGATACGGCTGTGAATCATGCAAAGTTACTCTAGTGGAGTCCAAAAATAAAAGTATAGAGCTGTAAATGTGCATAATAGGTCTCCTTTAAGTCAATACAGAACAGCAAAAAGCGACTGTGTTGAGTTACCTGTAAGTTAACTTTTGCAGCTGCATCCAGCTTGAGCACAATCCGGGTTCGGCTCCTCAGCATCAAAAACAGGTAAAAGAAACAGTGTTTGGTTGCAGTTTTTCATCCCTTCATCCATGATTGTTTCCGCAAACAAGCTCAAATAGAGATGGCAGTCTCAGGGGTGTTTGACTGTCCGTCAGCAGCTCTGGCTTGAGTGCAGCCATGCAGCTTTTGGTAAGTTTGCAATTATCGTCATAACTGACTCCAGCGCGTTGTTTGTTTTATGATCCTTGCACACTGGTACGATATATTTAGACTAAATAAGGAAGAACGTATTGCAAATGAAAATAAGCCTCAGTAAAAATATATAACGCTGCTCAGTCTTTGCTAAACGGCTGCTCTGCTGGCTGTGAACACAACGTCAGTAGAGTCTGTCTGATTGGACGGGACATGCGCAATGCATACTGGTTGTTGTAGGATTCCCCCTTAAGAACGGTTTGGGGAATCTACAGCCTTTTTCTCAGTTTTCTCTAGTCATAGGGCACCAATTTCAAAATTAATTGCACATTTCTACTACAAAGGTGACTTAGTTTTAAGAAATCATCATGATCACGGCAGTGAACTTTCCCTTTAAGTAAGATTCAGTAAATTAGTTGAACTACTGAATGATGTTTTCTGGTTTTAACATTAAAAAACTGAGCAACCACAGCCCAGATTTACCGGCACTTGGTTAGAGGTCATTTCCGATCATGGCACACACACAAACACACACACACATACAGTGAAGGTAAGGAATAAGAAAGGGTTCCTTGTGTCCTGCTGTGTGAGCTACTTAGCAGTGGCCTCAACATGTTGGAGGAAGTTTCTTATTCCACCAAAGTTTCCCATAAACATTCACCACTGTGCTTCAACATGTGTGTGTCAGAGTCTGTGAATGTGTATGTATGTGCCTACATGTATACTTGTTGTTATTTGTATGTGACTGTGTGTTCACTATGTTTTTATGCATGTGTGTGTTTATATAGTGGTGATATAACACCCCGCTGAAGCCTGGGTCCTGTTAGCGCAGACTGTTGCTTCTCGTAAAACCGCAGGCTGTTTGTGTTCCCCCTTCAGCGGAACAGAAATATTACCCAATCCTGCTTAATGTACCTGCTGGAAACAGAAAGCTTCTGAGCTGTTATTTACACCACAAACATCTCCAGAGAACCTGTCGCCTGCATCCATTCATCCTCCACAACCTGCTGCAAGCTGCTCACACTTAGTGACAGGGAGGGAAACTAATTTTCCTGTTGTGATACCTGTTAATCCCAAAATAAAACATAACTCCTCATGTCCACAGGATGCAGCTCACTTGTAGCAGTGACATTTTCTAATATACTGTAGTTCAGAGTTGTTTTTATGACATTTTTCTTGTTTTACAGCCCATTGAATACATGTTTACAGCTGGTTTAGACGGTGACAGATGCTTTCTAAGCCACTTGAGCTGAAAAGTACATCTCTTTAATAAGACAGGTGTGCAGGAAAGCGACGAATGGATCAAAAGTTGCAAACAAACTTTCGCACACTGTCTAACTTGCAATGATACATTTGGTGTTTTTGGTGTGTTTTGGTGCTAGACCTTCATCAGGAAAATAGTTTGCAACAATGAGAAGCCATCTTAAATAATGCAGGCGGGGCAAACGCACATTCAAGCACCGGACTCTGGCTGTAGACAAACAGCAACTCAAGGACACAGTAATTATTTCCTCTAAGGAAATAGCCAATGATTAGATATCACCCTTTCGAAAGGGCTGTGTTTTTGTACCCAACAGCACAACAACAATGTGCACTGTTGCACAATACTAATGATCTCTCTGTAAAGGCAGATAGTGGAGACATTATAATCGTTCACCATCTAATATCACACACCCTTATTCTTGAGAATGAAGTTTAGCCTTTGGGGCCTTAAGCATTTACTGCATATTAATATACACATTTAATGTAAGCATTTTTGAGGTACATTTATGAGTGTTACGATACAGAGTGTTTTACTTTTCTTGCTCCATGTTTGTATGTCATATAGTAAATTGATGTTTGGCATTTATGCCTTCCTATTGCAATGGAGAATGCAATTGGTTGCAGGCTTACAGTCAGTCTATTTGCCTGATGAAGATCTGGCATCGAAATGTAAAGTGTATCATTACAAGTTAATAGTGTGCAGGTTTGTTTGCAACAGATGCTTTTTGTCTTTACTTGAATATGACAACCCATCATCATTCATCAACCCATAAATGTCAGCCAGTCAATGATTTCGCGTAAAAGCAGCTCGAGTTGACTCACATCTGACATTTTGTCAGTTGAATCCTTGATGAATGACAGCTAATAAAAAGACTCTAAATGACATAAATACATAACTTTGAAAAGTGAAGGCAGTGCAATGCAGAGCATCTGACTCTGACGCTCTCAGCTCTGATGCTGAATGTTAGTGAAGTTTGCTAAACTAAATTTGAAGCGGCTCTTCAGCTGACAGGGCTGTCAGCATCATCAGAGAGATGCTCCGGCGCATCTTGTTATAACTCGACTAATAACAGGATGCACACCTTTTATTCTTCTGATTGTGTGAAAAGCTGAGGAAAAAACAACTCCTACAGGTGTCATAAGAAACTCATGTGGGCTGTTAAACGTCGGTGTGTGGCGTTGGATTGTACTGAAACTGGACGGAGGTGTAATTAATATTTCCCATGATTATTGGGAGGTGGTGTTGAGAAGATGAAACATAGGTGCAAGACAAACTTTCATTACACTCTAATTATAGACATGGAAATCTAGTTTTGCTGTACATGTGCTCAGAAAAAAGTCAGTAACAAATGAAATGCATCATTAAAAATTAATCTTAAGTCAACAATCAATAAATACAGCCATTTATATACATTCACAAGTGAATTTCACGTTTCAGAGACGCAAATCGGTCCAGCAAAAACAATCCCACTGTGTAAAGATACTCGTACCAGCTTTGACAAAGGTTACAAAGACAAAGATACATTTGATGATTTTACTGCAAAATGAAAGTGTATTTGTTTCAAATAATAGTAAATATATATACCTCAGGTTGTTGTGTACCCATGGAAATTAAAACAAGTTATCTAATTATTATGGTTTTGGAACAATGACCCACCAAAAAAAGTTAGTCCCCAAGGTAGAGCTAAAATGAGCATGGGGATGGGGTAAATTGAGTGCTCTATGGGTAATAAGTGCTACCATTAAATACTGATATAAAATTACACAAAATCAAACAAATTTGAGATAATTTTGAACTTTATTAATGCCATCATTGCCATTTTTTTGTGTATACAGACAGGTGACAAATTAAAGGAAAAACTGGTCCAGGTCTGAATGCTGGACCCCTACAGTGAGAGGGTCTGGTGGCTCTGTTATGCTTTGGGGGGCATTTTGCTGGCATGGTTTGGGTTCACTTGTCCCCTTAGAGGGAAGGGTCACTGCAAATCAATACAAAGTTGTTCTGAGTCATCACCTTTATCCTATGAGCAAACGTTTCTATCTTGATGGGAGTTGTTTCTTTCAGGATGACTGTAGTGGAAATTTAAGATGAATTCACAGAGAGCAAGTTCTTCCAGAGTTTTATTGCAATATCCAGAATAATACATATTTGCAAGTCCAGATCTCCCGGTTTGCTAGGCTGAAGAGATATTGAATGACAGTTCAGTGTTGGTACTTGCATATAAAGCCACATGCATCACAATCATCCCATCACCCTAACAGTTATTTTTAATTAATTCACCATATCTCTAGGGAATTTCTTTCTATCTCTGCTGAGAATTAAGAGTTGAAGGCCAAATCCTTATCTGCCTTTCCTCCCTGGACATTCCCTCTAAAGTTACAGTGACCAAGTCCCACACCTCACCTTTGATACTATCTGTTAAAAACATTTTCATACGGGAAGCAGAGATCATAAAGTCTTACAATGAGCTTTTGACTATAAGGCAGTGTAACATAATCTTAAGGCAATAACATAAGTGTATATGTTTCCATTTTAATGACAATGCCCCCATTCACACGACACGAGGGGTCACTGACTGGGTTGATGAGTATGAAAATGATGTGAATCATATGCTATGGCCTTCACAGTCACCAGATCTCAACCTATTTGAACACAGCGCTCTCCACCATCATCATCAAAACACCAAATGAGGGAATATCTTTTGGATGGATGGTGTTCATCTCTCTAGAAGAGTTCAGAGACTTGTAGAATCAATGCCAAGGTGTATTGATGCTGTTCTGGTGGTCCAACACCTTACTGAGACACTTTATGTCGGCTTTTCCTTTAATTTGTCACCCATCTGTATGTACAGCATGTTTGTGTGTGGCTTAAACTTAACATCTCAACAGTCTCTAGAATATCAGAAAATAATTTTTGGGGGTAAAGTGAACCATTGACTCAACATCACTGGCACGTTTTACCCCACTACCTCCATTTTGACAAAACTGTTTCATACAGCGGCTCAGATCCACAGTTATGCTAAGTTTATGACCTTGTTTTGTAGCTTACACTGACTTAAATTAACATGCAATAATGTCCAAAACTTATCTTTTTTAATTAAGATACAAGACTGATAACTTTAGTAACATGATGATGATTTTTTGCTCTGTTTTGCTGACTGCTCTCTCCATGTGCTTGAGTCTGAGATGGATTGAGTGATGTGAACTGTACTTTCTTAATTTGTGATCACGTGATTACTTTTGCTCATGGTTACCTAGATAAAGGGGTTGGCTCTATTTACACGTTCTTCTCTATATTTTCCTGTAGTCAAAAGCCAAAAAAATGAAAAATGTTGATTTAACAACAAATGACGACCTGTATCTTTACATCGTCACTCGACTTTAGAAAAAGAAAAGAACATAAAAGTGAAAAAAAAAAAATGGAGAAACCTCAGGAAGAAGAACAGGGAACAGATCTTTCTTGGAGGACACCATGTGCAAGACATATAAAAATTCTTTCTCCTATGAGGATTTATTTTGTTCCCAGATGTTTCCTGTCTGGAAAAGACCCCTTCATAAAAATCCACATATCATATTCCAGAAGTACAGTGATAAGTGGAATGAAATGAATGAACAGTGAATTATCCAGTGAAACTAATCCTTTAATTCAACTTGTCCAATTACTTAAATCTAGTCTCATAATATGGCCTGCCTCTTTAAATAGGATCATTCAAAGAGCTCCAGATGGATTTATTAATGATTACAAACACTCCAATTATCAAATTAGAAAGATGAATTAAGTTTGACGTGGAAAATCAGGTGCAGCTTTACTTTATTATGAGTTTTATCTCACATAAGCAGCAGAGTGTAGAAGCTAAAACTGAAATTATTTGGACATGCATAGTGGGACAATGTGTCCACTTTTCTTATTTTTTTACCCTTCCTCTTGGCTTCTCTTCATACGTCTTCTTAAAAAATTCCCTATTTCCGGTGAAAGGGAAGAGCTGATTGTGGAGAAAGCACTTGAAAAGGTTAAAAGGTCTGTTTCTTGGTATTTTCCAAAAGTGCAGCATTAACATGATGTAAACCACACCCAGTCCAGAGGAAAAACACTCCTGCTTTCAGTTAATTCCTGTCAAAACACTCTTATCACACTTTTTGATATCAAATATTGAAACACACACACATACAACTAAATCAACAGGCTGAAATCAAGCTGGGTGAGGTGGTTTCCTGACCTAAATAAGAACCAGCAACATTTTCTTCTTCTTCTTCTATGGAGGAAAAAGTGACCTGCTGCCCCTGTGACTGTCTGGGACTGCTTGTACGGATTGTTAAACCCTCTGAGACGAATAACTGATTTTAGGCTATGCAAATAAAACTGATTTGACCCAAGAGATTAGAGATGCGAGTTTTAGTTCCCTCGACGGTCTGGGAAAATGTAGGTGAAGACCTTTTGGGCACACACACACACACAGAGCGAGAGGCGGGCCGGTGGAGTTTTCTCACATTTTCGTTTTCTTCTCCTAAACCTTTGACTTTTCTCTTTTTCTCTATGAGGTCTGTTCTTCCAACAAACTCTCTTAACGCCGCAAACTTGCAGTAAATCTCTGGTTTCAGCCTGATGAATGTCACCTGTTCAGGAGGAGGTTCCTGAGATTTCATCATTAGCGTCATTGATGCCCCCTAAAATGTCCATATAAGGCAACTTGTTCCTCACCAGGTTAGAAATCAGCAGACACATTTATCAGTGTCAGTAGTCGTGTTAAGAGGAGCAGAAACACTCCATGACTAAGGTGGTCATGTGATCAGGAAGTGGTCATGTGATCAGGAGGTGGTCATGTGAGGAGAGGAGAGGAGAGGTTTCGTGTTTCTTACTTGTGGAATCGTCCTGCTCGGTCCTCGTTGTCGGCATAGAGGAACATCTTTAAGGCGTAGTTTTCAATGTGGGCGTTTCCGACGACCTCCTGACTGATGGAGTCATTATCACTCAACTCCTTCTTCATCTGGAACACAAACGCACAAATAATCATCTAAAACCAGTAGGGTAACATTCAATTTGGTTAAGGGAACATAATGATTTGATTAGGACTTGCAGGAAAATTCCACTTTATTTCAACCTGATGTATTTCCCATAAATGTTGCAACTGTGGCTTTATGTGTCATGCTAACTTTGCTCTCTCCAGCTCCGTTATAGAGATTCCTGCTATTCACAAAAAAGATGTCTATCGCACACAACGCCAAGCATCACGGCGAGCTGCCAAGACTCCTACAGCTTTCCAAATAAATAGCTTTCCTCATGCAGTTAGCTATAATGGCTGCTACAGGCAGCTAGTTTCTGTGTACTGGAATCTCTGTAACAGAGCTGGAGGGAGCGAAATTAGCGTGACACAAAGAGCCACAATGGCCACATTTATGGGAAATACATCAGGTTGAAATAAACCGGATTTTTCCTTTAATGCATAAAGTTAAAGACTTGGACTTGAGTCAGGAGTTGTTGGTTTTGATCAGAGACAGCCAAGATCAAGATTTCATCATTTTATGAGTCATACATGATAGTAAACCGAACATCTTTGAGTTTTGGGCTGTTGATCAGACAAAACAGAACATTTTAAGACGTCACCTTGGGCTCGTAGAAATTATAACAGGCATTTTGTTGGAATTTTTTTGACATTTATAGACGAGACGATTAATCAGGAAATGAATCAAAGCCCTTGGTGGGAACACTTGTCACCCTAGTAGCTAGTTGCTTTATGTTTAGATAAAGTGAACTGACAGTTGTTTTATTTTACTTTTCAATAGATCAAGTGAGCCGCTGTTACAAAGTCTGGCAATAAGTGACAGCTCCAGTTTTTTATGGCGTAAATTAATTGTTTAAACTGACGTTATTTGTGAAAATGAATGCAAAACAGACAAAAACAAGTCTGGTTTCCAAGATGAAGTGTCTTTAAGATTCCACAGAGATTTACATTATTGCTGTGACCCAGCTTGACCCAATGATTCAGGGTTATGATATACTGAAGGTACTAAAAATCCAGTTTCAAGTTTTGGGAACATTTATTGATATCAGTTTTTTTCTGGTAGGTTAACAGTCAGATAAATGTTGTAAATGTAAATAATTGGAATGAATGAAATGGACTCTTAGCCTGTGTGCAAATAATAAAAAAATAATCAGATTAATCGATAATTAAAATAATCTTTAGTTGCAGCCCTTATGTTCATCCTACATGCATTTTCTTATGCTTGTTGTGTCTCGGCAGCATAAACCTGTACACTGTCAGTGGATGTGGATGTCTTCTTAAAAGATTTTGGTTTTGTGTGTTTCGAAAGCGTCTCATTAAAGTAGATCATCATAACTCAAGCAAACATGTCCTTGCTTCAGTAGGAGGCATGTAATGTCTCTCCATCTCTCTCTCTCTCTCTCTCTCCATCTCTCTCTCACAGGGCTTCAGGTTTCTTGTAAAACCACTAAAGCAAACACGCTGGCTCCTTTCCAACAGGTGGACCCTGACCGGCCTGAATAGACACACTGTTCACTGACTTCATCAGCATGTGTGTGTGTGTGTGTGTGTGTGTGCGTGTGTTGCAGCAGAGCAGGGAACTGTAAAACCACTGTGGCTGAGTGAAAGAAGTGCAGAGTGCAGAATGAAAGAAGACAACTGGTCAGGGAATATAAAGAATCTGGGATCAAAGGGAAAACTCACCACACTGAACACCGTCTCTCTCAGGCTTCAGCTCACTCTGAGGTGTCCATTTAACCCAACTTTAAGTGGATTTCAGCAACTTTTAAAATGTTAAACATTAGGCTGACATCTAGAGCTGCTACGATTAGGTGATTAATCGATGGACAGATATTAATCAATCGCCAAATATTTTAAGTCATTTCAAAGAAAGAAATGCTGCATTTCCCTTGTTCCAGCAGGTTTATTTAGCCTTATATCTTATTTAGATATATATTGTATATATTGTATTGTATAATGCACATATAATACATGTTTCTTATGATTTCTCTTTGCTTATATAAATATATTTCTCTTCTAGAATGTGAGTTACTGTAAGATGACCCTATTTCTCGTCAGGGATCAATTAAGTATTTCTAATTCTGATGACAATAAACTGAATATGTTTGATTTGTGGACTGTTGGTTGGGAAAAAACATTTTGGACTTTAGGAAACTGTGATTGAAATGTTTCACCGTTTTCTGACATTTTATAGATTTGAACAACTAATGGACTAAATCGGGAAAATAATCAACACATTGATCGATAATGAAAATAATCTTTAGTTGCAATTGTGTTTTAATCATCAAACATCAAGCTCGGTCTTTAAATTCAACTAGAGCTGCAACAATTAGTTGATTGATTGATTAATCTGTTTACAGAAAATTAATCAGAAACTATTTTGATAGTTGAGTAATCAAATTGAATTTATTTTTCTACCAAAACTTCCACACATTGTCTTGTTCCAGTTTCTGAAATGTGAAGATTTGCTGCTTTTTTTTCTGTTTTATATTATTGCAAACTGAATATCTTTGAGTTTAAGACTGTTCTTTGAGTTCCTACTGTTCATGGATTATTTTACTTGATCATTTCTAGTGTAAAACATGTTGCCTATTTGTCTAAATTGCCTATTCTCAAACACGCTGTGACGATAGAATTGTCATCAATCACAATAATAACAAATAAATTCCTTAAAAGGCATTTAACATGTATTAAGAATTATGTGTGTGATTGTGATGCTCAAGAAATGTGTGTTATTAGCTGACCACTGTCTCTGGTTCATCCCTGCACGACCTTCGTCCACAATCCCATTAATGTATTTTTAGACTGTAACCTCCGTGGCTTGTGGAGCAGACGAGCCTCTAAATTTAGCAACATCTGCCAGGTAGCTGCTTGTGATTTCCTACTCTGCAACATATGAAACTGATTTTGAAACAAGTGATTTTCCATCGTCCCAGAGAGAGTGAAGCCTCAGAGAGTTGAGCCAGTGGAAAAATAGAACTAATGAGTCCAACATGTATTGTGCGTACGAGCCAGGTCATCAGGGAAAGAGAAAGAGGTTGTGGTTTGTGTCCTCGCTCGTTCGTTCACTCGCTCTGTAGAGATGAGTCACAACTACCAGCTACGGTTCATAAAGGAGTGGAACATAGAAAAAAAAAAACTCAAGGTATCCCCATGTTTTCGAGAGCTGCACTGAGGAAGTCTGGAGAACATCAAATCATCACTGAATCATTTAGGTAAATTTTTTAAGCAAAAATGCCAAACAATTGATAGTTCCAGGTTCTCCAATATGAGGATTTGATGCTTATCTTCCTCATAGTAAACTGAACATCTTTCTATCTGGACTGTTGGTCAAACAAAACAAGACATTTTATGAAGTCATCTTGCACTCTAGGATATAGAGAGCCTGAATGAAACTGGAACAGTTTTGTTCCAGAGGTAAGAAAACCACATTCATCCCATTGACATTTGTAACTACACTAATAACTTAGAATCCAGCCTTAGAACAGAACCTTTGTTGTTTATTCAATATTTATGTTTTTAGCGGCCTTCGACAAACATCCTTTTCCCATAAGTCCTAGATGTTTGTGGGCTCGACAGAAGAGACAGGTTCATGAGTGAGTGGAGGGGTCATGGTGAGTTCAGACATGTCTGTAATAACAGCAGGACAGAGAGGAGCGATCGCTGTACAAGTCTATACACAGCACAGACTACAGCTAGAGAGATGAACAATGACTTTAGAGGAAAGAGTTTTTGGATTTCTATAGATATGGACAAAACCAAACCATCTAGAACCCATTTTTATAGATATGGACAAAACCAAACCATCTAGAACCCATTTTTATGGATATGGACAAAACCAAACCATCTAGAACCCTCCTCACTGACCTGCTGGAACTGCCACCCAATATTTAAGAATGTTCCTCATTGATACGCTGAAACTGTCATCCAACATTTTAGAACGTTCCTCACTGAAGCGCTGGACCTGTCACCCAATATTTTAGAACGTTCTTCACTGATACACTGGAACTGTCATCAAACATTTTAGAACGTTCCTCACTGACATGCTGGACCTGTCACCCAACATTTTAGAACGTTCCTCACGCTGGACCTGTCACTCAACATTTAAGAACGTTCCTCACTGATGTGCTGGAGCTGTCATCCAACATTTTAAAACGTTCCTCACTGACATGCTGGACCTGTCACCCAACATTGTAGAACGTTCCTCACCGATGTGCTGGACCTGCCACCCAACATTTTAGAACGTTCCTCACACTGGACCTGTCACTCAACATTTAAGAACGTTCCTCACTGATGTGCTGGAGCTGTCATCCAACATTTTAGAACGTTCCTCACCGATGTGCTGGACCTGTCACCCAACATTTTAGAACGTTCCTCACTGACACGCTGGAACTGTCACCCAACATTTTAGAACGTTCCTCACTGACATGTTGGAACTGTCACCCAACATTTAAGAACGTTCCTCACTGACATGCTGGAACTGTCACCCAACATTTAAGAACGTTCCTCACTGACATTATGGAACTGTCACCCAACATTTTAGAACATTCCTCACTGACACGCTGGAACTGTCACCCAACATTTTAGAACATTCCTCACTGACACGCTGGAACTGTCACTCAACATTTAAGAACGTTCCTCACTGACATGCTGGACCTGCCACCCAACATTTTAGAACGTTCCTCACTGAAGCGCTGGACCTGCCACCCAACGTTTTAGAACGTTCCTCACTGAAGCGCTGGACCTTTCACCTGACATTTTAGAACGTTCCTCACTGAAGCGCTGGAGCTGTCATCCAACATTTTAGAACGTTCCTCACTGAAGCGCTGGAGCTGTCATCCAACATTTTAGAACGTTCCTCACTGAAGCGCTGGAGCTGTCATCCAACATTTTAGAACGTTCCTCACTGACATGCTGGAGCTGTCATCCAACATTTAATAACGTTCCTCACTGACATACTGGAGCTGTCACCCAAGATTTTAGAACGTTCCTCACTGACATGCTGGACCTGTCATCCAACATTTAATAACGTTCCTCACTGACATACTGGAGCTGTCACCCAAGATTTTAGAACGTTCCTCACTGACATGCTGGAGCTGTCATCCAACATTTTAGAACGTTCCTCACTGACATGCTGGAGCTGTCACCCAAGATTTTAGAACGTTCCTCACTGACATGCTGGAGCTGTCACCCAAGATTTCAGAACGTTCCTCACTGAAGCGCTGGACCTGCCACCCAACATTTTAGAACCTCTGTGTGATTTTTTTTTTTTTTATAAGGATCCTTTAAATTTTAAAAAAACTAAAAATCTTAGTAAGACAAACTAATTAATGGAGATATCGTTTATCATATCTTTGGCATTTTTCTTAAGTGGTTTCTTCTGACTAACAGGCCAACATATGTATATGCTAATATTGGTATATCTGCGGCAGGCAGAAACCAAACCTTTTTAAGTGTAAAGTCCACTGTAGCAGAAAGGAAGAATATATCAAGAAAAATGAGATATGTTTTGCTTTGAAAAATAATATACTTCTGGAGGGAAACAAATTATAACACACAGAAATACACTCAAGCACACAAACATAAAGACATTTACGCAAATACAAACACCAGTAACACCTATAACAAGAACACACACATCAAAGCAACGGATGTGTGTCCCGTTGGGAGAAGCATCCTGAATGTGTGACAGTAATGACGATCCCTGGAGCTTCTGTAAAAGCTGGCTCAAGGGGGCAGCTGTGAGTGAGTGTGTGTGTTCCCATGTTTTCATCTCTGTCCACTGCTGCCTTTAATTGGCTCTGAGCGATCAATAAAAGCGATTCCTGCCTCTCTGCGGGACTTCCCACCTCCTCCTCCCCTCCATAAAGACCCCGACCTGCTCTCATTCACCTCCTCTTTTCTCCTCTTAACTCCTCTCCTCGCCGCTTTATATCTGATTTGTTAAACCCCTCGGTCTGAACATGGGGACATTTATTCTCTCAGTGCTACAAATCTTAAGACTGTACATGCTCAGAAATTGCTGTGCGAGTAGAAACAAAAGATATAATTTCACACACTATTTGCCAGTTGGGAATATGGCATCACAGCATCAAAATGACTTTAAAAGTTGTGACTTGCGGTAGTCAAGACACTCTCTGTCTTCTCTCCTTCTGTTCCTCTCAGTCTCATGATTAAAGGCTCGTTTGTTTGACCCCCGTTGAGATGCTCCGAGCCCATTCACCTCCTCTTATCTCATCTCCTGCCCTCCCCCGTCATAACAACTCTGTAAAATCTAATTAGTTCGGCCCCCGTTGACAATCCAGAGAGTAGCCTCCTTCGCGTAAATTTGTGTCAAATGAAAGCAGAAACCTCGTCAGAGCTCTGTGACTTCAAGCTTTAACAAGAAAAACCGGAATTGTGAGGTTGGTGAACAAAGGCAGACAAACTGAACCTGTCTTATTGCACGCAGTGATATTTGTTGATGTAATACATACATTTAAAAGATGAAAAAAAAACATGTGTATTCATGTTTTCACAAGTGAAGTGTTGGAAAACTATATGTGACGGGATTACGTGACTTTTATATATTTTAAATGTCCAACAACCACTCCTATCCATGTGAATTTATCACAAATAAAACGCTGTCTCATGTGTGACATTACATGTGTCACATATACATAAGTCTCACCTGTGAACATGTGAAATATCTTACATGAACATGTATGTGAGGTTTTAACCTGTAAAACGTTTTTTCACATGAGATTAAAATATGCTTCACAGTCTCGGTCTCGACCGAGCAGCAGCAGCTGCTGCAAATCAAGGTCCACTTACTCTCTTGTTCCAGAGCTTCTGACCGTGTCAAACCTGATTAAAGTGAATTATTTTTTATTATTTTTACACTTTATTATACAGATAAGAATATAGCTTTAACATTCTATGCCGGTGTCTGTTTATTTAGCTTTTAAATAAGCTCTTAGATAATTAATTTTCATTTCAGTTCTAGTTTTTACACTGTATTAGGCCGGGCTGCTATCAGTAAAGCTTCTGAATACTGTAACATGGCAGGATATGGGGGGAAAAAATGTTATGTATAATGAACTGACGCTGCCATACAGCAGTTGGCAGTACAATCTAATTTTGCCTGTAATTGTAAACACTGCAAGTACAGAAAATTAATATACTGTGTTGGTAATTGTTCAGAACTTCCATTTCATTTTAGGAAAATATAGATCTGCTCTCTTTACCAGCAGTGTTAGGGCATTTTTTCTGACAATTTGGACTGTGAAACAAATTTTATGTTTCAATATAATATCTGTTGATGTTGTCAAACAACTGCTCATCTATGAAAAAGTGATTCAATATAAGGCTCTGAATAGCTAGTTTCATTACCAATCTACCCATTGTTATCTTGATTAATGGTTTCAGTAGAATTTTTTTCAGGCCCGGTGGTACGCACCGAAAAAAACCCTAGAGACGAGGCACTCACATCAACGACACAGAGGTTGACTCACCTTTCAGAATAGTGCCACACAGAGGCTCCCAAACACAATGATTATTGATTTCCAAATGAAGGGATATTTGGCATTAAAGATAAGATTCTTTTGGCTCAATGGGGCCTCTCGTTGACCCGGTGGCCCTCCAGGCCTGTACAATTATAGGGGAAACACTGGGTTTTATCTATAAAAAGTCAGACAGTAGTGAAAAATACTCTTTATAATTCACTCCCAGTCCAACATCATGTCTTCAAAAGGTCTTAGTTTGTCCGACCAGCAGTTTAAAACCCAAAGATATTCACGTTTACTATCATGTATGGCCCAAAAAAGCATCAAATCTTCACATCTGAGACAATGGAAGTAGCAAATCTTTGGGATTTCTGCTTAAAAAAAAGACACTTGGCATTTGCTTAAAATGCCAAAAATGATTATTTGATTATCAAAATAGTTGCTGATTAATTTTCTGTTGAGAAAGTAATCGTTTCGATGCAGCTGCCTTGAAATGCTAAGATCCCAAACTAACATATACACTTTGACAGAAAAAAGTCTAATTGTACAGAAGGATTACAGACTAACAGATTTTTAGATCAGTGATTACAGTGTGTGTGCTGATGTGAGAGAGACACAGATTTGAATCTGACACCTGAAAGACTGTTAAGTTATTTTTTTTTATAAAAGGGTCTCTCTATTATGACTTTATTTCTTATCTCTGTGCAGCAGGGTTGGAAATTGCCATGCAGCAGAATGTTCATTTTATCTAAAACCTGCAAAAGTCTCCACCTTGGTTGATGCTTTTTTTTTTGCATTAAATAAGATGCTTTTCAAGTCATCATCCTGCTCTGTTTTATATCCAAACTGTAGGGGGTGTACTACACACTTTCAGAGAAACTGATCCCCTCTGAGGTGATGGTAGCTCTCCTGTAGTTCACATCTCTGAGGAAGGAAACCTCAAACCAGCTACTGTCGAACAACACCAAACAAATGTCAAGCCTTTTAATGTGTATGTGTGTATTCATTACCGCAGCATCACAGTTCTGCAGTGTGTTTTATAAAGAATAGAGCCATTCATCCGTGTGCTGCTGCTGCAGTAAAGGTGATATTTGAGTCCTGCGTGTTGCAGCTTCTCTGCAGCGTTTTCCATTTTATAAACCAAGCTTGTGGTCACTTCCTGGTGATGTATGCTGATAGGAGTAATAAGGCTGTCAGCTGAGCCGCGTGCCTCTACAGCGGGGCGTCATTCTTCATGTAGCGTTTTCTGTTATGTCACCTGACACTCGGTCTAATGTGTATAAATGAATGTACAACAGAACAAGAACACCTCAGCAAGTTTTCTTTCCCAGACTTCTCTTCATATTTATTTTCACCTCCTTTCAAACTGTTGAGGAGCTGCACAGTTCATCAGACTCATTATTAATACCATAACAAGTTCTCTCAGCCCCAGCCGGCAGTACTCACATAAGATTACACACGTATCGAGGCGTTAAAATCAAAATATAAAAAGGAAAAGTCCTCCTCAAGTCAAAAACATGTTTTTTCCTCTTGTTCCTTCAGTTGGATGTTGTTCTCTTCTCTGTGCAGAATGATGTTTGTTTTCATCCGCTGAAGGAGGAAAGGTTCTCTGAGCTCACCTTAAATGTCAGTCTAACACGTGTAGCTACCAGCTACCAGTGACGTCACGGCTTGTTTGGAGCCAATCATGGTCCAGTATGCAACTTACACAAGTGTGATGTGGAAACTTGAAGCCTCCGGCTCACATACGCTGAGAGTGAACTTAACAGTGAAGTGTATCACAGCCCCGACCTCTTTTCTGTTTACTGCTGTCTTTTTAAAGTATATTTGGGATTATTTATCCATATCTTGCACTGAACCATAGCTGTATATCTGCCTATTATTTTCTCGATTAGTCATACTTCCCATATCATGTCAGAAAACAGTGAAACATTAATTATACATATAATTATATACATAATTTCATAGAACCCAAGGTGACGTCTTCAAATGTTTTGTTTTTGTTTGATCAAAAACTAAAGATATTCAGTTTACTATCATGTACAACATATAAAAGCTTCAAATTCTCACATTACTGTAACATTTATTCTCCTGTTTTTTCTGTTTTTTTTCTAATTAGGTTTGTATTTACTTTCCATCTATTTTTTAACTCTCTGATATTCTATTTAAATGTGTCTTTTTATAATGTCTTGTGTACATCTCATCTTAATGTCTTTTATGTTTTATGTAAAGCACTTTGAACGTCCTTATTGTTGAAAGCTGCTACATAAATAAACTTGCATTCCCAATATCGATATTGATATTTGATATTTATGCTCAGTTTTTTGTTGGTTTTGATGTTTTGGTTGGTTTTTTTGGATATTAGGTTTATTGCGACCCGTAAATGTGCTGGACAGGACGTTTACAGCTGAAAAATAAACTCGTCACTACTCTTTTGTGGACAAAATATAAAATAGTGACGATTATCTTATTTTTTAAACATATCTTTGACATTTCCGTACCTCAGTTTCATCATCATTTACACCAACTGATACCAACATTTACTGTACCCAGGCCCTTCGGTATATGGTAGATTTGGTATCTTTTCCCTTTAAGATCTCATGTTACTTTAGGCCATTAATGGCAACGTTGCAAACCGAATAAGCAGGGCTCATTTATGCAAATATTGAGTTTATAGGATTTATGTATCAACGTGATGAAATGGCTTTGTTTGTCAGGTCTTTAATACACTGGATCAGTCAGAAACAAACAACCCCATCTGGTTATTTGATCATGAGATAAGATCAAAAGCTCCAGACCTGCTATAATATGGATGCTGTGCTGTTAAAAATCCACTTTCAAATCTAAACTTTTAAGACATTTTATTCTCAGAAAAAAGGACATTTGAGCAACTCCATGGTAACCGTTTCCTAGTATCAGTATAATGATATTCTGTATAACACTGTTATGGAGAAATGATGTGTACTGTGATAGAGGATTTTCTCCTCAGGCCTCCTGGGCACCGTGGGAATCCACACAGGGGAAAAAAAAACGTACTGAAGTGCTGTAGGTCAAACTTACCGTCTCCAGCTGGTCCATGAGTTTGACCAGGAACTTTCTGCACTCTGGTGTTTTACTGTCCAGCTTCATTCCTGTCTGCATCGCGTAGAGACGACCTGCAGCAGAGACGAGGAGCAGAGATGAAAGGTGGGACAGAATTAAAACATCTTTTTTACTGCACAGTAAACTCCATCCCTCCACAGCATTGTTCAAAAAGGTCAGCCCGAGTCATGTGGAAGACTCGTTAGAGAAAAGTCGGGATGAATTTTTCACAACGGCGGCTTCCTGACGAGCCGCTGATGTTTTCTTTTCCTCTGCAGCTGATGTGAACTCGAAAGCACAGCGGGCCGGGAGGAAGGTCAAAAAGATGTCCACCTGAGTCAGGACAGGTCTGATCGCTCAGAGAAGATTCTCTGTCAGAACTCCAACTCCCACAATCCCTCATCTGTCAATTAGTTCTGTGGTTAGATTCTTCTCTTCGCATGATAACACCTTAAATCTTGCAGGCGGATGACCTGAGCACCAGCAGAGGACCTGCAGGGACAACTGACTGACTGTCTGGTTTTATTAGCAAACATTTTACAAATACTACCAACTTACTGCAGCCTAAACCCAGTCATGACATAGTACATACACCTGGTTTACCTGAAAGTGTTATTACAGTTATTATGGACATTCTCGTATTTATTAAGTATAATTAAAGTATTGCAAAAAGTTCAATAGGTTAAAAAAAATCTGTTATGGAGTAATTATAGTAGACACATTTGTAGTGCATGTTCTACTGTTCATGTTGCTGGTTATATAAAGTGTGTAATGCACTTTACAAGCTCACATTTGAGTTTTAGACACACAATGAGGACATTTTTTTTAAAAGTCTGGTCCTCAGCTCTTCAAAGGGCTGTTTGATAGAGCTGGGCGAAATAAATATATATATAGTATATTGTCAATGAGTTAAATGCTTGACGATGTGCTGAAATGCCAATCTTGACACAGAAATGAAGCCATTTTTGTCCAATCACGTGCAGTCTTTTTTGAATTGAAACAATCACAGTAGGTTTGGTTGATGTTTTAGTATCAAACGCTGAAAAGTTGAGACAGGAGAGACGAGTTCTCTCTCGCTGCTGTAGATAAACAAGGTAACAATAACTTGCTGTGGTGTGGCAACTCTGGTTGATGTTTGGTCACAGAGTGGATGAGACGGAGCCAGGCGAACATTACTTAGAGGATAACTCCATCAATTTCCCACATCAGCATGTGATTCCAGGTGTTGAAAACAGCCTTTTTTCCTGAATTTGCTCTGGGGAACATAGTAGTATAAAGCTTGTTGCTAAGAAAATAAGTAAATTGGTCTTGTCTTATCTATTGATAACCAATTTACATTGTTTATTTTCTGTTTGCAGCTTCCAAAATTTGACTTTTTTTCTGTTTCTCTCTGAGTTAAAGGGGAAATCCACCAATTTTCTACATCAGAGTGTGTTTCCAGGTGTTATATGGGACAAAAGTAGTATAACACCTTCTGTGTCTCCTAAGGGAGCTGATGATGTCACTTGAGTCAGCACTGGTTGGGGCTGAGGACTTTTGAGGAAGTTTGAAAGGTAAAAAAAAAAAAATCTGGGAGTGTGGAGAAGAAGAAGAAGAAGAAGAAGAAGAAGTGAGGTTACCAGACCTCTGCAGCCTGCACCGTGTTCTGACAAGGAAGAAGAATGTGTGGAATAAAAGAGGACGACATCTCTGGATCTGCTGCATCGATTTGTTTTTTTTTCTATCCATTGAGAGTCCAACAACGTTATAGGAGTGCAGTGCTAAATCTGTGGAGGAGTCTTTTTTAAAGTAAGACACGACGGGTGTTTCCATCTCTCACCAGTAATTAGACCCCTCCCTTGGATCGAGTAGCAAGGCTCTTTAAGAAATGATTCATTATGTCTTGTCCGTCCCCATGACAACGGGCAAGTGACCATTCAGACCAGGTAGACAACACTTTTTTTTTAATGAAGCGGTTCATTTGAAGCCTTCTGGGGTTAGAGATCAAATTATATGTCAATGAAGGTCCTGAGAAGTGTTTTGTCTAGTCTCGCATTAAGCTGTGCAACCGCGTGAGAAAGATCTATTACAGATAGAAAAGAGCTGCACAGTAGAATAGGGCTACAACAAAGGATTATTTTATTATTAATTAATCTGTTGATTATTTTTTGCGATTAATCAATTAGTTATTCAGTCTATAAAATGTCAGGAAATGGTGAAAAATGTTGATCAAGATGCAACCTGAACTGTCTTGTTTTGACCCGACCAACAGTCCACAACCCAAAGATATATGAATCAGAGAATGTGAATATTTTCTTCTTAAAAAATAACCCAAAACAATTAATCAATTATGAAAATAGCTGGCAATTAATCGATTAATCACTGCAGCTCTACAGTAAAATATTTTACTATCAATATCATACATGCAGCATACATACACACACACACACACACACACACACACACACACACACATACACACACACCTTCTCTTTCCATCAGCATAAATGATCAAATGTTCCTTACGGTTGAATAAAAGCTACTAAGTCAGCCAGGTGGAACCAACAGGCTTTCACAGTCCTGAGCCTCACACACACACACACACACACACACACACACACACACATAAACACACACACACACACACACACACATAAACACACACACAGATTTTGAGTAAGCACAGGAGAATCACAAGATAAATATACTCAGCTGAGGAAAATCTAGTGCCAGTCAAATAAACACAACAGACAAACAAGTGTGTGTGTGTGTATGTGACTGTTTGTGTGTGTGTGTGTGTGTGTGTGCCAAAAAAGCAAAAGTTAGCGCTGCAGTGTAGCGGTCTGAAGTGAGACAAACAGTCAGTGAGGATGCTGGGAGGATTATCAGCTGACATGGAGACAGATTAGATTACCTCAACACTATTTGTTACACGGACCGGAGCGGCGCTACGTGAGACGAGCCAAAAGCATCAACGGCCGGACTCTCCGCTGAACCTGCGGTCTACACAGGACAGCGGGTCAACACATCTCTCACAGCTTTTTTTTTTTTTTTTTTTTTTTTTATAGAGGACCTGCTCTTCTGCCGACGCCAGACGAGTTGCTTAACGTGATGTATGGAGAGAAGTGATTGTTAATGTGTCGTCTAGTTCGTTTTTTGTTTCTGTGGTGTGTCAACATCTGGCCCATCCTGCATACATCAGACAAGATGACACGATTTTACAAAAACATGTGTCTTCCAGTACGGAAGTGCACTGCGTTCAGCAGAAGAAAAAAACATCGGATTACAAAGAAAAGATCTCATAATTGTGAGAATTTTCTTGTAATTATGAGATAAGGCCTCTATTTTTTTTTTCATTGGTGAATGTGATGCACTTCCATATCCCAGTAATACATATATTATAATACATATTGGAAGACAGGAAGTATACTGATCAAAAGATGAGATGTGTCGGGATCACAGCTCAGCAGATGACAGCGATTGATCCAAAGCTGCAATTATTAACGGGTTAATCGATAAGCCGATGGAAAGAAAATTTGTTTGCAACTGATTTTATAATCGATTAATTGTTTTGAGTCATATTTTAAGAAAAAAAAAAAGTGAGGATTCTCTGCTCTGCTCTTTCTCTGTTTTATATCTCTGTAATTTGAATATCTTTGGGTTTTGCACAGTTGTTCGGACAAAAAGACCTTTGAAGATGTCACTTTGGACTTTTATTACGATTTTCTGACATTTTATAAAGTTTATTTTCAAGTTTCAAGTTTATTTGTAAAGCAAAATATCATACAAAAGCTATTTAAAGCTATTTAAAGTGCTTTACAGAGTGATAGAACAGTTGAAAATAAAGACAAACAGCATGCATACATATATACCCATATATACATACACAACACTAATTAAAATCTAAATTAAAAATGTCTGAAGCTTGTTTTTAAAAAGGAAGACAGCGCTCATGCAAACCTCAACCAGCAGGAAGGACGCTCCGAGCTTTTAGGTGCATAAACTTTTATTGAACAGAGAAATAAACAGATACATCGGTTTTGAATATAATCATTGACTGCAGCCCTTGTCTGAATTATGAATCATGGTCAAATTAATATTAATTGCCATATTGAACCTGAGCATTGCCAGAAAGCGATGACAGTTTGTCACCAAATTTTTATTGGCTCTTATGCAACAATCTGCTGGGATCTCTTGCTTACCAGTTTCCCCTAGAATCTACCAAATGTAAGAAAATGTCAGATTCTGTTGACTTTTCAGAGGTTAAAAGTGTAACCAGAACTTCCAAAGTTATCCTGATGAAGTGTCCTTCAACCATCTGCTGCAGCAAGAATATATTCAGCTTCTCTTACACTCAGGTTTGTCATGTGGGGGAGTCTGTTAACCAGACAGGCATCCTAATTTTGCTGTTACTGCACACTGCGCATGGCGAACCGTCTGTTTCGACCTCATGTTTGGCGATTGAGTCACAGCAGAGCGTCACTGTCTTGCAGGGCATCACCAGAACAATGTCCCATTTCACAGTGCGGATCGGTGGGGGCCTGTACCGCTCGACATTTCCTAAATAACACCAGTACGACACACACATGTACTCATGTTGTTAACCGGTCGGTGCAGCGAGTCTTCAGCTACCGAAGCAGCTATGAAGCAAGTTTGTCCGTCACAAAGTGTTTTATTTACCCTTTATTTAACCAGATACGTCCCACTGGGATACAATATCTCTACTGCCAGGGAGTCCTGGAAGTGACAAAGAAACGCTCTGTGCTGTAACGCCCAACATCCACTTTGGTTGTTCAGACAATGAAATGCAACACAGAAGTCTTTGACAGCAGAGAGGATGTAAGGCCTCAGAAACTGAGCAACTACAACCGAGCCAAGAGCCCCCCCACCCTTCCCCCCCGCCCTCTCAGATTTATAGACCTGTTCCTCAGACGCTTGAGCCCTCTGCTGATCATTAAAGGTACCTTGTGTTTGTTCTCATTGTAAAAAAACAGCTTTGTGTTTATTCTAGGGCTGCAAATAATGATTATTTGCTGGTTATTTGCTTGATTAGTAATGAAAAATGCCCATTTTCGTCTTCAAATGTCTTGTTTTGTCCTATCGACGCTCTGAAATCTAAAGATATTCTGTTTACTATTATATATATGACACATAAAAGCATCCAATCCTCACATCTGTTTGGCATTTTGCTTTTAAAAAAAAAAAGACTAAAACAATTGTTCAAATATCACAATAGTTGCCGATTAACTTCCTGTCGATCAACTAATCGATTAGACATTATTCTTCATTTCTCACCGAAATCTATCGTGTGTCCTCGAGGTCTTACAAAACATGTGGAACTCGTTCCCTTCCTCGTAAAACATTCGCCCTGAGCCCTGCAGGGTAGGGATGTGCAATATTTTACCGTTCGTGATATTACACGCATAAATCTTTAAGAGGAACGTTCATATAATCTTCATAGTATCAATATCTCAACTGGCTGACAAATTCAAATCATGGACGTGGCAGCAACAAGCATGGAGGGCTAGAGTAACGTTCTGCTGTGAAGGATTTCAGGGTTTAAATGAACCTACAGGCTCCAAATCACACAATAAAGATCACATTATTATTATTGTGTATTTAAATTGGGGTGATGCGTTTGTGGATTTCAGGATTTTTGGGACCATGTTGGAAATGTTATCCCTTGGATTTTGTGTCTGTAATCCAAAAATAAATCATATTATATCATAAAGCCCAGTAATTTCACTTTTTAAAGGTGATGGGATTGTTGTTGTTGTTTTTGTTTTTTGGAATAATGCTTGTGGCAAGCGTGCAATGTTTCTCCTGATCCTCTGTGATTTATGTCCCTTACTATAAAGGAAACAGCTCACGAGTGTTTTGTGACCTGTGAAAATGTCCCTAATAACCTTTCAGCCTGTTATTCTCTCAGATAACAGGGTCTTCAGAGGTGCTTTCCATTCTGCTGCACCTCTCTTCTGCTTGTCATGCATAATTACGCTAAAAAGATGCTTTTTACTGGCAGTGTTTTTGCTGCCTCGTATTCCATTTCACATCATTCATCACTCGAAAACGATAAGCTTCAGATGGAGGAGCGCTGCTGCTGCTGCTGCTGCTGCTGCCAATGCACACAAAGAGGAAAAGTAAGGTGGCTTTGCGCTCTGGTGCTGATGAGGAAGGATGTAAATGCCTGAACCACACGCAGCATTTTGTTGATGACACATCCCGTAAACTCGCTTTCCTGTCTCATATGGACATTTTTCAACCAAAGGGCAGAAACAACTGAAAAAACACCGAAAACAGGGGGAAAAGTGCCATGAAAAACATGTCTCGATCCAAGCTTTTAAACCGAAACATAAACCTGAAGTTGCTTAGTTCCTGATTAAAGGGAGGTTTTTCAGGAACATCAGCTACAACTGGCTGATGTTACAGGTGATTAGTTATGACAGTGGATTCGTTGGGTTGCATAATACCCATCTGAGCATGTCAGATCAATCAATTATTGCACAGACAAGTCAAAACAGAAAAAAAATGATATACAGTGCCGTGCAAAGCTTTTAGGCACTTTAGATGTTTATATTCTTCTCCATTAACACCATCAGGGAGGCGTCGACCACCAGAGGCTGCCAAACTTCTCACCAGCTGTTTAAAGTAATGATACAAAAAGGGCTGCAACTAAACCGATTAATCATTTCCTCCATAACATCTCAGAAAATAGTGAAAAATGGCCGTTATAATTTCCCGTAGGAACAGGTCACATCCTCAAATGTCTTATTTTCAGTCCAAGAATACAGAGTTTACTGTCATAACAAAGAAAAGCATTGAATCACCACATGGAGAGGCTGAAACTTGGCATATTTGCAAAAAAAAAAAAAAAAAAAATTCTGATGATCAGAATAGTTTCAAATTTTTCTGTTGATTGACTGCTTGATTTATCGACTAATTGTTGCAGCTCTGGGTACAAATTTTCTCAAAACTGTGGCAATTATGGTTTTAGGGTTGCAACTAACCATTACCAACCATCTTTGATTAATCTGTTGATTATTTTCTTGATTAAGCGACTAGTTGTTTGGTCTTTAAAACGTCAGAAAATGGTGAAAAATAATGATCACTGTATCTCAAAGCCCAAGACAACGTCTTCAAATGTCTTGTTTTGTCCACAACCCAAATATATTCAGTTTACTGTAATAGAGGACTAAAGAAACTAGAAAATATTCACATTTCAGACGCTGGAACCAGAGGATTCTAGCGTTTTTTTCTTTAAAAAATGACCCAAAATAATTAATCAATTATCAAAATAGTATGCAGTTAGTTATCTATCAATCAACTAATCAATTAATGGACTAATTGTTGCAGCTCTAAATGATTTAGTGGTGTTGTTTAAGTGCTAAATGCAGAAACTTCTGTTTTAAGACTGTTTCAGAGAGTGTTAGTCCTCCCGTCAGAGTTTCTTTGCAAACAAAAGATTAAACTCTACTTTTAAAAAAATCTGTGTGTTTAGATTCGGTCCTTCAACTGGAAATAGTGGCAGCTGTCATATGAAAATATGTTCCAGCAGGGGGAAAATTAACGCCAGTGTAAAGCGCGCTGGCGGAGCGCCACAGCCTCCGAGCATATCTGACGTCGGTCATGAAGAATCTGTGCCAACGTAGTCTGTCACATAAATGACAAGGACGTTATTATGGAGGAGACTCTCTACAGTGAAAGCTGTAACAAGTGTTTTATTACGCCGCAAAACGTCCCCGTTAGTCATCCGCATAAACCCGTACAGAGTCTTAATATGATCGATATAAAACATCGGAGGGAAATACTGATGATTCCAATCAAATTCATGTGGCAAGAAACAGCTGGTCACAAACTGGCTCTGACACGATGGATAAAAAAAAAAAAAAAACCTCACTCCTCCCTCAGCTGCTCCATCATGACTGTAATAAAACATGAGAATATGTTCTGCTGTTTCCTGTAATTTACTGTAGAAACTGTGGAGCAGAGCGCTGGATCGGTCAGTCATGTTCTAGCTGGCAATTTAGATTCAAAATCTGAACTGTTTTCATTATCGATGTCTTGATGTTGATGATCTTGATGTCTTTACTGTCATAGATGACTAAAGAAACCAGGAAATATTCACATTTAAGAAGCTGGAATCAGAGAATTTGTGCGTTTTTCTTCTTTTTTCTTTCCTCTGTGGATTCCTGACATTTTATAGACTCAAACGATTCATCGTTAAGTTCGAGAAAATCAGACGAATTCATCGAAAATTATCTTTAGCGGCAGCCCTCGTCGATGTCTCTTTTTTTTTAATGCGAGGCCTTTCAAGGATGAGCAACTTTATTCCCAGTGATCCCAAATTGCTCGGAAGAAATATTCATATTCGTCTCATCCACATGAGATCAAAAAAGAGGAAACAGTCCAAAAAAAAAGTGCCAAGCATTCAGACTTGTAAACAAAGAGATTTAAAATAAATTAAAATAAAGTAAACAGGCTCTGTGTAGAGATAAAGGTAAAGTACCTGTGCTCAGCCCGGAGCTCCGCAGCACATTTATAATGTCAATGATCCAATCTGTGTGAAACGGCGGTTGTAACGCAGCCAAACGCTGTCAGCTGGAGGGGGGGGAGGGGCTGCTGCTGCTGCTGCTTGGTGAATTACGCCGCTTCATTACAGCTAAACAAATCATGGCTTTGACTCAACCCGTTATTGATCGGCCTGTTGCGGGGTGGAGGTGAGGTAAAATATTGGCCGGCATTAGCAGGCTAATTTAGATAGACCTGCTGATGTAGGGCTTGAGGCCGAGCGATGGAGAGAATGCATCAAAAGTCGGACGGGAAAAAAAAAAAAAAAGGACGGCGGCGATCAGACCCGCGTGCTGAAGGTTTTAATAAACTTTAGTAAACTTGTTTTCAATGTTAAATGTCTCCTCGCTTAATAAATGAGCAGCAATTAACTCTTTCATTCGCTCAGAAACACTACTTTAACGTTAATCTGATGGCAGGTTTTGATTAGTCTATCAAAATAAAACTAGTCGCCAACTATTTTGATGATTGATTAATTGTTTTAAGTCATTTTTAAAGAGAAAAAATGTCCAAATTCTATGGTTTCAAAGTGTAGTATCTATATTTTCTGTTTTCTTTAGTCTTCTGTGTCAGTAAACAGTAAATATCTTTGTGTTAATGGGCTTTTTTCACCATTTTCAGACATTTTATACACTGAACAATCACTCAATTAATCAAGAAAATAATACAGATTAACAGATAATAAAAATAATCATTAGTTGCAGCTGTAGACCAGAGCAGTATAGAGTTAAACACATTCTAACAACACTATAATAAACTTCATATCTCATTATATCATCATCTCTTCTGCACAAAACCTGTTTAATAAAGTAGGAAACACTGTGTGTGAGAGAGAGAGAGAGAGAGAGAGAGAGGGGGGTATTTTAAGGTGTTGAGATCAACATCAAACTGATGTGAAAATGTATCAGAAGTGATGGAGAACGACGCTCGTTCATTAAGACTGTCTTCTTCCTCTTCATCAGAGCATTTTTAACTCACTGCTTTCTGTAAACGTCCTGTCATGTCTAAATAAAGCTGTAAGGAACATTCAAGACATCTCTGTCTGAGTAGAGTTGACTTCTCTACCCTGCAGCTCCGAGCTCACTGGTTCCCTCTGAAGACAAAAGTCTTTAAAAAAAAAAAAAAAAAAAAAAAAAAAAAAAAAACAGCTCACAAATATATAGTTTCATTTTTAAAAAAGGCTCAGTCAGTAGTTTCCTAAAAACAGCTGGCCTCTGTAGTTTCTAACAAACAAACAACAGGAAATACGTCAATTGTTGGGGACTATTTTCAGCGGTGGATGAATCCACATATGGTGTTCTTGTGAGTATCTCTTGCAGCAGAACAGTGTGTTTGTGTGTGTGTGTGTGTGTGTGTGTGTGTGGGATTGAGTGAAAATAAATTATAGCGTGTGTGTGTTCGTGGTGATGAAGGAACGTGTCATCCGCTGCACGGAGGGATAAGATATATCACGGTGATTGTTAGCGGATCGACTCGTTGTTGGTTTTGAAGGAGAAAACTACAGAATATCATCAAAGTTTTACTTTAATATAATATTCGACACTCTCTCACTCACACTTAGACATTTACAATCTGTTCAACACGGACTTCTCTGCTTGGACACATTTGTCACCATCTGTTTAACTAATTAGCTCTACTCTTAAAATTTGTTTTGGGATGAGTCACGCTTAAAAGTGTAAGTAGAGAAAGCTGGGTCTGATTTTTTATATCTTATAGTCAGTCAATCATTCTCCAAAGCAACACACAGAAACATCTGTCAAAACTTCTTTATGTCTTCTGATGCTTCAAAACACACACACAGCCTTATTCACAAGCTTCCTGCCCTCATGTCAACATATGCCCTCACACACACACACACACATACACACACACACACACATACATACACAGCTAGGCTCCGAGGCCCAGACACATGGTGCTGCTGACCTCCAGTGGTCTGGCTGGATCACCTCAGCAACACAGCAAACACTGTGGCTGCATGCCAAACATCCATCCTGCACACTGTACAGGAGCTTAAATCACCTGTCACCATCTGATCTTAAATCCTATTTTCCATTCTTTTTTTTTTTTTTCCATTTTTTTAAGCAAACAAACGTCATTTTACCTCCCAGTTCCCCAAACTCCTGGATGAGTTTGCTCAGTCAACAGTCAACACGACGGAAGGATTTATCTTCTCGATTAATCATTTGGTTTATAAAATGTCAGAAAATAGTGAAAAATGTCCTTAAAATGTCTTGTTTTGACCACAACCTAAAAATATTCAGTTTACTGTCATAAAGGACTGAGAGAAACCAGAAAATATTCACATTTGAGAAGCTGGAATCAGAGAATTTGCACATTTTTTCTTAAGGAGTAACTATTTACACTGCACACATATGCATAGATCTACGCTGGCATGTGGTGTTAATGTTAATTCTTCCAATAATACAAATATTGTGTGTAAAAAAAAAACTACTTTTTCTGCTCAAAATCAGCTTATTTCTGTCAATCCAGTTCAGCCGAATTCTCTAATTGTGACGTAACGGGCAAGACTCAGAGATATATTTCATATCAGCTGCCGCCAAGCATAAATATCACAACGGTGATAAATGTAACCTCAGATTGTATAAATATCACAGGGCTGATAACCGCGGCCTCTCTCGCAGAGCTGCTGGTAGCGAGTCAGATAGGAAGGACGGCAGAGAGGCGACGGCGTGCCGCTCAGACGAGAGAACTGCGGTTTATACAAATAACCCGAAGATTTATTCCTTCTCTGTGGCAGTAAACACAACATGCAGCCCCGCCGATAACTGACTGTGCTATATTCAGAGCTTTACAAGATATTCAGGGTTGACGACAACCACAATAACAAAACAATAAACAGCAGGGCTACAGCTACACACACACACTGACACACACACACACACACTACAACACAGGAACCACACAGAAACTCTTACAAAAGGGCCATGAATGTGCTTCTAGTGACTGTCAAAGCTCCAGCGGACTCTGTGTGTTTCCAGCGCGGACACGGAGAGTCTGACGGTAGCTGATCATGGCTGGTTAGCTCTGAATACCTGGCTCTACATCACCGTTCCTGTCACGCTGAGCGGAGGTCAGTCGCTCTGGCAGGCGTCCCCTTTATCTGCCTCGTCACACACACACGCGCGCTACGTAGCCACGAGGCCGTGACCGTTACTGTCGTTGCCCTGCGGTCCTCTGCTGGGATGAAGGGAGCTAGCAGAATGACTCAAAACGATTGATTCATCATCCTAATACCTGGCAATTAATTAATCATTGCAGCTCTGATGTCCATTCATGCACGTATACACGCCAACAAACTACTTGCAGCAATGCAATGTTCACACTAGCTGCTTTTATGGCCACAGATTCTCTATTAGAAGCCATATTTTCAATAATTCCTCTTTTTTTTGACATTAAATGAGCTGCAACAATTAGTTGATCAAAAATATGAATCTGCAGCTATACTAGAGTTATTGTTTTAGTCGTCTTCCAAGCAAAAAATAGTTTTAGTTTCTCAAATGTGATGATTTAATGCTTTTCTTTGTCATACAAGATAAGAAACTGAAAATGTCACCATGATTACTAAGAAATTATAACAAAACAATTAGTGGATTGGTTGAGACAATAATTGAAAATGAAAATATTAATTAGTTTCAGCTCTATTACAGCAATGCTCAAATCAGACACTTTCATACTAGCTGACTTTGTTGGTTGTAAATTGTATATATGGGAGCCACATTTTTACAAAGTCCTCTTTTCTACAATTCTGCGTTGATTATTTGATTGACAGAAAATTTACCGGCAACTATTTTCATAATCTTTCAAGCAAAAATGCCAAATATTAGTCGTTTTCAGCTCCTCGATCAGTAAACTGAATATCTTTGGGTTTTGGACTGTTGGTCAGACAAAAGAAGGCGTTTGAAGACGTCATCTTTGACTTTTCATTTTTTTTTCTGACATTTCATAGACAAAATGATTGAGAAAGTAACTGTCAGATTAATTGATAAAGAAAGTAAAGTGTTAGTTGCAGCCATAAGCAATCACTTGTGTAACAGACTGCTGGCAAACAAAAGTCAGGGAGAGCTGTAACCTTTATTTTCTGACAGATTCACTTTTCTACTGACTCAGACAGGTTTATGCAACCGAGAATCAAAACATCTGATGAGTTAATTTATTCTATTAGAGAGTCATAGTGTTGATTTTGATCACTTTTTGATTCATTATCTGGCCGTACTTGGTTAGATATGAATTTTCAAACAGAAAAGGATCATTTCTTAAGCTAAGCTCTTATGACGTATTCACAGTATTGTGATAAAAACAGCTTTTGCGTGCAACTTTATTGTGTATGAGACGACAACTCTGCATGATGATGGTTCTACTGGAATATCTTTGCATGATTTACAGTTAAAAACTCCCTATTTATCTTATTCTGGTCTTATATGCAGCCCCTCAGTTCAGCCTCTGTCTCAAACAGGCTGTTTTAGCTCCTGTCTCTTTAAGGCCCGCCTCCCAATGAGCATGCTCTGTTCTGATTGGTCAGCTTCAGGAAGCTTCCTCCGACTCCCGAGGCTGCGTAAACAAACTATAGTGGCAGAACTTTACTCCTTTTTCTCCTTCTTTACTCAAAATATAAACTTCTCAAATACATCCGTACATGTTGGAGCTGAATCCGATCCGAAATATGAGAGTGGACAACGTTAGCAACAACTTTAGCATCCGAGGCTACAGAATAGGCCGATGTTTATGGGCGAGTTGACGTCAGAAAAAAACGCTACAAACTAGACGTCCAGAGCAGGTTGCAGCCCTGACTTTTCACTTGCAGGCAGTATCTGTCATAAATTCACCTCAAGTTTTTGGAACTTTGCCCATGTTTAACATCATGAGAGGATATAAATGACAGAAAATCACTAAAAGCGTAATATGCTCCTTTTAAAAAGGGGTCTGATGTGTTAGCGGTTAAACTAGAAAAAGGAGAAAAACAGATCTACAGAGAAGTAACAGCTTGCTCATGCTTGTCATGATGGCTCATTTCACCACCAACAGATTTGTAAAAATGTGTTTAAGCATATTTTTAAACACACGCAGTCAAAATACTGCGAGCACACAGACACACAAACATCATCCAGCAGCTTAGAAACAGACAGCTTCATTCACTCCAGAAAAACTGGAATATGAATGATCTCTTGAAGCATGTTATTAACACACACACACACAGAGTCAGCAGGGCTTAATCCATCACAGAAAAGAATATTTCTATGCATTTCACCACCAAACACACACATATACATCATCTGATCCCAACAGGCTCTCTGTTATAACAACATATATATATATATATATATATATATATATATATATATATATTGTATAGTGTTCTTGTGTTTAATATGTTACTAAGCTAGAAGGCAACATGTTGAATTCTCTGTATCAATAATAGAAGCATTATATTGTTTCTCACAATGACATTTATCACATCATTTCCTGTATTTTCTCTATTTCTAGAGACACATCAGCATAAACTTCTTGATTAGAGCTGCAATGATTAGTCAAGGGACAGAAAATTAATCTGCAGCTATTCTGATAATCAGTTAATTATTTAAATCATTTTTTTCTGGCAAAAATGCCCAAAATTCATTGTTTCCAGTTTCTTAATTGTGAAGATTTGCTGCTTTTCTTTGTCATATCTGATAGTAAATTGAATATATTTGGGTTTAAGACTGTTATTTGAAGATTATTGAGACTATTTTCTGGCATTTTATAGACCAAACAATTTATCTAGAAAATAATTGAAGGTTTAAATTCGTGGTGTGACGACAATCACATAACCGCGGTCATGTGTTGCCTACCGTAGGTTTGAGTTCCTTACCGTCATCACCACATTTTTATTTTTTTTTAAATGTCAACCGGTAGTCTAATGTGCTTGCTCCTATACTGTGTGATATGCAGTAATACAGTGGAGACATAGGAGGCTACATGATACGTTGGAGAATGCAAATCGCAGGGATAGAAAAATACCACACCATCACAGGCATCTCATTTAAATTATCATTATTTGCAGCCCTCTTTCTGATTCCTCTTTAGTTTTATGCGATTACTTCTGATTATAAGCATGTTCTCATTTCCAATGATTACAAATTAGTCAATGGAAACTAAATTATTCTGAAACTATTTTGATAATCAAACAATCTTTTAAGTCATTTTTTTCAAGCAAAAGCACCAACACATTTGATGGCTCCAGGTTCTGAAATGTCAGAATTTGCTGCTTTTCTTGGTAGTTTTATTATAGTAAATTGAATATTTTGGAATTTTGGACTGTTTGTTGGACAAAACAGGACATTTGAAGACATCATCTTGTGCTCTAGGATACTGTGATGGATGTTTTCTGATGTTTTATAAAGCAAATGATCAATTGATTAATAAAATAATCTGCAGATTAGTCATGAATGAAAATAATTGTTAGTTGCAGCCCTTATATGATATTAAACATAATTGGCTGAAAGATAAACACGACAGTAAGTGGAGCTTTTGTTCAGATTTGTTATTTTCAAGTTCTCTTGCTGCCGTCTGTGTAATAATCCATTATTTTCAGAACACGTCTGCATTCAATAAACTAGTGTTTCTATGGTGATTATTATAGTTTCATCTCGTTCTACGTCACTGATGCTGAATCCCACGCAGCAGGTCCGCTTCAGATAAAAAAGACACATTATTAACTTAAAATAAAGAACTCTTTTCATTCTGCTAACATCCTGTGTCCCGGTTTATCATTTCTTCCTCCTGTCTGTGTATTTATCTTGTCTTTTTTTTCCCTGTGTTTTCATCGTTTCTGCATACAATTTTAAAGGTTAAATTGGCTTAACAAGCATACTGGTAGGTGGCCGTCGCTCTCGCCGCAGGGAGGTACCGAGGAATAGGTGAGGGATAATATCCCCGCAATTTCTGCAATGATGATGATGACGACAATGATGACGACAGAGCGCGGAGCCCTTAGGACTTAAAAGTGTCGGCAGCATCTCTACAAGCACAGAACATCATGCTTGATGTGCCCTCCTGGAAAACACAGCTGTCCAAATGCACTTTAAAGCAATAGAGTCATGGAGTTCTGAGGCGTAGTGAGTCAGAAGGCACTACACAAGTGAAGCATCCAGGTTCAAGCCCCCGAGGCAGCAAGCATCGACTGCGCTGAAGTGTTCCTGAGCAAGACGCTGGATCCTAAATGTCTCAGTAAGTTAGATGGCGAGGCCTCGTATATGAAAGCAAGCGTATGCTGGTGTCTTCAACCCAAAGACATTCAGTTTACTGTCTAAAGAAACCAGAAAATATTCACATTTAAGAAGCTGGAATCAGAGAATTTGGATGTTTTCTTTAATCTATTATCAAAATAGTTGGTGATTAATTTAATATTTGGAAACAAATCGATTAATCAATTAATTCTTGTAGCTTTTTATCTGGTTTGAAGTAAAATACCTCTAAATGACAGGTGATTTAACAACAGGTGAAGAGATGTTTTCCTTTCTAATGTTAATCTAATCATCTCTTTTCCCTCTTTGCTCCGCACAACATCTTACATAACACCTGTCTCTCCCTTTTAGTTTCATTTTTGGTCACATGACCCACTGCCTACATTCACAGGTGATTAGTCAGCCGTGCTTAATAAAGACTCCCACACTAGGACTTACAGGTGCAACTGGAAATTAAACAAACACCTCAGATACTACCGAGTTAGGACGCAGCATCATCAGCTGAAACAAATCATAATGTCTGGTTACTGTATGTGTGATTCATAATGCAACCATATCCTGTACAAATACAAACAGAACTTGCTGGCAGTGTTCATTTTGTCAACAAAAACTATGATGAAAAATATTTGTTGACCCTTTTTTCCGAGACGAAACGAGACTAAAACTAAATAAAAACTAAACGATAACGTGACAGACGGACGAACGGACGAATGAACTGATGACTCTCACACACCGTAGCTCCTGATTGGTCAAGCTGTCTCCTCCAGCAGCCAATAATATCTCGTGTTCAGAAGTTGATTTAGCTGTTTGACCTGTTTAACTCGTTAATAAGAGGCGTCTTCATTCAGTAATGTTATCTGACATATTTATGGATTAAATTAATCTACAATCCACCAAGAATCAGACAAGAAGCACCAGCAAAACAGCTGACAAACTGTTCAAACATGGCCAAACATCAAAATTAAAAATGCCACTATAATGACAATGAGGAAAACTAGACTGGAATGTCTTTGGTTTAGACATGAAACTAAAAATTATTTTCAATCCTCCATTAATGGATTAGTCATTTGTGCTATAAAATGCTCATCATCATTACCTAAAACTCAAGGTTTTGTCCCAACTAGCAGTGAACAACCCAAAGATATTCAGGTTACCCTCAAAGAAACCAGAAAATATTCATATTTAAGAAGTTGGTGCTGGAAATTTTTCAGTGTTTTTCCTCAAAAAACAACTCAAAACGATTAATAGATTATTAAAATACTTGCAGATTAATTTTCTAGCAATAGACTAATCGATTAATTGACTAATCGTGGCAGCTTCACTTTAGTTCCGTTGACTAAAAATAACAAAAAGTAGTAGAGTAAAATTTGCCTAAAAGCTAATATTCATTTTTGTCAAAAGATTGAAATCAAGTGCCAAAATTAACACTGCTTGCTGGTAAAAAGATGAGACAGAGTTCATTTTTGGGAGCCACCAACTGGTTTCCAGTCACGCCTGATGACACCAAACAGTCATGATAAGACGCCGTGTAATTGGCTCATTATAACTTGATATCAAAAAGGCCGAACGCTGCGACAAAAGTGAAAACGTCTCAACTCTTCCAGTGAGAGAAGCTTTCCCTCAGCTGTCAGAAGAAGCAGTCGCAGAGTGTACGACTGTCAGCGCTCTCCGTTTTCATCTGACAGGTTTTCTGTTTCCGTACCTCTTCATGTGCGTCTCGCCCACAGCAGCTCAACTAGGTCAGCTGCAGACCCCTGCTGCAGTGAAGCCTGAGCACTCTGTAATATCAATCAAAAGTCATCACAGATAGTCTGCCCTACTTCATGGAGAACTGGGCTGTGCTTCAGGATACTCGATACACCAAATAATGTTACAGTAATGACACTTATTAAGGCTGCAGCGAGTGATTATTTTTTGATTATTAAGTTTGTGCAAGACCTGATGACCCACGTCATCCCAACGTGATGTGACAATGCTCCCCAGAGCTTTTTGAGATGCCTACAGAGAGCTCAGCTTTCTCAGTCTTCAAGTGCCCCCATAAATGTTCAACGGGGTTGAAGTCAGGTGACTGTGGAGGACTTGATGTTGCTCTTCAAGAAATTCTTGTAAAGCTTTGAGGTGTATTTGGAGTCATTATCCTGCTGCGCTATGAGTCCTTCTTCACAAAGATGCAAACCAGAGGGTCCAGCATGTCTCTGAAGACTGGAGTGGTACTTCTCCTCGGTCAAGGTGGAGTCAAATCGGTGCAGGTGTCCAACTCCAGAGGAGGCAAAACACTCCAAAACTTGAATATTCCCAACACCATGTTTCACTCTCTCTTCTGTTCGTCTCCTCACATGCATCCTTCTGTTACTGCCATAAATCTCAAACTTGGATTCATTAGTAAACTTTTTTTTGCAGTCATCCACTGTGACATGCTGGTATTTCTTAACCCAACCCCGAGCGTTTGGCCTTGTTTCCCCTCCTGAGAAGTGGTTTAGAAACTGCTCCTCGTCCTCTGAGACCGCTATGAGACAGCCTTCTTTCGACAGTACTTCTGCTGATTAGAGTCTTGAGTTCTTTATTTAGCAATTTCTGTATCTGTGATGAAGTTGCTTTTCTATCTCTCAGGGAATTAAGCTTGATGTATTGATCTTCTGATGATGTTGTCACTTTTGGTCCGCCTGATTGTGCTTTGGATACAACTGATCCAGTTTCTGCAAAGCGTTGCAGAGTTCCATGCACTGCCCCCTTAGTCTAGCCATTACGCTGAGAAAGCTGCTCTTTGCTATGAATAACAATCTGATTTCTGACACTTTCACTCAGTTCTGATGCCGTGTTTCCCACTATCACAATGCTACTAGTGAGCGATGATCTGCTGCAAACTTGAGGCACAGCCGTGTTTATAACAGGTGAACACTGGCTGCAAGTTGAGTTACTTAACGAGCCTCTGATGAGTAGATCAAAATCCACCTGAGTGTCATCTGAACGCTTCAATGACCTTTTGTACAAAGGAGTTAACTTGGTCAGTGCCACAGATTTGCTTAAATTTGATTTCTGACCAATAAAAAGTGCAGAATCTTCACTAATTCTGCCTCATCTTACATGACATGTTTTTAAATGTTTCCAAATCCTCAAACTTTCTGATCATTTCCAGGTTTACGTGAAATTATTATTATTTAGTCTCAGACTTTTGGACTCTACTGTAGTTAGTTTGCATATGCGTTTCTTCTTGTACATTATTCATTTTCCTTATTTTTATTCAATTATAATTTTGTATGATTTTGTTTTGTGTAGCATGAACACTCTACAACTCCTGTATATGCAATACTGTTTTGTATAGTGACAATAAAGCTGAACTTTGAACGTTGCATTTTCTCAAATTTAAAAAAAAAGATGTCACAATATGATTTAAAACAGACATACACTCACCGAGCACTTTATTAGGAACACCTGTGTAATCTAATGCGATCCAACACAACAGTTCTGCCATAAATTTTATGAAGCAGTTTATGTTGACATTGTCAGAAAGGTGATAATTCTACTTTATGTTTATTACTGAAGTCGTACTGGGCAGTGCTGGTGTATATTGAAAGGTGTTCCTAATATTTTGCCCCCCTCATGAATGTTAATGAGTGCTGCTCTACAAGAGTAAAACTGTCAAGTACCAAAACAATGTTAAACTTCTTCTATGATTTAATTCCTCTTGATTTAAATCTTTGGTAAGAGAATTGAGGTCAGTAACAAATATAAAAAAGTGCTAGTAATCAATACAAGAACTCAGGTGTCGTATTGGCATTCATATTGAATTTTTAAATGAGATAATACAAGTGAACCTGATTCTCAGTTTTAGCAGCACATTCAAACAACTACAACTACCATGAAAACACTGCAAGTATTAATCACACTGTTATATTGGACTCAAGGACAACGTGTAGGAGAAGCATCGCTAAACTTATAAATTTTAAGTTTAAGTAAAATTTTAAGTTTCAAGATTAGAGTTTACGCGTTACTTAATCATTTCTACATATTAATAGCTGACTTCTATATATTTGATGGTTTAGGTGCAGTAGTTGCCGTGTCCTGAAAATGATGGTGGAGTGAGCGAGGAGGTCCTGTTCGATGAATTATATTCCTCCATCCTTGCGTCTCACTCTCACATCGTTGCTGGGAGGATCTTTTTTTTCTGAAGAATGAGCTGTCATAAATTCATGCTTCTGTCAAAAATTCATATCACTGCCGGTATGAATAGTTTTAATGCAAAAAATATGCAGGCCAGTGTTTCGCTTTTTCGTCATGTCACCGGGGTATAAAGGCCTTTACAGCTGAGCCAGACATGCCTGAGAGACATGAGACTCATGACTATCTGTTAACCAACACACGAGAAACAAGCTGGACGAGGAATTCTCATCAGATATCAGTCCGATGATGGCTGTGACTGTCTTTCCACTGACTCTAACTCTGTGGCAGGTAGCCAACAATGACTGAAAACTAGTGGTGGAAAGTAACTAAGTACATTTACTCAATCACAAATTTGAGGTAATTTTACTTCACTTGAGTTTCTCCATTTGATGCTACTTTATACTTCCACTCCACTACATTTCAGAGAGAAATATTGTACTTTCTACTCCACTACATTGAAGATTTGACACAATGGATAATATAACAAGGTTTTAAAATACAACACACTATTAAAGATGAAACCAGTAGTTTCCAACCTTTTTGGCTTTTGACGTCTTACAAGAAGCAGTGTGTAGTCCGGGTCACATTTCACATGTCTATGAGTTGTTAACAGCTCCACCAAATAGTGATTTTCCCCTCCAAACTTCTCACATGCTTTCATTTCAATAAATGTTCAAATGATCCAATATTTCAGCAAAAATTAAAGATGAGAGAAAAAGTCCAAAAACTGAAAACAGATTTGTGTATCAGAACTTTTTTCTTCTTTCCTCTCCAATTAATCATCTCATGACACCTCAGATTTATCTGCTGACCCTTTGGAGGGGCCCGACCCCTAGGTTGGGAACCACTGGACTAAACTAGCTAACTGTATATAAAGTAGTTGAAACTAGCTCCACCTCCAGCAGCAACAGTAACATGCTGCTCTAACACTGATGCTTCACTATTAATAATCTAATGATATCATATATAATAATATATCAGGAAGGATCTGAACACATCTTCCATCACTGCTGTACAACTTCTGTACATTTGGATGACGAAGAGTAGAAACAACTGACTTCTATTAGTAATTAATAGCGAGGTGACGAAGCCTTACAAACATCAGAATATACAGTACAAGTCCCCAAAGATATGATATGTCTGCCACAATGACTGAAGGAAATAAATACAGCTTTCAGTTAGCCGGCTAATGAAGTTTGAACTGTCAAAGCTAACATTAGCCTTGTGATTAAGTTAGCTAACGTCACAGTCCATACTAATTTAAACACGCAGCTTAACGGTGTTTTAATGATTTATGAATGAGTTGTTGTCTGTCAGCAGTTTATGTGTAACGTCCCGGTTTAAATAAAAGTTAGTTTAGAGGCTAAGCTAACAAACTGTCAGTGGTCGACTGAGGTAAACAAAGCTGGGATGCTACATCAGCTCCGGCTAACGCTAGCCGGCACACACACTCACAGTAGTAAGCCACGACAGGGTCCCGCTTCTCGTGTTCATTCGCGGTCCGCAGGTGGTGCTGGATGGCTCTCAGCTGAGCCGGTAAAGCCATGGCTGTTAAAACCCCTCCAGCAGACAAAAACACATCAATGGAAGAAGTGAGAACAGGCTCCTTGATGTTAGCAAAAGTGTTCCTTTCACTTCCGCGTGTATATCCAATAGGAGCGGCCGCCTACGCGGGACAGATGACGTCACCGGCCGTGCAGGTGCCCCTCCTAGATTCATGACAATACCTCCAAAAATGTGAAAGCAATGAAAACTGTGATTTTATTTACAACGCTTCTGAAAGATCTGTGTTGATATATACTTTAAAATCTATCTTACTATTTATCAATATATGCTCCCATAGCTCCTTTTATTTTTGTACGTGTATTATTGATCTGTGATTGATGTCATGTCTGTGTCCCCTGGTTTTAAGTTGTATGTCGTTTTATAATATGTGATTATATTAATAAAGGCTGGGGTTCATGGCAGCTTTCAACTTTATTTTCCACATTTTTTGCACAAAAGTCAAAATTCCTCTTCAGCTTGCAGCATGACAATTAACATCCATATCACATCATTCATATCATATGTTACAAAAAAAATAAGTAAAGAACATTTTAGCAGAACCTGAATTAGAATCAGAGCCAGGTTTATTGCCAAGTAGGTTTGCACATATGAGGAATTTGCCTTGGTGTTGTTGTGCATAACCTATTTCACCATTTAAAGAAGTCAAGCGCCAGGTACATGGGATTCATGTCCATTAATTACCGGTTTAACTGATTTATGGCATGTGGGATGAATTATCTTTTATAGATATTTTTCTTTGCACAGGAGACTCTCTACCATGTCCCTGAAGACAGGAGCTGAAAGTAATGATTAAGGAGATGGCATCAATCCTCCTTTGTTCTACTGCTTTGTCATGGTGATAGGCTAACAAGTGTTGTTTACAGCCTGATATTGCCATTGACAGTTTGTCCTTGTTTCTGACAGTCAGGTATTCAAACCAGGACACAATGTTGAAGGCAAGAACACTTTCTATGAGGGACTGATACACTCTGTTTAAGACGTGTTGACTAACCTCAAAACTCTTAGAAATATAACCCCATGCTCAGAAAAGTTGTTTTAAATTTAAAAAAAAACAAAAATGTTATAAACAAATACTGAATATCCTTCCCCCAATGTAAATATTCTGGTTTTCTGTTTTTGGTGACTTGAATTAGAAATAGGCATGGAGATATTCTCCAAACAAATAATGTATTAACAGTTAAACTTTCATTTTAAATGTTACATAGAATATATCCTGTAATGCAGGTTCTGGAAAGGTTTAAACTGAATATTAATTATTCTTGTTTTTGTCATGTAAACAAAGAAACAATTTTCACTTATTTTTCCATCATATGTATTCCAAAATATTTTGGATAGATATGCAAAACTTTCTAGGAAAACTGGTCAAATGGTCAGTAGACAAGAATATATGCTTTTTAATTCAACTATTTATAATTCTGGCAAATTCCACGTACATAAAATGAAAACAAAAACTGAACTTTACACTGTTTCTAAATGGTATTGAGCTCTATTACAACTCTCTAGTTAAGCTGCTAAATAAAAAAGCAACAAAGACCCAAACAATCTTTAAAACCTATGAAATTATTGACAAATATTACTTGAATATTAATCTGTAGGCTTTTATTATTTTATTTCTTATCTTGTTTTTTTATATACTTTTTATTATGTCCTAACTGAATTCCTTGGCAGTTTGTTCCCTCTTTTTGTTCTTTATACTTGTTTTTATTTTACTGTTTCTTTAATTTGACTGTTTTTTTCAAGTTGAAAAAAGGATTCATGACAGTTTCGATCCATTTCTTTTTTCAGTGTGAAATGACATTTTAGTCTGATTTAATTGTGTTTTCAATACAGTAACTAACTGTTTTAACTTGTATGTATTTATGTATGTATTTCTTGATTAATCAATTAGTTGTTTGGTCTATAAAATGTTAGAAAATGGTGAAAAATTATGATCACTGTTTCCCAAAACCCAAACTGACATCCTCAGATGTCTTGTTTTGTACCAACCAACAGTCCACAACTCACAGACTAAAGAAACCAGAAAATATTCACATCTGAGAAGTTGGAATCAGAGAATTTGGACATTTTCTTCTTAAAAAAATGACTCAAAATGATTAATTGATTATCAAAGTTGCTAAAAGTTGGTGATTAATTTAATAGTATATCATATAAGGTAGAATCACAGTGAATTTTAATCTCACCACATCCTTCAATTTGTGCATTAAAAAGAGTTAAATAGAATAGGAATAGTAATAAATATATGTGTATTATCCTTTTCTTTAACCTCAATAAAGTTAAGGAAAAGGATTCATTAAGTCAGTTTTGATCCTCACAGTTATCTGAAATGCTTTCCTATGGCCATTCAGGAAATATTTGTGAAAATATGAATGGATTATGGGATGAAAGTGAAACTAATGATTGGATAAACCTTGAAAAAAGGACTATAATGATGATTTTATTTGTTGATGCTAAAGAAAAACTTGTGACTCCCTAAAACTTGAATTATCTTGAATTATCTTGAACTATAAATGTATCACGGGCAAAATATGAATAATTTAATCATTCGATTGTTGCTGTCAGATTTCTAATTGCAACCCTAAATGGTTTGATCTAATGCGTTTGGGAGAAAACATAATTGCAGTTCATTGAAAACATTTTTTTCTTGTCAACAAACTCTTATCCAAAAGTTTAACTGCTGCACACAAAAATCCATCTCGCAGGATTTGTGCAGTGGAGTCTTTGACAAAAAAAGCTCTGTCTGCACACACATCACTCTGCACAGTGAAGCATCCAACTGAAGAAACAAGAAGCAAAAGATGTTTTTGAGCGGAGGGAGCTTTAATTTATGCTTGATTTTAGGTATTCAAATAGAAACATGTAAAAAGTAAGAGATTCATAAAACATTATTTAGTTTTCCCCCCATAATTTAAAATTCATTTGCAAACCCATGCAACAAAATAATCGAAAGTGACTGCTTTGCCAAACAATAATTACTGAAAAAAAAGAGCTAAATCCACTCCATCATGAGGCAGTAATTGACTTTTTATCAGCTATAGCAGAGCTGGATTGAGATTAAGCGGAGCTTGGATCAGTCAGGATCAGACTCAAAGTTCCACTCAGGACTTTCAGGTTTGAGGTCAAGTTAAAGCCATGAGTCCTCCAATTGAGTTTGCAGTCAGGCATACAAGCCAAAACATATTCACAATAAACAAAATGAAGACATACTGGACAAAGTACATCAAAACGACCACTGTAATTTTGCAAAATTGCATTACCAAGAAAGTGGGTGGGCTTGGAGAGGAGAGGTCATCTGTAGAGAGAGTAAAAAAGAGTTTATGGCCCGTGGTAAAACTCAGAACTTCGATCTGTTTGGTTTAGGAAAGACTTTAACAATCTGACATTCTTTGGGCTTTTCATAAAGCCTGTCATATTTAGATTTTAGTAAGGCCTGTCCGTTGGGTGCCAATGTTTTCTTTGGTCCAAACCACAGTGGAAAACTTTGTTGTATGTTTGTATGTGGTTCGTTTAGGTTCACACTGCCTGACTTCAAGGGAACCATGACTTGGAAACAAAAAGTCACACGAGGTTTGGAAAGTGGTCATCCTGCCAGGCTGGAGATGTGGTGAGGGTTTGGGTCGGGATGTTGGGAGAGTCCACAGGCTGATGGATGAACTCTCTGCTCCAAGGCCACACACTTCCTTGGTGATTCATTGTTGTACTTTTTGGCTCCCGCTATAGTAGATCTTATCCCTGTTTTTCATGGGATCAATGGAGCTGGCTTGGTTTTGGCCTGGGCCTACACAGCTGCTATCATGCACTAATCCTCTCCTTGAAATTATATTTATACACTACTAAATTGTTTTCCCAATTCTTTTGCATGGACAAACATAATTGCTGCCTAGGATTATGTTCACGAGCAACGTTTTTTGAGAAACTTAAGCGCTATATACGCAGTATGTACCACACTGAATTCTTACGCAGGTGGTTGGGTGGATGGTGGGTGTGCAAAACGTAGGTTGACACCAATCATTTCAATTAATGAGATTTACTATTAAAGTAAGTAATCCATGTGTACAAATTATTAAATCAAGACCACGAATTATTAAATTGAGAGCATGGAATAGTCTTTTTTTTTTCTCCGTGGCTTCTCCCTTGCTCCATAGCTATGATGTGATGTGGGACTTCGAGGCTCTGACTTGGCTTTATGCCTGCTTTCAGAAAGATAAAGGTTCTATTCTACCTCCTGTAACAAAACACACCAGACTTTATTACTACGGGAGCACCGATGAGCCTCAGAGCTTTTCAGATTGTTCATCACTTCACCGTCAGCTGCAACAGAACCAGTGAAGCAGCTAAATATGCTGCTGCTGTTTTATCTGAAGCCACTTCTTTAAGTCCTCTTATGATTCTGTTGTAGAAGGCAGAGGTATGATCACGAGGTGTGACAGATTGTGTTCACGAATCATTTATTCTGTACACCTGTAGCATACCGCTAACTCTCACAGACAGTGGAAAGGAATAACCCAGACCCATAATTCACACAATGTATCACGGGGCTAGGAATACGGTGGACTGATGTAGAGGTTTGATGTGTCATGGATGTAATCATTTGCATTTGTTTCTTGTAGTCAGCACAGATAGGCAAAATTTTGTTCAGGTAAAAAAAATATTACCACCAACAATGTGAGGATCCTCAGCTGAGTCTTTCATGTGAATATGATATTAGTAGTGTTGATACTCATGTGAAGGGACAGTTTTACTGTGTGTATCACTCAAAAACAACCTATAGTTACGTTTGAGTGACAGATGCCATCTAGCGGCCATAGTAATTATGACCTGGAGCAGTGTTGCAGTTCAGATACTGTATATATGGACAGATTTCTCTTATTCAGAAGAGGAAATCTGGAGCCATTAACCCAACGGTAGACTTTGTCGTTTCCTGTTTCCACTTGCGAGTCGGGACAGTTTTTTAAAAAGCGTAACTACGATCATCCCTGAATCTTAACTCAGTGGTTGTTATTGTTGCCATGACAGCATAGTTGGCCTAACTTTAAGGAAATAGTAATTTTAACCCACAACATGTCATATCATTACTTTTCAACAGTGATTAAATTGTTCTGAAAAGCACAGACAAATGATGTTGTCCTGCCGATTAATACCAATAGGGGCGCCAGATTAGAAAACACTGCTGTGTCATTCAGGAGTCACATAGTCAAACAAGGTATTTGGAGGACTTTTGATATCTTTTTTTGTGAAGCAGCAAATCCTGAACATCTTGCATGAACTGGAATCATTCAGAAACATACTTGACATTTATATCCATGAAACGTCCTGTCTCGTAGCTCATTTTATCCCCTCGCAGACTTGATGTGATGACGGTGACCATGTGACAGTAAGTGTGACCAAAGTCTGCCAGGCCTCAGTCCACAAGTCCAGAGGGTAGACATTTTGATTGATCCAGAGAGAGAGAGAGAGACACCATATTGCAAATGTCCGGAAATGTGTCTCTTTCCTTTCACCTACACTAACTTTGTGTCCTGTCTTTGCCTTCAATCAAGCTTGTTTTGAGTAAAGCACTATATAAATTAATGTAATTTGATTTATGAGACCTGTCAGTTAAAATGAGGCTGGGCCTTGTTTACTGCTCAGCAGAGGCAATATGGAGTACGTCCCCAATGACTTTGGCTTTCTCCTGCTTTCCACAAGAACAAATCTGTCTCTCCATTTATCTAATCCTCTACTGTATGAACGGAGAACTGTTTTTGCTAATTAGTAATTAGTTCATTAACTAAAAATCAAGTTATTTATTATATCTCTGATTATTTTTCGATAATTCTTTAATCAAAAAAAATTTGATCAATTGTTTAAACAGCAAATGTTCGCATTATTTCTATATAAATGATGATCGATCAAAAAAGGTGTCAATGGACTAATCTAATTAAATTATTCAATCTTTTTAGCTCTAAACTTAAAGCTTCTATAATCAATATTTCTATAATACCAATGCATGAGCTGTCAGTGTGTCATGTGTTGTGCGGGACTCATAGTGATGAACCTACAGAGAATTATCAGCGACTCTGTAGCTCCCATCGGCTTTATACAGCTTTAGTTTACAGGTCATTGTTCAGCTGTCCGGCTGTCCGGAGACAGGGTTGGTGTTGATGATGTGCTGCGTCCATGTCTGGTGTTTCAGCTTTTAGCTCTAAACTAGCTGGTGAACATAATAGAGCATTTAGCAGCAAAAGAGCCAGATATTTCCCTCAGGAGTTGGTAGAGATCAAAAACAGAGCTAAAAGAGAGAGAATATTGGACTTACGTTCACCAGGTGGACAGAAACACGACTCCAAATGAATGATAATGTTGCTCTGTAACTGCTGGAGCAACTATTAGCTAACAAGTTCAACATATCAACTTAAAAGGTGATGATATGCCAGTGTTCACTACTTGTTTCTGATGAAAACAACTGTCAAAAAATTAAATAATGCAGGTTTAAGTTACAATATTTAATTTGTAAATAAATTCTATTAAATAAAATTACTGAGAGAATAAAAATTTTGTTATTATATATAATACTATATAGCTAATGAGGCAAAAATGTATAGTTTGTCCTGAGGGTGCTATCTGATGAAGGTCACATTGTTACCTAAATCAGCTTGGTTTATCCTCTGTATGGTGGCCATTTTAGGACATCTCAGACTCACAGTTTTCATCTTGGCTCAATTTAAGCTGTACTCTGTCATATCTGCTGTATTTTGATGCCTTAATGCTATCAATACCATCATATTGCACTCATGTTACCATTCATACAGTGCATCCTGTAATGTTTAAATGCTAAACATTTGTAAACATGCTAACTTGGCATGCTAACGTTAGCATTCCGCTCAAAGTATGGCTGAGGCTGACAGGAAATACTTTTTGAAGAAACGTCTCCCAAACAAATGGAAATGTTGACTTGTTGGTGACATTACATGAAAAATAAATCACCAGCATCATTAGGATTATCAATCGTTTCCAAGTTAAATTTCAATTCATCCAACAGATCATAAATACATGTTGCTATTGCATTGCTAAAAACAGTTAATGCATGAAAAACAAAAGATAATTGGTAAAATTATTTGATGTCATGTTTCAACAAAGTTATTATTTTATTTGAATTCCCTCTAAAGCACTTATCAAATAAAGTCAACAACTAAATCAAAAATGAAGCAAAGACAATTGTAGGACATTTTTAATCAATCATCTCAAGACAAAACAGGTAGGAGAATTACAGTCACCTACAGTAAACGTAGCACTCAAACAGACAGAATTTTGTTTCAATATGTATGCGTTGGTCATAAAGTGTGCCTCTTTTTCTTTGACATAGCTGTGAGGTTGTAGACATTCGTAAAGGGCAAAATTAGTTTAACACACAGACAGACCACAGTTGATGAAAAATGAAAAATAAGTCTTGGCTTCCTTTTCACAACTAAGTAAAGCTACATTTAACAACATTATTAAAAATCAAAGATATAAAAATTGAAGATGTATTTTCAATGTATGTGTGCTGTGTGATGCAGCACATTGCTGAATCCTTGGAAATTTCCACAAATGACCCTGATATTAGTGGTCAAAAGAAGCCTCAAGACATGTTTAAGATGCACTGATTTTGTCAATTGTGCTCAACAGTACCCCAATACCCCCAACATACTGTATCTCCAAGCTCATTGTTGATATTTTACAACGCAATACAGTTTACAGTTGAGTCGCAGTTTGGGATTTGTTGGTGCTATTAAAAAATCAGAGGTGTAAGTTTTGCATAAGACCCAAAAATTTCCAATCACCAGAATCTAATCAATGACTCAAACTTGTCAAGATACACCATCTGCTTTCCAAATAACTAACTATAAGTCAATCATTCAAAGACAATCAATCACAGCGTCATGTACAAATTCAAACACGCTCTTTACCAAGACTAGCCTGTAGGTTTAAGCCTGTAGAAAAACTTTTATCATTAGCCAAAAAAGAAAACCTGAACCTTGGCCAACCTGAGCAAAATGTTGTCTAATTTTAAATGGTTAGCTCTTAGTTAGAGATGCTGTAATGTAATGGCCTGGTCACACCAGAAAATGGCACAGCAAAGTTCATCGCACATATTTGCAAAATAGGTGGTACTGGAAGTGTGACTACTCACAGGGCGAGCTGGCAAATTACTGCTAACACTCTAGCTACCCGGAAACATGCTAGCCCTTCAGTCACAATAGCTCTCCAAGCTAGCTGGAGAGAGACCTAGCTAGATCAGTCAATAACTTTGCACAGTCTTTTCCAGAGATATATTTGTACCATTGACCTTTGTCTGCAAACCATGCCTCTTTTATGGAGCAGTTTGTACTCTAGCAGAGCAGGGTTATATAAAAGTGAAAGGCACAACAAAGCTAATATGCTATGATAGCTTCCTCCATTTTAGTCTATCCTTCTCTACGTTTCTTCAAAGGTCAGCACTGTCAAGATGGTTTTATGTTGGTCAACTGTGCACAGAACGGATTAGCTTATTGTGGTGATTACTTTGAAATTAACTGATTTTGCTCTAAATGTCACTGTTTTAAATGTTGGTGTGACCAGGCCATGAGACCAACGCAGTCAATGCAGGAAAACAAGGCGAGTGATAAGTCATGTAATGAACTCTCAGACTGCAGGCTGACCTGTGGAGGTTGAAGAGGCCATCCAGTTAGCAGAAGTCAGAAATGTTTCTGACAAATTCCAACCAATTAAATATACTTTTTAACAATACTGTGTACTGTCCTTCCAATCCTTTCCAAACCTTTCTCTTTATCCAATTGGTTTCCACTACTGAGTAACTCATAAAATTTGTTATGGTAAAAACTTTGAAAATATGCCTGATTTAGTTTTTTCTCATCTTATAATTTTCTAGGAAGATTGCCTAACATCTGGTGAGTATCCAGGACTGATAACATGACAATCCTGGATCAGGGCTATATTTCCACCAAACAACCCCAGATTTTATCAAAACCATTAACATGCCTCATTCTCCTACTTGAACTGAACAGTACAGATGTGGATTTCTACATTTTTTATTTAATGTAAACATGGCCTAAGTCTTGGTGACAGAACTTTTAGAGGCAAAATTTACAACCATCCTCCACTCACAGATACCAGAACGCAGACGAACCCAAACCACAGGAGTCACATACCTGTTTCAAGTCCTCTTAAACCCTGTCAGACTAACCAGGCTGTTGGTACTGTAGGTTGGGAGCAATTTGAGTGGTCCCTTAGTACTGGAAAAGCTTATTTAAGGGTTTAAAAAGATTTGAAATAAGGGTTTGATCCACTTTTGTCTGGTAATGCAATTTTGTACCTGAGATGATAAACAGATTGCTGAAAACTTCATAACAAAAGTTGGATGGATGTCTGATCAAGAAAAAAAAAAAAAACATTACAAAACATGAGAGGTAATCATTTTCAAAGAACATTGACACTGACACTGTAGGCAAAATTACAGATAGCATTATAATACTACAAGCTAGGAAAAGGTAATAGAAAAAGAGTGGGGGGTAGAGGACACCCTTGATGAGGTCCACTGTAGATATGGTTGAGAATCAGACATGGACAAAACGTAACCATCGTTTCAAATATATCTGAACTTAGTTTTGCTTTTAAGCCGTAAAAATAATTATTACATTCTATATGAGACCAAAAGGGTCTTGAAACTCTTAAAACTTCAAAATTTGATGCTGATTTTGTCCATGTCTATTAAAAACTACACTACACAGTGATATTTTTTAACACTAGCTGAGACCTCATCAGTCTCACCTCAGATGTTTGGACAAATTAGCAGTGGCTGTTCAGTGACATTGCCCAGAACTTCCTCCCAACAATTTATCATTGGATGTAGACCAATTTTTTTATATGATTGTTTTAGGGCACAAAAAGTGTGCAGTATTTCTTCTCATTGGTATTTTTATATTTTTTATACTTAAAATATTACAAATTGTACTGCTGTTACATATTTTAAATATTTTCATTCCAACACGTGTGTATACCCAAATTTAAATATTTTTTGTGTAAGTCAATCATCCTTAAATTTCAAAATCTAAGTGAGTGTTTGATTCCTTGCTTTTTTAAGATTATTACATCAAACCCATTTTTCATTAATTTTATTTCTTTGGGGAGGTGTTTACCCACAAAGAATAAAACACTACATTTAAACCATTTTTAGTGATGGCATCATTGTCAAGATACATCGTAGATTGAAGATGCCTTTACATCACATGGAAGTAAACTGAGCCATTTGTTTTAGTTTTTCTGGCGCCTGAGATTGGCAGCATGTTTCAGACAGCCTTTTCTCATTCTACAAGTCACGTTAAAGGTTGTTCAAGACCCACCAATCTGAAACAGATATTTGAAAAGGCAGACAACCCCATCAAAAGACCATAACAAAATTCTGGCGCTAATGTTGATGGAGATAAAGGTCAGAATGGGCTGGAAGCGATAGCAGACACATATTGGAAGCGATAACTATCACACATGGAAGTGTCAGGAGCAATGGCACCTGCAATTCACTCGCCCATGGGTAAAGTTACTGGATGACAGCTTCCCAAGAATGACACAAGTGATAATCCATGGCCAGCTCTATAGTCTGCCTGTCATATTTGATCAGCACCTGGTAGACAAGCTAGACTGTAGTGTTTATATGCACTTTTATACAGGATTATGCAACTAGCTAAATTATTTGCATTGTTGTTATCACATGACATGAAGACTTCATGCCTTTTGATCAAAGCTTTCTACAACTTTAGAAATCTCCTGAAACTGAGCTGTTTAGGTCCATTGTTGGAACACTATAGGTGAACAAAGTTCAGAGAAGATGCATCAAGTTGGTCTGATGAACTTCAATGCATTTAGTGCACCCCAGGCCATAAAGCAAATGTCAAAAATGTGTGCAGCTAATACTCCCAGGGTGTTCCTTCCAGGGCTTTCCTTGTGCTCTAATTCAACAATGGTCACAGTTTTTAGTAGCACCATGAAGTCAGTTGACGCCTGTCTTTCAGTCATCTTGTGGTAAAAAAGAAAACCGGAAATCTTTCTATTTCACCCCCAACAGTTCAGAGTCAGAGGTGCATATTCTCTGGCCGTCATGTCCATACAAGACCTCTGGACTGAGCCAGTACAGACCCGCTGATATCTGAAATACAATCAGGGATGATCACTCTATCGTTAAGGGCAAAAAACACCTAGAGAATATTTCAGACTTGCCAGCTCTGGCACTGTTGCACATTCTCAAATCTCTTGGTGCAACTCACTCACGATGGACCACAGGTGAGGCTTTGCTCTTACGTTAGCTTCCTGTTTTATGAAAGTCCAGCAGCAGCTAACCAAGAGCCCGATAAAAACTGGCAGAAATAGTGTCATATATTTTCACCCTTAGTCATTTTATGTGTGTGTGTAGAATGTGTCATTGGTTGTTGAGATAGCCAAGCCGTCGGCAGAGTATCTCAAATATCTCAGCAATACAGAGGAGTATGGTGATCACAGTAAAGGTGTACATGGCACTGAGGAAGATGGTTTTTTCAAAGTGTTCGGGCACCATGCACTTGGTCACATTAAAGGCCTTTTCCAAAGCACTAGCATCACACATGTACAGCGGGTGGACCTAGGAGAAAGAAAGAAAACATTAGACAGTGATACTTCAACTATTCTCTTTAACTTGCAAGCATATGATGACACTGTGTAATTTTGCTAACTAATATTCTCGATCTTATTACTGATTGATACACAAATTGGGCCCTACCAAATACTTGCTAGATTTACCTAGCATGTCCAACTAACAAGGAGTACCTTACATGTACTGGGTAGAACCAACAACTCCAGAACAGTCAAAGTTGAATTTAAAATAAAAATGAAAATGATCCACAGGAATCTTTATCCATGCTGATATAGCAGTGATTGTGACACAGTTTTGACAGATTTTTCATCAGTGCAGTCATTCTGCAAACTGCAACTCATTCCCGAAGGCACTATATTGTGTTGTAATATAGGGTATTGTTCCAGATGTTGCAGGAAAATCATTTCACTGTCATATTCTAGGAACTAATTTGAGCCTTTGTGATCTGGTACACCATGCTGCTGGCAGAATAACCATGTAAAAGATCAGACCATGGCCATTTTCTGTCACCACCAGCTGGAATCATTGGCACCAAGTAGGGTGGATGCATGGATTAATGCTGCTGGATTGATGCATGGATTAATGCTGCAGCAATGTTGGACCGTACTGACAGCACTCTTCAATCAACCCCTTCTGTTGACCACATGTCTTTCAAACTTCTTGTTCATTGCTGACAGAAGTAGAACCCAGTGATCTTTCACTGCTGACCTACTTGGATGTTTATTCCATCGTTTTTAAAATGTTATTTTGGGACTATGTCTTCATTAAGTTGTGGATGTTGTTCTGTAGTTTCTTATCTCAAAACTTTGTGAATAGATTTACACAAATCTTTGTTGGCCATTGGGCAAGGATGTGGAACCATCTTGGTAACTCGACAACTGCGTTGATTGGTGGTTCTCCAAAGTGGTGACTTACCTTACAGAGTTTAATATTTTGAGGAGTTTGACAATATTCGAGCGACTTTTGAGCTTCTGTTCCATTGCACTTAAGAGAAGCCAGTTGTTGTGGTTTGGGCAACTAGTAAGGTTGTCCCCTGGTTGCATTCCTTTAGAGGTGTTCCTGGTATGATGAATTAGGAAGGGAACCCTTTGCAACATGGGACAAGCTGGAAGGATTATATCTCCTGGCTGGTCTGGGTTTAACTTGGGTTTATCCTCCAGAAGAAACTGAAGGAATTTACTGTAAAGGATGTATTGAGTACTCTGCATGACATTTTGCCACCACAACCCTAACCATGAAAAGCAACTTGAAAATGGATGCATGGATGCATAGCTATGACATAGACACAAACTCAGTAATTCCAAATTGACTGACCTGGAAGCCAAAGAGGTGACTCTGTAGCCAGAAGGCGATGACCTCCAGAATGATGCGTAGGAGAACAGAAATGATGTAGAAGACGGTGTAGATGGGTCGTTCGAGGATCTCTTCCTGGTCAATATTCTTACAAGCTGCATAGAGGTGGAACACTGCCCCAGGAACAAGCACTGTTACCAGTTGTAATGCCCAGAAGACCTGGAGAAAGGGGGTAAGGGGGAAATGAGACAAGCCCATGGAAACAGACAAGAGGAGATATATGTCAGAAGACAGCAAGAAAACATTCCTCCATCTCTCATCATACTTTACTATAATTTAGCTTAGGTAATGTCAGTTGCACATGATATGTTATGGGTTTGAAACTACTAATACAATTTAGTATAATTTAGTTGCACCTGCAATAATGAATTGATTATTATGACATTTTGTTTTACAGTACAGTTTGTTTATCTCACTAGGGCAATATTATTGGTCAGGTTATGAGTTTTCAATAGTTTAGCTACAATTTCTGTAGCCTAAGCTTTTTTTCCTTTAGCATGAGTTAGCTTTGCTGGACTATGTATTTTGAGTCTCAAACAGTCCAACAATTTTGTTAAGTTAAGCCTGCTGTGATATTGTTGTATTAGTTAGTTTAGTTAGTTAAGCAAAGTAGTTGTAACTGCAGTCTTAAAGGTAAATAATTACATGTAATTTACCTTGTCATATTTCATTGTAGCCTAATTTAGCTTAGCTGAATTATATACTGCACATTATGTGACTCGGGCACGTAAGTATGTAAGTAGATTCACAGTAGGTAAGTACGTAAACATCATATATGTGGCAACATTCCTGTTTAAATTCTTTTATTTTGTTCAGTTAAGTTTAGTTTAGTTTAATTTAGCTAGCCACTAGAGGTGGGTAAACCACAGTGTTGTGGGTCTGACTTTTATAGATGTCAGGTCTAAAATAGTATAATATATATTCATATAGGAACAGCATCTGTGCTGCTGTATGTAGCTAGCTAGTAGTTTAGATTCTCATATTGTACCAGTTTAGCTTAGCTTACCTTAGCTGAATAAATTATGTGATATTAGAGGATTGAAATGGTTGCACCAGTGGGCTGCATTACTGTTTAATTTAGCTGCATCTTTTAGTTTAAGTTGGTTTGGTTTACATAATTTAGCTGGTCACCAGGTAAAGTGTAGTATTATGGCTCTGACTTTTAAAACTGTAGTTGTAGCTAGGTTAGCTTAAATTTAGAAGAGCATAATTTAGTTTGGCTGACATTATGGGTCTAAAATGGCTCTAAAATTTTGCTTAGCTATACCTGCTGTGATTTTGTAACGGTACCACGTGATTTGTTAGTTCTGCATGCAGTGTTGCTGTAGCTATATAGTGTAGCCCAACAGTTACTGGGATGTTGAGGTCAATGTAAAAGTAATATTTAACTATTTAAAAAATTGACATGTATTTGTCAATATTTTTTACATGCACCAATAACATAAAACAATTTGATAACAAGATATGTACGCTGTGGGCCTTCAGTGCTCCCTGCTGGACAAATTCCATTATGGCATCATTTTTTAAAAATTACCTAAAACAAAACTTTGTCATTTCTCCGCAATTTCTTTTGTGACTTATGAGCCAACATATATGCAGAGACAGATTGCAGTATGTGGAATTAGCTAATATCGGCGGATACCACCACTGAAGTTTAGTTGATCTTATTTTAGCTTACCTTAGTGCTCTACATTATGTGATATTAGAGGACTCAAATGGGTGCACCAGTAGACTACGACCCCATGTCATTTTGTTGGACCTTTTAGTTTAGTTTAGTCCTACCTGAGGTGTTATGGGTCTGAACTGGTTGTAGCAGTACAGATTGAGTTCTCTGCGATCAGGGTCGCAGCTGAAGTGCAGTGCCTCATTCCCGTAGACAGCGAAGCCAAGAACGCCCAGGAAGAACATCCGCACCGAGCCGAAGAACAAGGTGTGGAACTGGCCTATCACCGTAGGAGGCCTGAGCTGGAACACACACACACACACACACACACACACACACACACACACACAAGTGCACAGGTAAGGGAGCATGCACAGCACACACACACACCCACACACACACACAAACAGAGCACATAATTATACAATGCAATGCACATGCATTTATTAATGTGGGCATGGAAACACCCACAGACACTCATATGTACAGAAACATACACAAACACACATGATGAGTACAAAAAAAGCATTTTTATGGCAAAGATATGCAACACAAATGTGCATAGACACACAGGCGCGTGCACACACAGACACACACACATGCACAGAGAGAGAGAGAGAGAGAGAGAGAGAGAGAGAGAGAGAGTCAGAGACAAAGAGAAAACACCTTTTGTCAGCCAGATAAATGCAGCTGCAACAGCTGAAGCCCTGAGCTCTGAAGGCTAAAACAAAACCCATTCAGAGGAGACATTTCCCATATCTGACACTAACACTGATATTTACCAGGGGGGAAAAAAAGCCTAAATGACACTCTGACAAAGCAAAGAGCCATTTGGCCGACAAATATGTCACTTGGGTACATAAAGGCAGAGGTAAAAGGATTTGGATTAAAAAGCTAAGAATGAAAAAACAGATCAATGTCTTTTCAGTTTAAGCCTCGAGAGGGATAATTTGTTCAACGCGGCTCCTCTGTAACTGTCAAATCTTTAAAAGTTAAAATATGTCAGCAAGGTGGGCCTGGATGAAAGTAACAATAAAGGCCTTTATGATCTACTTACGCATCCTTCATAGAAGTTTTTGATGTAGTTTAAAGACATGGTTTGCCTGTCGATCACCCTCGATTTTTAATTCCAGGGCAGCTCTGGGCCCTCATGGCCGGTTTGCTGCTGGCACCAGTTAAAGGCCACCAACAGTAGGGCTTCAAAATCACCAACCTCTCTCCCTCCCTCTCTGTCCTGAAAGCCCATGTCAATGCATATTTTTTTTGCCTTTTATCCCTCCATCAATTGACTCACTCAGTAGAAAAAAGACAACAGAGACAGAGGGGCCAACAATGGCCTGGGAGGGCATGTGGTCCCTGCATTATAATCCCTATAGAACTATGTCAGCAAAAAAAACAACCTCCTGTCACACACAATGCAGAGAGAGAGATGGCAAACATGCAACAAAAATACAATACACCTTAGGTAAAGAACCATGGGAGCTCAGCTGAACTTCATGGCTTTTTTTTTTTTTAAAGAAACATTTTGAATATTTACAGCAATATCTTGAAAAATACCATTCTTAGCTGAATTAAATTTGGTCATTTTAATAAAAAATGAAACTTAAATGTGATTAATAAAACATTTATGATCACTTTAACACTTTTTAAAAAACTTATTCATAGCTTTCTTTTTGGTTTTGTGGAGTTTTGTTTTTTTACGTGGACACATGACTAAATCACTATCAGCAAAATCCAAAAAGTCAAAAACAAGAGTGATGACAACACACCCTGCACTGCAAATACTTCTGGAAGAGCATTCACGGAGCCGCTGTTGTCCCAAATACAGTCCCTTTGGCGAGCTACGAGCGACCAGCCGCCAACACAGAAAGAAAACCCGATCAAAACTTAAATCCCAAAAGCCAAAACTGGACAAAGTGAAATAAAATGGAAGTCCACACACCAACCGTAATCCTGGCGGCGTGTTGTTCATTCCCCCCTCTTTTTTCCACTCAGAGATCCTAAACTCATGCCAGTTGCGGGACCTTGCGGGACAGAGACCAGAGTCAAGCCAGACCGAATTAACTAGGCGCCTTTCCGGTCACAGCTTTCAACATAAACACAGGCGCTTGGAGAGAATAGTCAACAAACAGAGAGGAGGCTGCAGAGAAATAATACCTTCACACAAGAAATTGACCATTACTAAAAGTAATATCCGAAATAAATACATAGTAAAAGATCCTTGAGGGAATACCAATACAGAAGAAAAGGAAAAAAAGTGATGTAGGCACTGGACCCAGCAGAACTAATATCCAGACTTTGGCTGTATTGAGCTGTGTAGAAATATATTACAGTGTGTGTATTACAGCAGGTATGCAGGGTGTACAGTTTGCTCACTGAAAAAAGAACACAAATAGGAAAAATAGATGATTTTTTTGAGGAAAATTATATAATAAAACTTTTTTTTTTTAATTTATATGGCACCAAATCACAACAGAAATGATATCAGGGCACTTTTCACACAGAGCAGGTCTAGACTGTACTATTTAAGTTACAGAGACCCAACATTCCCCCCATGAGCAAGCACCATAAAACTCCCCGTTAACGGGAAGAAACCTCGAGCAGAACCAGGCTCTAGGTGGGTGGCCATCTGCCTTGACTGGTTTGGTTGGGAGATAAAGAGGGAGAGTGGGGGAGAGGGGGAGAGAGAGAGACACAGAGAAGCACAACAACAACAACAATAATAATAGAAATGAAGACAAATGTGAAGTTATAACATGACAACTGTATAAAAACTAAATAGGCTTATAATAATAAATGAAAAATCCTCAAACTGATTGGTATTTTAAAACAATAAATAAATAATCACAGACAGATTAATTTATTTATGAATATATTTAGACTATGTGTCCACATGAGGATGATGAGGGTTTGAACTTCATGTGTGTTGAGAAGCTTTCGTCTCAAAATGTCCTTTAATCAGACACTTTGTATATTTAGCAGCTGTCATATCTAATGTTTGTTACATGGAAGCGCTTTTATGCTTTTATGTTGAAGGTCCGCTGGTATAGCTTCCGGTGTTTCCTGCACTAAGTATGTTTCACTTGACACAACAAATGACAGCCAACTTCTGCTGGCTCGTAGCGGCAGTGCGCACCGGGAGCCGCGGACCAAACTCCGTGCGTAAACGCGCCTTCATCAGACTGCAGCCGTCAGGTAGAAGTGAAGAGAAGTCACAAACACAACATGGCTGACAGATTATGATCAGAGGGCACCTTTTAACTAAATGTTTTGGTGACAAACGTGCAAAACATTAAACCTTACATACTGATCTGGGTCAATTTTGACCCATATTATATATTATAAATATTTCATATTTCTTAAAAACATATGTGTGCAGCTGATAGACATTTTTGTAGAGTTTTTGACTCATATTTATTCAAAAATTCCAAAAAATACACTTGCATTCTTCACATTTAATATAATTCATTTAACATGTCCCACTGTGTTATGTAGCACAGCATTATATAGTGCAACTGTAAATGTTTTCTCTCCATCTCTATAAGCTCTCTGAAAAGATTCATCACACATTTATCTGTGACTGATGAAGTATCCATGAATGATTTATTGTGGATACATTTGAAACAGAGACTAATTATGAAGGGATATTGTGAAGGGTCTGAATATAAACAGTATGTTAGGGTTAAACATTTAAAAACCCAATAAAGACAAAGCATCTTGCAGGGAGCGCATGGCAACACACTGGAAAATTTCAGTTCATTAAGGGACTAAGAGGATACTTTTCATATATGATATTTCTCAGTACTGTTTTTTCTGTTTAATTAAAGTATTAAACTCTGATCCTGAAATGCTCCTGATGTTATTATTTATCCTCTAAATGCTTCAACATAGTCCAACAAACCATGAAGGAGGTGTTTAATAAACTGGAACATGCTGTCAATCCCAAATTAACTAACTATCATGTGTTATAATACAAAGATAATCACTGAGCTTTAACTAAACCACAGTTATTAATATTTTCTGGTGCTGAAAGTCTGATCATAGAGCAGAAAAACAGGCCTGTTGGTTGAATCATGATCATCAGTTAAATACTGACTTCTTATAACTCCCACTTTCTCAGTTATGTATCAGAACACTTCTAAAGTTTATGTGGCTTTTTGAAGCAAAGAACTTCCAAGTTGATCAAATTTCAACTCATGTAGTGCCATCCTTTACACCGCCATCTGTGACTGTCAACAACACAGAAAGACATGAAGTCCATTTGTCCGTTTGTGCTCACTGAAGCAGCAGAATCACAACCTGCAGATCGTAAACTTCACACATAGGGACAAAAGTTTTTACTAAGTAAAACCCAAAAAACTTCATGAATTCCAGCCTGCTGTATGATTAGACTGTGAGCCAGTTTTTGCCTTATCTTTGCCAAACTACCAAACCGTTCAGCTTTATGTTTCTTTTGATTCAGATTTAAGTTGCTAAAAAGCACTTCTGAGAAACAGACTGACCTCAGAGCTGTTAGAGCTGTGACTTAATCCCTAAACCTGCCACCGTTCCCCCTGTTGTTTCTCATAAAGCACATTCATTCTTATTTTTAACCGAATCTGTTGATCAAGGACAGAGCCTCCTGGTGGAAAAGAGTTTTCAGAATATGTCGCGGTAAAAAACCAATTAAAGTTATAGGGATTTAAACGGGGAAAAGATCAACATCATTCAATAAAATTTCTGAGCACAAAACAGATTTTTATTTGTGTGTTTGGTCGGTTTTTATTCACCTGTACGTCCCAGATAGCGAAGGAAATGTAGAGGATTAGAGGAAGTACTCTGATAGTATTTAAAACATGTAGCAAACCCGGACATTTAATGATATGCTGAATTAGTCCACACAAAGTAAACATGCAGCTGTTAGTTGATGATAAGCCCATGAATGTATTTTATCCCACTCTGCTGTGGATTTTCATGCTTCTTCTGGACTCCTAGATGTCTGTTAAATCTCATTCGTCGCCTACCTGCAGATTTTAACCCCAATCACTGACAGGGGTTTTCGTGCAAAAAAAAACTTGAAAAATGCATCTCAGGTTTTTGCAGAATCTATTGGGGAGGTGTATCTGAAGTGAAACGAAGACGTCACATCACAGAGAGACATGAGATCAATGTTCCCTCTAAGCTACTCATTTATCACACTGATAGTGTGTGTTGTTACTGTCGCTTATTGCTCGTTATACTGCAGGTTTTACAAGATTTTTTGGTAAATTATGTTCAGTACAGGAGTTTTTCTTTAAACAGCTTATCTGCAGGTTTTGAAAATTCTGCTTCAAAAAAGGCCTTAGAATAATAGTGTTAAAATGTATTGAATTTAACGGACAAAATCGTGTATATCTATATTCTGGGGCTCTACTGGAATATATTAGCATGATTTACAGTAAAAAACTCCTTATTTATCTTCTACTGGTCCTTTATGCAGCCCCTCAGTTCAGCCTCTGTCTGAAACAAGTTGTTTTAGCTCCTGTCTCTTTAAGGCCCGCCTCCAGATGAGCCCACTCTGTTCTGATTGGTCAGCTTCAGGAAGCTTCCTCCAGCTCTGGAGGCTACATAAACAAACTATAGTAGCAGGATTTCACTTCTTTTTCTCCTTCTGTACTCAAAATATAAACTTCTCAAATAAGTCCGTACATGTTGGAGCTGTATCCGATCTGAAATATGAGAGTAGACAATGTGAACAACACGTGGAAAAACCTTAGCAACAACCTTAGCAACCAAGGCTACGTAACAGACAGCCATCTATGGGCAACGTCAGCTCATCGGCAAAGTAGAAAAAAACATTGCAAACAAAGTGTTGAGAGCAGGTTGAAGCCCTGGATTTTGACTTACAGGGAGGGAAGTTTGGGAACGTTGACCATGTTTAACATCTGACATCAGAACAGGATATAAATAACAGTTAAATACTTCTTCTGCCATAGACAGTTATGAACATCTCACTCCTGAAAAGAAAGCAAATATTTCCCAAAATGTTGAACTGTTCCTAAAGAAATATCATACAGATCAAAAATGGATAACAATCAGTGTGTATTCTCAAAGACATTTTGGTAAAAAAAAACCAAACTTTTCTCTAGTTTAAAATTATTTATTGCCATATTTATTGATATTTTGATGTATGGTTGATAGTTTGATGTTTTATCTTTGCACCTGTGCTCTTTGAGATGCACCTTTTTTTAAATTCTTTGACCTGACGAAGATCCAACTTGGATCAAAACTACATCTATTTAAATTAAAATTGTGGCTTTGGAGTAAGTGTTGCGACGTTATTGGTTTTCCATTCAGAAGCCAAAAACAATCAACAGTAAAACTGAACAGTTATCGAGTAAACTGGAGTCTTTAAATGTAAATAAAAGACAAATTAAGAGAAAACCACTTATAATCCCTCTACTGATGATTGCATCCAAGTTTTCCCGACATCCTGCAGTTCCTCCACTGACCTGTAGAGGCTCACAGTCCTCTGAGTTTCTGGTAATAATATCAGAATATGCTTAATGCCACATAAAGCAAATATAAAAGGAAATATGTGGAACATTTACTTTTGATTAAGAGGAGCAGGTGATTTCCTGACATGCAATTATAATAAAACTTTTAGGGATTGTATGATTGGATTATTTCAAATGGATGTCACAGACAAAAAACCCTGAAACTCTCTCACTCTCTCACACACACACACATGCCATTCAATTATTATAAAAAATTAAAACAGTTTTGATGGCAGCATTTATTCTACAGCAGCCTCCGGTCCCCTCTCTCTCTCTCTCCATCATGGCCAGTATCTCTCTGTCAGCCTCCCAGTTTCTCTCTTTCATTATCTCATTATGTCCACAGCAGCCCATCTGTCTTGATCACATCTCTCTCTCTGTCTCATCTACATTCTCTGTTCCTCTCTCTCCCCAACCTCGTCCATATAGACAAAAGTATGTGGAAACACGAACATTACAGCCGTACAATATGTAATAGATGAACATGTGATTCTGACACCGTGTGCATTAATTTAATAAAAGTCTCCTCTCCTCAGACGCTGGAGCGTGGCTGCACGGTTTTTCTCCCATTCGGCCACCAGGACGTCAGTGAGGTCCAACACTGATGTTGGATGTCATTGCAAAGGTGTTGGTTTATCATGATGAAACAGAAAAAGACGAACACAAACTGTTGCAGAAGTGTGTAATGATTTACGTCTTATAGAGCCTTGTGACTTTATACTCGACAGAACTGGTGACTCCGTTTGGACCTTTGCCTTTTGACTTGATATTCTTCCCAAAAACCCAAAGATGAACCTTTTCATAGTGACCCTTCACAGTCATAATTCGTCTCTATACCAAAGTTCTGAAACATAAAGCTATTTTTCATTCTTAAATATATTATCGGTCATTAAAAATTGGTGATTAATCCTAAATGAGGCTTTCAGAGAGCAGAGAGAGTGTATTCTTCAGGTTTATGGAGAAAAAACATTCACAATCACACTATAATATGGACCTATGTTACCTGAAAGAGGAAAACAAAACAGCCATTATGATTTCAATGGATGTCTTTCTTTTTCTTTCTTTCTTTCTTTTTCTATCTTTCATTCTGTTTGCCCATTTTAAATGTTTTTCTCTTCATCGTCTTTGCTCCCTTTTCTCAATCCTGTTGCACTCTTGCTGCTTGTTTCCTCACTCTATCCATCCATCTATCTATCTATCTATCTATCTATCTATCTATCTATCTATCTATCTATGTGCCCTCTACTTCCTCCCTCTCCTCTCAGTCTCTCTCAGTCTCTCTCTCTCTCTCTCTCTCTCTCTCTCTCTCTCACACACACACACACACACACACACACACACACACACGTTGTCCTAGGACCCTTTTGGCGACATTACATAGACTTACATTCATTTCTTGGAGACTTACCCCAACCCCGACTTACCTAACCTTAACCTAACCTTAACCTAACCTTAACCTTAACCACTGACCCAAAAATTAACGTTTTACCAATTGGGGACATGATTTGTGTCCCCAGTTGGACAAGCCGTCCCCAATTAACTGGTTTGAAGTCAGAAATTTGTCCCCGAAAGTAGCCTATGACAGACTCACACACACACACACACACACACACACACACACACACACACACACACACTCACACACACATACACACATAGAGAGAGAGAGAGACAGAGAGAGGAAGAGAGAGAGAGAGAGAGAGAGAGAGAGAGAGAGAGTCTGTGTTGTCAAAGATGTGTCTCCTCTTTACGCATCAGTCGCCTCTCACCCTTCAGTCAGTCAGATAACAGTCTTCAGTCAGATAGATGATTCTCAGGAAATAAATAAAGTTTTCCTCTTTTGGCAGGTTGTCTCGGAGTGAAAACCTCCGCTCTCTTTGCGCTTTTACGCGCGGAGCATCCCGTTGCGCGCCTGGCAGCGCTGCCTCTCTCCCGCTCTGTCACCGCCGGCCGGAGCGCCTCTGTGGATATTCTCCGCGCTCCGCGCAGGAAAAGCGCATCGTGGCGATGGACGACGAGTTCCTCTCTAACTTACCCCCGGCTCTGGCTGGAGACTCCGACGCTCTGAGCCCCAACTCTACTGAAGAGCCCGGCTGGTGGGCGTCCGGGGACGGTGGGGAGACGGTCCATCTCGCCGTGCGCTGCGTCATGACCTCGGTGTACATCCTGATCATCACCGTGGGTCTGCTAGGAAACATCACCCTGGTGAAGATCTTCATCACCAACAGCGCCATGCGGAGCGTGCCCAACATCTTCATCTCCAGCCTGGCGGCGGGAGACCTGCTGCTGCTGGTCACCTGCGTGCCGGTTGACGCTTTCCGCTACTTCTCCGAGGAGTGGGTGTTCGGCGAGGCGGCGTGCAAACTCATCCCCGTCATCCAGCTCACCTCGGTCGGCGTGTCCGTCTTCACGCTCACCGCGCTCAGCGCGGACAGGTAGGAGGAGGACGATCAGTCTGGAGTCTGTCTTCATTTTCTTATTCATGCATTTAACTCTCAAATGACTTTTTGAGATATATGCTGTAATTTTCCTTTTTATAGTTGTCCGGCAATATTTCCCATTTAAAATGAACGACATCCTAGTGATCTTCCCATAAGTGCTGGCACATAGCTGTCAGTTTTTCATTTTTCTTCTCCATCTTATCTTTCACTTGATGATTCAGTGAATATTCCCTGATGACAAAACCTTATAATATTCCTATAATATTCTCATATAGTGTCTGTTGCGCTCAAAAGGTGACTTGAGACGATGGTATGATCCTGAGCATCATGCTTGTTTTTCAGCGATGGTAAAACTGTAACTAATTACTTTTATTGAACTGCAGTACAAATATGATGTAGTTTACTTGAGTATTTCAGATACTTAATACTCCGCTGCAATTCAGATGGAAATGTTGGTACTTTCTCCTCCACAGGATTTATTATTATAATGAAGATGAAAACATTCAGTATGGTTACCTTATAAAATATATATTATGTTTATATAATAGTTGAAGCAGCTTCACTTTGACCAACTACAACATAAAAATGCTGCTTACACATTTCTGCAATGTTCATGATTATTATAACACTCATTTTCTGCACTTTTACTTTATTAGCCAGAAATACTTTTTCTTGTAGCATAATATTTCTACTGTGTGGGGTAGTTCCTGGGTAGTAAATGTTATTTCCTGATTGCTTATGACTAAAAAGTACAGAAAACAGCTGTTATTCCCTTCAAACTTTGCTTTTGTGATCTGGACAATGATATTTTGAAATTTACCAATTTCCAATGGGAACACGGGTGAATATGCGCATGTTCATTCGCATAAAGTCAGAAAAAACAACATAAGCATGAGGACATTAATATGTATTTATACTGACGTTATACAAAAGTGACCACAAAAGATATAGGCGTGAGTAGTTTTTTGAGATTTACGATTATACTGTAAGTCACTTTCACGAATCAGCCCCCAAATATAGTCTCCCATCATCGTATCTGGTGATTCATATGTTGTTTTTTCTGACTTTATTCTGAGTGAAAATGTGCAAAATTTGCCTGTAAGCAATTAGGAAATAACATTTACCACCCAGGAACAGAAATTTGTTACACGGTATAAGATTTGGTTTCTTCTCTGACCACTGATCTCCAGCAAACTACATGATTCATACCGTGTTTGAAGTCTGGATGTGTAGCGATCTGAATCACATCTCCAGTCATCTTCATCTTCCTTTACAACTAAAATGTTCCCTCTCATGTTTGTGCTGCAAACGAACTTCTACTAAGTACAAAACTTAAGTCCAATTTGTAGATACTCGTACTGAAATATTTCATTTTATGCTGCTTTATACTTCAGAAATATTGTGCATTTTACTCCACAACATTTACCCTTCTACAATGATTTGTCAGTTTTAACATATGATGACATGTTACAGTACATAAAGTAGTTAAAGATGGAGTGCGGGGCTTTTGTCTCCCCCTGCTGGCAGTGAGAGTAAAGGGGGGGAGCTCAGCTGTGATTGCCTGACATGGTCATGAAGCAGCTCTCATGCAGACCCCGAATGACAGCAACACAGATATGTGTAAAAACAGATATGTTTTGACAGTCCACCGGCCCACTGGGATTTGTCCCAGTATGCCCGATAGCCAGTACACCACTGGCTGGTAATCTACTGTTGCAGTTGTAAAACGGTGGATAAATTGTTTTGAGCGTCACGCGACCTCCGCAAAATGACTCCATCAGGATTTGATCCATTCAGTCTCATAACATGTGGATAGTCTAGAAGATGTTAAACATGATCAAAGCTTAAAAAACTTGAGGTGAACGTATGTAAAAATGCTCCCTGCAAGTCAAAATCCAGGGCTTCAACCTGCTCTGAACACTTCATTCTCAACATCTTTTTTTCTACCTTGCTGACACGCTGAGGTCGGCTTGTCACACATGCCCATAAACCGCCGTCTGCTCTGTAGTCTTTGTTGCTGAGGTTGTTCATGTCGTCCGCTCTCATATGTTGGATCTGATTCAGCTCCAACATGTACGGATGCATTTGAGAAGTTTCCATTTGAAGTAAAGAAGGAGAAGAAGAAGTGAGATCCTGCTACTATAGTTTGTTTATGTAGCCTCCGGAGCCTTCGGAAGCTTCCGGAAGCTTCCGGAAGCTGACCAATCAGAACAGAGTGGGCTCATCGAGGGGGGGGGGGGGGGCCTTAAAGAGACAGGAGCCTGTTTCAAACAGAGGCTGAACTGAGGAGCTGCATAAAGGACCAGTATAAGATAAATAAGGAGTTTTTAACTGTAAATCATGCAAAGATATTCCAGTAGAGTCCCAGAATATAAATATAGACCTGGAAATGTCACTCAGTGATCAGATATTTCTTGCCAAAATGCACCCTGGGAGTCGTAGTTAACTTCTGCCCCAAAGTTTTTATGTCCACAGGCTTGTAGCTTCATCTTTTTATCAAAGAACCAGATATTTTCCAAAACACTTGTTCATCTTTTGCGCTGACGATTTAACCGGGAGGGTTTCATGTTGATCCGAACTGTAGAGGAGAGAGAACTGTGAAATATTTAACATCATCTATGGGAAAAATTTACTTTTACTTCCAGAACCAGGGGCAACCGAAATATCTCCTCCTGTTTCATAACTCTATACTTATCTTGAATTAAATGTATTGTATTTCTTTATCGGGGCAGTGTGCAGTTTTTAACATAAATGATGCGCTGAACCACATTTAGCTTCAAGCTCATTCTCATCTGCAGTCCCTTACAATTAAAACATATGACAGCACAATAACAAACAAAAAATACAAAGCCACACACAACAGCACGTCACATACACCCACAATATCAACCAGAAATCAACAATGCAAGCATGTCAAACCAAAAAGCAAGATTATTTGAGAAGACCATGAGATCACATCCAGACTCAGTGCTATTTTTAAGATATTTTTAATCTCCTAATTTGAATAGTATCCCTCCTCCCTCCATCCCTCCTCGTCGTGGACATCCAGTACTCACAGCAGGACTCTCAGCTCTGACTGTGGTCATGAAGATGAATTGAACTGCAGCTCATTACTCCTTCTTGACTGCCTGTAACTGGCTCACCGTGGAGCAGCTGAGTGGCTCTACCATAAAGTCTAACGCACATTTTCTCACGGTGAGAATATATCAGAGGGACGTCCAATTAGGATGAGGGATTCAGTCGTCCGGCAGGCGTGATTATTCTGGACGTTCTGTGCAGTCATATGTAAATTCAAACTAAAGGTAAAGACACTTTATTTGGAATATGTCTTAAACATGGAGCTGGGTTTTACGTGTGATTTACTCGGAGCTGCAGACAGAGAGTCCCTGGAGTCTTGTACTATGCAGCGTAATTACGGCAGATGAAGCTGATTTGTGGCGGAGCATTGATTAGTATTGGATAATGACCATTCCTGTCTGAATGAAGGGGAGGAGAGTATGATAATGCATGCAGAGTAAAAACAGCCGAGAGCAGTGATGCAAGAGAAAGCTTTGCAGGATGAAGAACACAACAGAATAGAGTGTAAATCAATAAAATATGATTGATATAAGACACACTTTCATACTCTCGTCCCTTTACACTTTGAAAGATGACAGAAGTGTTTATTGGTGTATATATATCTTTATGAAGATCAATTTGAGTTTTAGATCAAATAATGTCCTCACATGTATAGAAATATAATTCTCGGTGCCCTCGCAGCAGCCCACTCATGTCCCTGAACATATTAAATATTTACCATCTCTGACATATTTAAGGGTCTCTGTCTAGCTCCGAGACCATTCAGGGTTTAACACTTAATGCAGAGAAGATGTGTGTGTGTGTGTGTAAAGAGAGAGAGTGTTTGCTTATGGGAAAGAAAGAGGAGGAAGGAGAGAGAGAGACGGAGCAGCCGGGATACGAGAGATGAACTGATTACGGTGAGGAAAATATATAATGACAGAATGATGAGATAGAAAATTGAACAATTGAATCTGATAGAGACAGAGAGAGAACGCATGTGATTAGTTACCCCCCTCCCCTTCCTCCCCCCCCCCCCTCTCAGGATAGTTAGTATTATGACTAGTTGGAGCCTACAGGTGGATGCTGGGTGCAGGTGGGACTTATTGCAAGTACATGATTAAAAGCGTGAGTTGGAGATAAGTGGCAGTGAGAAGAGTTTGTCATGTGAGCGGAGGACTGGAGTTGACTGTCTAAACTACCTTTTGAACTACGCTTTCCTTCAGTTTATAATTCGGTTTAATTTAGATTTACTGCTACTGGCAACTGTGAAGTTTCTTTGGACAAATCTTTGATTAATAACCAGATTTCAGGAGTTCTGTGTTCCTGTTAAAGGCAAATATCAGCCACTATGAGTTACTTTTAAAAAGTTATCGTTAAAACGGCTATAATCTCTGTTTTTTTATAATAATAATGTATAAAATGACGTCTTTACGGAGCTTTATAGCGAGTTTCAGCTCATTGTTTATCTGTCCGGCTGCAACTTTACTCTTTTGGTTCACTCTCACTGCTCTCATAGTGTCATTTTCAGCCGCAGCAGGCAGCTGTTATCAGAGAAAAAGCTCTAAAAAACCCATTGTGCACTATCTGCTCAGCACCACAGACACAGGACACAGTTAGCTGTAGACTAGCTGGTGAACATAGTGGAGCGTTTAGCAGCTAAAGAGCCAGATATTTCCCTCAGGAGTTGGTAGAGAGTAAAAACAGCTAAAAGAGAGTGAATATTGGACTTAAATGAATGATAATGTTGCTCCGTAACTGCTGGATGTGGAAATAAGCAACTGTTTGCCAACAAGTTCAACATATCAACTTAAAAGATGATGATACGTCAACACTTGTAGCTTTTCTATAACTAAAGTTGACTTTACAGTTAATATGTTGAAGCTGTGATGCAGGTGTTCATCATCCACGTGTAGAATAACCGCCCCTAATATTGTAAATACTTCAGCATCGTCTTTCACCTTCTATACTCAGGCTTTTTACTCTTGTTCATCTCCGTCCTCTCTCTCTCTCTCACTCTCACTCTTTTATTGATAGTCTCTCGGCCCTGAGCTCCACCGCAGTCTCTTCATCCGTTATCGGCAGTCAGCTGGAGTGAAAAATGCAGCCAGAGAGAGTTTCTGTTGAATTTCTCTTTGCGGTGCAGTCAAAGCTGCAGCTGTTAAGTATGCTTCACATGTACACCACACGTAGCACTTCATCCCGACGCGTAGCATCAGATGACTTCCTGTTCAGACGTTAACAGACGCAGCGCTGCTCACCACGCATCCGCCTGACCCTCAGCGACTCTTCACGCGCTCCGCTCTCCTGAGCAGCAGCTCAGGTGTTTCAAATGGAATCTTTTCATTCAGCAGAAGTGGGACATGTTTTTGAGTTTTTTTTTATACGTTTCTAACACTTTTTATTAACTTCTAAGTAACATATAAGCCGGCGAACACACATGATAGATGCTCAAAATGTTGCAAAAAAGGAAGAGTTCATGTTGTTATAATATTTTCAGGAGGTGACACATGAATTAGGCTTAATGAGCGTGTCATGACTCAAGTCCTGATCCGCTACACAACCTCATTAACAACTATTTAAGATGTCATATCAGACTGTGGGAACATGAGGTGGACACTTTTCACTATTTTCTGACATTTTATAGACCAAATGCTCACAGTTTTTTTTTTTTTTTTTTACAATGATTTACCTGCATGGTTCAATACTGAGTGCGCATCTTCAAAACTCCACACACAGTCGACACAACAGCAACAAATTATGGAGCAAACTGTGACACATTTGCATTGTTTACACATGAAAAGCGTTCAGTGACTACAGCCTTCAGATTTCCTGAATCCTTTTCTTACTCAGACGCAAACAACCAACAAAACTCTGCGGATCTGCAGCACATTTTTACAAATGTTTACATCCTCACTTCAAAAAATCTTCAGTATATGTTCACTAACACACTAACATGCATTCATATGGACAGCAATCTGCCAAATACGTCTATATTCAACCAAAAAAACAATCACAGGTGATTCCCATTTTAGTTGAAGACCCATCCAGATGTTTCCAGTCTGGGGGCATTTTTGGGAAGTGGGAACATTGCTGGGAGGTAAGGCCAGTTTCGGAAAGTAAGGAAATTTTAAGAAATAGAGAAAGCTTTTGGAAAGTGCACAGTTTTTTAGAAAGTGAGGACATTTTAGAAAGCTGGGACAGTTTGGAAAGAGAGGGCATTTATGGAAATTGAGGAAATTTTTGAAAAGAGAGGACATTTATATAAAGTTAGGACATTTTTGTAGGTATTAAGCAGGGATCTATTTGGTAAGTGAGGATATTTTTTAGAAAGGAGGGACAGTTTTGGACAGAGAAGACTTCTTTGTGTGGCTGTTTATGGCTGAAGACTTGGTTTTAGGGTCGAGGTCATGATCAGGATGAAGTTAAGGCTTTCAACCCTACAGCAATATTCTACTTCATACTATATATCACAGTATTATAAAGTTCTGTATTCTGTATTTACTTTGTGACAGATTGTCATAAATAAAGCCCACTGAAAGCTTCCCTGCTGCATTTCTGCCTCGTTCCTGTAGCTCCACTGTAGCATACAAGATACACATTTCTTACACTGTCAACCATTAAAAAACAACATATACACAATAAAAAAAAGTGATTTTGTGTGGACTTAGTATTGAACTGTGCATGTAACCAATCATAACAGCCGACTTTGAATCACATGCTTGTTGAACTTTTCATCTCTGGAAGAACAAGATCTTAGTTTGTTATATGAATTTGACTTTGTAAACTTTATTATCAGCTATTTCAAAAACCCAAATTTTCCTCTCATGCCCACCCGCGGTGTCGTTGGTACACATTATGGGATGTTACGGTGGGTTATCTGGTTTGCAAATGGCGCGGCCAAATCGAATTCAGGCACAGAAGCTGATTAATCCGCACGCCGCCCTGCAGGGAGATCTGGCTGTCAGCTCCGTTTCTCGTCCCCGAAAACACAACGAGATTGTGGCGTTTTTCATTTTCTCTCCTCCTGTTTGTGTTCTTTTCTCACAGTTACCAGACAGAACTGACTTTGGATTTAAAGCAAGGAAAGGAAAAGTCTGAACCACAACTCCCCTGCTTTATTTTAAGAGGTGAGACAGAGGGTGTCTCGGGCTAAATATTTCATAGAGAATTAGGCTGCTAATTGCTAATTAAGGGAGCGTTTCATGCGTCATCAGAGTGTTTCATTGGTTAGGAAGGATTAGTCACTGCTGATTTTGAGCGCTGGTCAGGAGTAATGACATGACGAGCAGACAGGAAATAACATCTTTCACGGTGCCGACAGTAGAAGGAGATCTCACACGCCGAGACCCAGGAGGGAACACACACACACACACACACACACACACTCGGCTCCCCTGCTCGGAGGTGAATTATAAACCTCTGTGCATCTTAAGTGTTTGTTGAGTGTCAGCCGGTGAGTTGTTGGCGCCTGCGGAGCCTGAGTCAGCCTCGCAGGCCACACCTCCACATCGCTGAGAGCATAAATTAAAAAAAAAAAAAGTTGTCCTGCTGTAAAACGCTCCTGGGACACCGGCGGCTCGACTCCACCTGACAGAAGCAGCAGTCTGTTCTCTCTGTAGTGAAGCTACAGTGAGTCCAAAATCAAATCTTCTTTATAGTCCTCCTGCAAAGCTGTTTCAGGATTTGCTGTTCAATGTACTGACAATCCAGACCGTCCTCCCATGAAAAAACAAAAAAAATCAGATGTTTCAGTAAATCCCCCAAAACATCTGCTTACATACGAGTAACAGCGCCCTCTAGCAGCCGTAGTAATTATGACGGGAACAAAGGATTCATTTATCTTGTTTTCTCGGGAAAACAAAAGGCCGATCTCTCAAGCTAACGTAATTTATCACAAGATCTCGTTTGTTCGTTCCTGTCTTTTCCTCTCCACGTCTCCCTCAGCTCAACTATTTAGATCAAGCACAAGAAACCTTCAGGTGGCTTTTAAGGACATGGATATCTCCACTCTGCTTTCCTTTCTCTCATAATAAAGTGTCTAATAAAGTGAAGGTATTGTTCTGTACTTCCTCTACATGCATCATCCCATCATATCATGAGCAGGAGTTAATCAACCCGCCGTTTGGATGCGAAACAGACGTCGTTAATAAAGGTGCTGATGATAATAATGGCTTCAGCCTAAATCACTTGCTACAGCTGTCAGGATGCCATCTACGCATGTTGGCATGGCGCTCCTCATCTCTGGTAAACATTATAAGTAACGAGAGGAAACGACCTTTTATTTTCTCGTGTCAATGGGTTGATTATCTCGTTATCTCCAGCTAACGAAGCTTGTTTTCTGGAGATGATGAAATAATTCGCTCGTGATCTTGAGATAACGGCATTAAAAGACAAATGACTGCGAGCGCGGCTGTTCTCGGCTTCCGTAAGTTATGTCCACTTGTTTTCATTAGAAACAAGTAGTGAACACAACACTGACATATCACCTTTTAAGTTGATATGTTGAACTTGTTGGCAAACAGTTGCTTATTTCTACATCCAGCAGTTATGGAGCAACATTATCAATCATTTGGAGTCGTGTTTCTGTCCAATATTCACTCTCTTTTAGCTCTGTTTTTACTCTCTACCAACTCCTGAGGGAAATATCTGGCTCTTTAGCTGCTAAATGCTCCACTATGTTCACCAGCTAGTCTACAGCTAACTGTGTTTGTTTGCCGTTTGCTGCTGAGCAGGTTGTGTATGGTGGCTTTTTAGAGCTTTTTCTCTGAAAACAGCTGCCTGCTGCGGCTGAAAACGACGCTATGAGAGCGCTGAGTGAACCAAAACAGTAAAGTAGCAGCCGGACAGCTAAACAATGAGCTCTGTAAAGCCGAGCTGCAGAGTCGCTGATAATTCTCTGTAGGTTCATCCACTATGAGCCACACACAACACATTATACACTGACAGCTCATACACTTTAAACATATTGATCCTAGCAGCTTTAACTGTCTACTGTGTGACTTGTGTTGAAGAAGCACCTGCGCATGTACATACTGATTATAAGTCAGAATACATGCAGGGTATTTGCACGTTAACACAGTGAGTTATGGTTATTCATGTCTCTGTAAACATGATTTGTACACAGCATCCGGAGCAAATGAGCTGCAGCGTCACAAAATGCTGCAGCCAGCAGTTTAACATCAATGACATGACAACCAGCATCAGAAACTGTCTCCCTACAGACTCCTCTCCAAGCTGCCAAGCTCACCTAATGATGATTGGCTCCTGAGGGTTAAGTAAGAGCAGTGCTGTTTTATATGCTGACAAATGTATTGCAGACTACAACTGAAAGTGTCAGTTTTTCTTTCACTGGTAAAATCAATGGGCAAGTTTAGCTATTCATAAATCATTTTGCATGTGAGTAGTGCTATAAGTCATGTAGGAGACTTTTTATGGAACAAAAACTAAATTGAAATGTAGCTATTTATGTATTTATGTCTACATATATGAAAGGATAGAGGAGATTACAACTGAATTATGTTAATGTGACATTATGAGCCTCAGTGATGTCTAAACATGTACTGATCGTGCAAAACCAAACATTTTCACTGATTTGATCACTCCGATTGATTTGCTGATTATAATTGTTCTGTATCAGCCAGCAGGGATCAATACGTTTCGTGACATCAGAGTTTCATCCTGCCTTTGCTTCTCCAAAACTTCTGGTTTCCACACACATCAATGCATGAATGTAGCTGTAAAAAACTTTTACTGGAGAAAAAAGTCAGAAATTTGATGATTATGATCCAAGATCTCGAGCTATAAGGAGCATCTTTTGTCTCTGATTTCAAAGTGGAGTACTGATGCTGATCCTGAACAGATCACACAGAAAAAAACATCTTTGCAAAGAGGAAGTTCTGCTGATTTTTACACTGTGTGTATGATGAATATGCATTCTGCTTTTAAAGAGTCATGGTTTTGACATTAAGGGGAACAAAGTTTGACACAAATTGCATCCCTGGGGCAAAAACCCGTCTCTTCATATTCGTCCAACAGATCATTCAGAAGGCCTTTCTCAATGCAGAGTATGCCAAGTTCAGACTTGCATACTTGGGAGTTCGAACTTGGCAGCTTCAAAACTTGGGAGTCCAAACTCTGGAGGACGGGACGACGCAGTACGATCATTTGTGGAACGACAGTGTTCTTGACAACAGAAAACTCAAGCCTCAACACTCCAGACTGTACTGTGACAAAATCATCTCAACTCAGAGGTCCACTAACAGAAGAAAAAATAACCTAATTGACAGTGAGATGCAGTCTGTTATTTTATTCAGGCTGAAATGTAGCTATAAAATAAATATGTATATGAAAAAAGACAAGGTCAAAACCTGGTACATTTTTAAGATGTTTGTTTTTATGTAAGTTTAAGTTTATTTATTTGTTCAGCACTTTTCATACAGTAGTTGTAACTCAAGGTGTTGTACACATAAGAAAAACATTAAAAAATACATTGCACCACATTTTGGGTGGAGACTATATGGAGCTTTTGTAAGAAGGGTTGAGTTAAGATTTAGGCAGTTTTAATGCAGTAACTATCAAGTTAGGATTAGATTAGCAGCCACACATTTCTCCGTTCTCTATTTCTCTCTTTAGCATCGTCAGGTTATGCTAACCCATTGTTGCTAACTTCAGAGCTAACCCCCTTCACTTTTCCAGCAGTTGGGGAAACAACAGACGTGACTTTTCTTGGTCTTGACAAGCTGCAGCATTTATTAACTGACACACTGTAGTCTGTACTCTACATTTACCGCCAGACCGACAACTTACTGCTAACCTTTTCCTCTGCTCTGCTCGCATTCACCTTCACTTTTCTGACATTCACTCTCTCGCTCACTCGCTTACGCACTGCCCTATTCTTTAAAAGGAGTTGCGCTACCTGCAGTTTCCCAGGCAACGACATAGACGCTGACTCATGTTTTGAAACAGAACTGCTCAGCGGCTCCCAAACACTATTGATTTCCAAATTAATGGATGTTTGGCATTATTTTTGGCATTTAAAAAAAATGTTTTTGGCCTGGCGGGGGTTCTTGTTGGCCTTGGCCATTTATAGATTTGTATTGAAATGTGGTGATATCTGAACATACTGTATAAGGAGCCCAAAGTCCACAGAGGCAGCACTGAAGCTTCCCTTTAATTAAAAACAAACTAATGTGGCAGCAACAAATATTATATTTAATCTCTGAGACCAACATTCATCTTCCAAAAGGAATTATCATGTATATCATATATCAAAACTACAGAGACAACAGAGCCAGCAGTTAATTACCAAAAGCTGCTGAGATTAGATTTTTCTCCCCGGGATGACAACAGACTTTGTGTGATTCTTGGCTTTCCCAAGTCCACACAAATCAGCTCCTGTAGTATAAATCCAAGAACACTTCCGGTCATTTGGACTGTACTTGGCCAGATGCAGACTTTGAAATGGAACAATAGTTGGGTTGTGACTGATGACGATTCACAAGAACACAAGTGCAGACAAGAACGCAGATTGAGAAAGATCTGCTGTCTCAATTCATCTTCAGCCTCCATCTCCCTCTTCTGGCGTCCCACAAGGTTCTGTACTGGGTCCAATTCTCTTCTTCATCTATATGTTCCTGTTAGGTCACATTATTGAAAAACACAACCTTCCTTATCACTCTTTTACCTCCCCCTAAAGTCTAATATCTGTAATGACCTTTGGACAGAACTAGGCTAGCTGTTTGCTCTTGTTTTTAGTCTTTGTGCTAAGCTAGGCTAAGCTAAGCTAACCAGCTACTGGTGATAGCTTCATATTTACTGTATACACATGAGTGGTAACAATCTTCTTGTCTAACTCTTGGCAAGAAAGCAAACAAGTGCATTTTCCAAAATGTCAAACTTTTCCTTTAAATAAGTTTGGAAACTATTACACTACATGATCACAACCTGAAACAAAACAGACTGCTTTTTCTCTCCTGTGTGTCTGAAACATCTGATCAGGGTTTCAGGACAGAGTGAGGTTGGGTTGAGCTCTGGACAAAATCTCAGCTCCATTATTCTCTAATGGAAGTATTTGTTATTCATTTATCCTGATCATGCTGGTTGTGTGAATGTACATGACAGGGTTTACAAAATCTGTTTGCACAAGACACGAGTCAACAAAACAAAACAAAAAAAGACAGAGACGCTTCTGCTCTGACTCAAGGTCAGACAGCAGAGACGTCAGGGGACAAACACACACAAACGTACAGTTGTGTAGCTCCTAGTGACTCAGGGTGCGGTGTGTGTGTGTGTTCTGCTGTTAACATGAAAGTCAGTATATTATGTGGAGCAGCTGAAATCTTCAGAACGTTAATAAATCTGAGGCTTGATCTCAAAGAAAATGAAACAAAACACAACCATTTAAACACCAGCTGGACGTCTGTTTGTCTGTCTGTGTTTTGGTTTTTAACATCTGGGGAGCATGTTGGAAATAAGTGAAATCACTTTAACGTGTTTTGCGTATGTATAAATAAATAAATCAAATGATCACAGAGATTCAGCTAAGAGCAGTGAAGATGTCAAAAAGAGATTTCAACTGCGATAAAATTCCCACCAATCAACTTTTTCAAACATGGAATTGAACACTAAATCATTTTTTTATTTGCTACACTGATGTTTATCTTGTAAGATGCTGTTTGCCTCGATTATTTTAGTTGTCAGAATCAACTGGCTGCTGCTATTTTATCAGCTAAAACGTGTTGTCTGACGCTGCGATCAAATGGATCCGGAAGGTTCCAGCTCGGCTTCTTACTGGTTTTAACAGACAACATCACATCACCCCGATTCTGGCTTCTCTCCATTGGCTCCCTGTTTGTTTTAGAATTGATTTTAAGATTTTACTGATCACTTTTAAAGCACGTCTGGGTCTGAAGCTCCAAGCTACATAACAGATATGCTGACCCCCGTACGAGCCAGGTGGGGCCCTTCTGGCTGTTCCAAAGTTGAGGCTTAAATCTAAAGGTTTTCCATCAAGGCCCCTCGGCTTTGGAACAACCTGCCTGAGGAGATAAGGCTCGCAGAATGAGTAACTTCTTCTAAATCACTTCTTGAAACCCATTTTTACAGACTTACTTTTATGTAATGTTGTCTTAGGGATCATCTTTCTTTTAAACTTTTTATCATCTCTTTATTGTCTTTCTTTGCCTTTGGCCGCCATCTTTTTAAGGTCAGATCTGTTATTGTTTTCTGTTTCATGTCTTTGCTTTGCATTGCACTGCTTTTGCTTTGTCTGTCAAAGCACTTTGTAAAGTTTGTTTTTAAAAGGTGTTATATAAATAAAGTTATTATTATTATTATTAAAAAGTTTCCATACATTTTAATGTTCAATGTCCATTAAAGCAGTAAACACAAGGCCATTAAAACCTGATAATATCAACAGTAAAGTCTGCTTTACTAGTTATTTTTTCCACTCAGTAAGATCACAGCGTTTAATGGTGTTTCCAGATTCAGCTGGTTTAGCATCACTGTAGCATGTGTGCTACTGTTCACTCACAATAAATGCCAGTAACTTGGATTAATGTGGACATCTTAACTTAATTGTAAGATTTCATAAATAAGTTATGAAGACTGAATTTTTTTAATTTGAATTTAATTTGACTGACTTAATCTGACTCATATCAGAGTTCAGTCGTCACTTCCCAGAATCCCTGGCAGGATATGAGCCGCAGCACACAGAGACCCCGCTGCTAAAACATTTGTCCAATTAAGACCGAAGCTCTGAAGAAACAAATAAAAACTGAGAATCGCAAACCAAAAACATAAAATGCAAATCAAAAGGCAGCTAATAAAGTCACACTGAAGCTGAGGTCTCTTTGAAAACACTTTTGGGTTGCAGTTATTCTCTCCCACTTTTCACATTGTGTTTTTATTAACAGACAGAATTAATCCCATAGACATCGTTTGTCAGTGCTTTTGAAAACAGTTACAAATTACAAAAATAAAACAGTTTTCTGCTCTTGCACAGCTATGGTTGAGGTTTGTTTAGTCTTGGGCATGAAAACAGCTCGGTTAGGCACAAGGGTAAGATTGTTGTTTGGGGGAAATAACTCCTTAATTAAGGAAAACACTGTGGTCATGCATTAAAAGAATCCAATTTCGACTGCTTATTTTGACATCACACAATTTCCTCCTTTCAGCGTAAACGTATGTCATTATTAGGAATTTGTTGAAATAACTGAATAATAGTTTTAATTTCTTAGCTCTGCTGTGTGAAATGAGTGGAAGCCGCAGAGCTCGGAAGCACCGCTGGGTCTCCTGTTCCCGCTCTGTGAGACAATGTGTTTACCGCGTCGTCGTCCCTCTAAAATGCTGTGATATCAGAGCTTCTTAACGGGAAACTCATTTCCTGATCGCACAGCTCTGGGCGGCGATCCGGCTGTGTGTCTGACCCTGATAGCCCCTAATGAGCCCCTAACGATACTGAAGGCCTCTAACGAGCCCATAACGCCTCCTAACTTGCCTGAAGGTCCTTGACGAGCATAACTAATGGATAATTAGCATAATGATAAGAGAGGCTACTGGAGCCCCGATCGCTTCCCATCATGATGATGCACACAGATACCCTGTTTAGCTGAATATGTACACTATCACAGGAGCCGATGGCTGCTGGGTGGTCAGTCGTCCTGTAATGAGGTTGTGAAACAGTGACAGTATGCCAGAGAATTCACTGTAGAGATGAAAAAAACATGACAAAATGTGTCAGGGCTGCTGTCCTACACTGAGATTGGCTGTGTTTTGTCCCTGGTAGCTGTCCAGTCCAAACTGGGACCCTGAGATTGCCAGTTTGGAAATGGACAGACAGCAAGATCTGTTCCAAATCCGGCAAAATTGAGAAACTGGGGGATTAAACCAGCCTGTTGCTAATAAAAAAGATTTAAAAAACATTCAAAAAGAAAATTCTTCAATCATATTCATTACAACTCTCTTTATTCCCATAAAAGTAAGTGACTGTATGACTCCAGAACGACACATAGGAGAGTCAGTAATCAGCAAGACAACATCATTTGTCTGTACTCTCCAAAACAATTACGCATCACTGTTAAAAAGTTATGTTGTAACAACACTGTGGTTAAGCTCTGGTTTGTTTTAGGCACAAAAACCACTTGGTTAGGTTTGGGGAAAGATCATGGTTTGGGTTCAGATGGTCACTTTGTTAAGGTTAGAGAAACGTGGTGTGGGTTTAAGTTACTACGTCCTTAAAGTTAGGCCATCTCTGTCGCTATGGCTACAATAGTTACCACTGAGTTAAGGTTAGGGGAAGATCGTAGTTATGATTTTTAAAAATTGCCCTGACTCGCAGTTGGCAACAGGAAACAAACAGCGGTCTCCTGTGGTGAAGTCAACCATTGGGTAAAAGGATAGGTTTGCAGTTTTTCAAGTGTCTTAAAACAACAGTCAGGTGTCCATATCAACAGTGAAAGAGGTTTTTCCTCACTGTAATCATTCCTCCTGTTCATACTGGCTGTTAAAAGATCCCCTTCAAATGTGCTTTCAATGTAAGTGATGGGGGCCAAAATCCACACAGTGTGTCTACACAGTCATTTAGTGAAAAAATGCATTTAAAAGTTGATGTGAAGCTTATATGAGGCTTCAGCAGTCTTCAAGTGGATATCTGCCACATTTACAGTCCTTTTAGCATCAAATTCCCTCTTTGTGTTCTTTGTGTTTCAGACAGTGTTTGGCACTAAAAAGACTGTAACATTGTAAGATATTTACTTGTTTTGACTCATTTGGATGCTTCATATTAGCTTCAGATAAACTTTTAAATACATTTTTGTACAGAAGGAGGACTGTGGATTTTGTCCTCCATCACTTACACTGTAAGTGCATTATGAAGGGATCTTCTAATGGTCAGTATGAACAGGAGGAATAATTACAGCAAGAAAAACATGTTTTCAGTGGGCTCCTGACTGTTGATTTAAGACAGACTTGAAAAATTGATGTTTTTTAATGCCTCCATCCGCCTCTCCTCCTCTGAATGAGGAAATTTACATCATCGATGTAAATCATGTCCACTGCTGCGGGTAATAATGACTACAGCTGCTGGATGGCATCTGCCACTCAAATGTAACTATATGTTGTTTTTGACTGACATTATGAGTTATTGTGTTGTTTTTCTTCGGAGGACAATCTCAAAGGAATACATGCAGCGGCTTGTAATCTAGTAAAGTATTTTATATTCCATACATTCTTCTTACTTGTTAAAAGAGAGATTGTGGTGTGTTATGCTAGTAGCGGCTAATATAGCCTGGAGCTGTTAGCCTCCAGCAGAGATGAGGAGCAAGTTCCAGAGATCTTGTAACCTAATTTCTTTCTAACTTCCACACCCCCAGATTTATTTATTTTTTAAACTTATTGTCTTCAGCCCCAACTGATGCTGACTCAAGTGACATCACTTGTTAATTCTGATAATTCGGAGGCCACGACTCGTCCTTAGATCACCAGCAGTGCAATCAACCGGTGTAGAAATCAAGGGTCTGAGGCCACATCATCCTCAAAACTGAGAGAATCGGCAGGAAAAGGAATCAAAGCTGAGACGGAAAGAGAGAAAAAAGGATTCCTTTCCAGCTTTGTTCGCAGAATCGATTTTTTCTTTCAGCTTTCTGCCATTAAAGCATCGACAGTGGGAGACGAGCAGATAGAGAGAGAGAGAGAGAGAGAGAGAGAGAGAGAAAGAGAGAGAGAGAAAAGAAACAAATCTGCTGCTCTGCCTTTTGGAGTGATGATGAAGTCTGGAAATCACTTGATGAAGGTATGTGATAGCAGAAAATGGCTTATTCAGAAAGAGGAGGAGAGGATTTGAGGGGGTGAGAATCCAAAGAAGAAGAAAAAAAAAAGATGTAAAAGAAAGTTGAGAGTGAGGAGGGGAAGAGATTAAACAAGAAGAAGAGACTGAACTAGAGCGAGAAGAAGCAATTGGATGCATCTTTTTCTTCTTCTGTTTCTATTTCTGTTACATCAAAACAAAACCTGCTAGACTAAAGTGAGAAAAGCCGGAGACTTCATGGTGAAGCCGCTCCGCTGAGACACACTGTCATTGTTCAGGCTGCGCGTCCACAGGTTGATCCGTGACTCACCAGCCGTGGCGTTACATCAGCAGGGCTGCGGATTCAAGAAAATGACTTTCTCCACATGCTGAGACACAGGCATTCTGAGCTGCAATTATAGCTCAGAGACAAAAAAAAACCTTTCTTTTAAAAAAAAAAAGAAAAAGACAACTTTTTAATATTTGCACCAGAATGGTAGCTATGGTAACAGATGTTGGTTTTAGTGGGTGGGACCAGGTGAATGCTGGATAACAAAGCCTCTAAATGGAACATATAGACAAGTCTCAGAGGAGCTGTGGGTGAGTTTATGTTGTGTAGGATATTATAAAGCCTCAGGCTGTCAGTGAATGAAGACACTGTAGCTACTGGAGGTGTAATGGTGCACAAAATTCACCGTTTGGTATGCACCTCGGCTTTGGGGTCACGGTTCACTACAATTTCAGTGCAGCAGAAAAAAAAGAAAGATAGAAGATAATATTTTTGTCTTTAATTTGGGAAAATATAAACATCCAGTAACGGCTAAATAACTATTACCAAAACCACCAGACCATCACATTTAAGAAACAGTTAACTCACTGTGGCACTGTGCAATAACCCTGGACCTGAATATAAATGACAGCAAAACGCATTAGAGACTATGTTTATTTATGATATTTACCCAATTTATGTGCACTTATTTCATTTCAGGCCAGTGTGCAGGTGGAGCAGCCCCTCCACACACATACAGAGTTCAGCAGAGCAGAGGAGAGACAGTGAAGTAGTCGAGTTGACGACGATACTCGTTACGTTACTGTTACTTAGTTGTTGGTTTACTTGGCCTACTTTTGAGTCACTTTGTTCGAGGCGATCACTGTGTCTGGCTCGCCGCGGTCAGGAGGGGAGCACTCGTTTTACAAATTTTTGGCACCATCTGTTGTTGTGTATGTATATTGACATTTAAAAGTCTACACCGCACTTTTTTCAGGTGTATTTCCTAGAAAAAACAAAACAAAACGTCTTTTATTCAGACCAATACAGTATATATCTATTTTAGTCTAAAATACATTCCACTCTCTACTGTATAACCATTGACTGTATGTAAACAGCTCCCCAAAAGGGAAGCCAAAACATCTTGATTGCTCCCTCATAAATCCCGCCCCCTCCTCGTTAGCGGATGGGACATGAGCCAAACTGAAAAAATCAAAGTACACATCAAATAAATTTTTCCCAAAGATGGTTTCTGTCATTTTAGGTAGTTCTTGCCATGCTGATGTTTGTTCAAGTGCTCATTTTTCTTATAAGTTTGTTTTTAATTTGTTATTTGATGATATAAAGAGGGGGTGTGTTGTCATGATTGACAGCTGCAAAGGCCGCTCTCAAACCTCTGTCAAGCGGCAGGATGGCTGAGGGGGCGTGTCCCGCGGGCTGTCATCACGCCGTCCGACTCTACTGCGCAGACTCTTGCTCCAAATGACGTCATACAAGCAAGATGGCAGCTCCTGGATAGGAGATATTTTGGCTTCTAATGTCTGAAATTTAAATATAATATCAACTGATATTAGTTTTGTTCAGCAAATAACTTTTTAATTCCATATATATTATATATTTTAAACATTTAAACTATAAATACTAAACGCTTCAGATTCATCACCGTTCATCACAGTCTCGACAATGTGTGGACAGTTTGAAGTTGAGGGTTGCCAGATCATCCAATCGAGTATCCTGCATTTCCATCTCTTTCACTCTTTGTCATTATAACCCACTTTTTTTTGCAGAAAACACCCAAACCTGGCAGCTCTGCACAGATCAAGCGGTAACCATATGTGGATCATTTGATCATTTTAGATCGGTAAAAATATATCTGTAAAACTATTGGTAGGGACAATTCAGCAACACCTTGATATTGGTGGGTACATGCCCCACACTCACATGATCAAATGCCTATCCTTTCATTACTGTCCTGTCTTCTGTGTTTTGTTCACCTCAGCTTTCGCTCATATACACTACTGCTTGAAAGTTTGTGAACCCTTTAGAATTTGCTCTATTTCTACATCTAAAATTCTAAATATTCATTCATTGATTCTAAAAATGACCTAAAACATGATCAGATTTCCATGCAAGTCCTAACACTAGATAAAGAGACATCAATTAAACAAATGAGACAAAAATCTTACACTTGGTTGTTTATTTATTGAAGAAAATGATCCAATGTTATATATTTGTATGGCAAAAGTATGTGAACCTCTAGGATTATCAATTCATTTGAAGGGGAAATTAGAATCAGGTGTTTCAATCAATGGGATGACAATCAAGTGTGAGGCCTTATTTAAGGAAGAGAAATCTGGGTCTTCTCTATCAAAGTCTGAGATTTACAACACAGGTTTGTAGAAGTGTGTCATGGCTCAAACAAAGGACACTTCTGATGACCTTAGAAGAAGAGTTACTGATACTGACGAGGCTGGAAAGGGTTACAAAACCATTTCTAAAGAATTTGGACTCCACCAGTTGACTATCAGGCAGATCATGTACAAATGGAGGACATTCAACACCACTGTTACCCTCCCCAGGAGTGGTGGACCAACACAGATCACCACAAGAGCGTGTGTGTAATAGTCTGGGAGGCCACAATTGACCCCAAGGTCTCTCTTGCAGTTGCTACAGTCAATGTTAATGAGTCCACAATCAGGAGAACATTGAACATCAATGGTGTGCATAGCAGAGTTGCAAGGAAAAAAGCCACTTCTCTCCAAAAAGAACATTGCTGCTGTTTATTGTTCGCTCAAGACCATGTGGATAAGCCAGAAGGTGATTGGAAAAATGTTCTGTGGATGGATGAGACCAAAATCGAACTTTCCAGCTTGAATGAGAAGCGTTATGTTTGGAGATGAGCAAACACTGCATTGCAGCATAAGAACCTTTTCCCATCTGTGAAACATGGTGGTGGTATCATGGTTTTGGCTGCTTTGCTGCCTCTGGACCAGGACGGCTTGCAATCGTTGATGGAGCTATGAGTTCTGAGTTGTACCAGCAAATTCTACAGGAAAATGTCAAGGTATTCGTCTGTGAACTGAAGCTCAACAGAAAGTGGGTCATGCAGTAAGACAAAGACCCTAAACACATAAGTCGCTCTACCAAAGAATGGTTAAAACAAAAGAAAGATAATATTTTGGAATAGCCGAGTCCAAGTCCTGACCTTAATCCTATAGAAATGCTGTGGAAGGACTTGAAGTAGGCAGTTCATGCAAAGAAGCCCACCAACATCCCTGAGTTTAGACTGTTCTGCAAGGAGGAATGGGCTAAAATTCCTCCAAGTCAATGTGCAGGGTTGATAAACGGTTACTGGAAATGTTTGGTTGAAGTTATTGCTGGAGTCATACCACTAACTGAAAGCAAGGGTTCACGTACTTTTGCCTCAATAAATGAATGAATAAGTTGAATGTTTTTGTGTAATTTGTTTAATTGGATTCCCTTTATCTAGTTTTAGGACTTGTGTAAAAATCTGATCATGTTTTAGGTCATATTTATGCAGAAATAGAGAAAACTCTAAAGGGTTCACAAACTTTTAAGCAGCACTGTATACATGTGAAACGCTGAGGTGTGTGACTCTGTGTTAAGACACTGAGGTAAGCAAAATGCATGTATTCTCTACTCAGACACTAATTATCATTAGAAAAGAACAGTGTACAAAACATTCAGTTACCAGCTTCTCATTTTTAGTTGCTTTCACCAGTTTAAGTGACGTTGAGGTCGTATCATCTGTTCCTACTTAAGAAGAATTATTAAGAATCCAAATAATTAAGAATGAAAAATATTCTGCTTTCTTGTGGATTTAAAAGCTTGGTGGGCAGATGATCTAGATTACAATCACAACAGAAACCCAGTATGTGCCATGAGGAATACCTTAAAAATCCGTTCATGGACTCTCTTTTTATACTGAACGGTTCTCCATGGAACCCATTAAGTTTTATTTATTTGTTCAGGAAATCTCAAGCTCTCTTACGCAAGAGGAACCTGAGAACAGGTTACATATACACAGGATCACAATAAGACGGTTCATTCTCATCATGAACTTACTATAAGCTGTGTTGCAGTTTATTTCAGTAGTAAGGCGCATAGCACCTGAAACCAGTCTTCTCTGTTCTGACTTTTTGCCATTACAGCTGCCATGCTGGCTTAGTGTCTTTCTCAAGGATATTTTGAAAGGTGGACAGTCGCCAACCCTGCGATTAATGGACCACAGTTGATGTTTTCCTGGCAAGTGACCCTTTGTGGTCATCCAGATAATGACTGTTGCCTCTTAGTAGCAAATCAGGAAATAGTGTGATGTTAAAAACGCCTCTTCTGGAGGAGGTTGAGGTGGATGGTTGGGCGTATAAATGTGTGATTTTTAGACCCTGCAATCCACAGTTTGTGGTGGTCTTTTCCTACCCTCGACCAAGTAGTGTTAACCAGACCTTAACCATAATTTCTTAAGACAATTTTGGAATTTTTTGCATTTAAAGGAAGCCCAATCTCCATGAACCCATGTTAAAAAAGCCTCTTTTAACTTTCATAAGATCTCTGCTTTTGCCAAATAGTAAGGGTGTGCCCGAATACAAATACATTATTCAGCAAAGCACAAATAGTGAGTTTTATATGAATATTTGTTTCATACAAATATTTAAAAATTATTTGTTGGGGATGTTCCCCAGAGAAAAAGCTGAGCTACTGACACAAGCGAAGTGCTCCAAAGGGACTCTCCAAACCCGTTGTCCCCCTTGTCCTTTCCACAAAGTTAGGATATAGAAAATAGGCAATAAATGAAAAGTGCAAAGCAATAATTGCCTTTGAAGTTCTTCCCTACATGTTACACGGTGTGCTGTCTCCGTGTTATGGGTGTATAAATAGGTAGAGGTGTGTCTGCAATGAGGTGATGAGCAAAGTTTTAGCTCAGTAATCAGCGCAGTCATCTATGATCTGGGAGACTCCAGTTCAAGACCCGATGTGGGGACCTCCTTTATAAGGTGGTTTATTCATGAACACTTATTGTAACACTTTAATTTTCTAAAATTAAAAGTGTCATAAAAACAAAAACAGGATTTTTAAGCCTCTTTCCACTTTTATTTGAATACAAATACAGATACAAATAATTTTGCTGCCTCAACAAATACAAATACAAATACTGGGATCTCTACACATCCCTAGTACCTACCAATGCAAGTACCGATGTGAATTACCAATAATTTTGCTGCCTCAACAAATACAGATACAAATACAAATACTGGGATCTCTGTACATCCCTACCGAATAGTACCAGCTACTACAGTGTAATCTGCGTTTGAAAACTATGAGTCTCCTTTGTCAATAACTTAGATAACAGAATTATTACTTATTACCTACCCTATCAACAATCAAGGACTGGTGGTCTAGAGGGGGGTAACATCAAACCAGATGAAGAATATGAGTACTCAGTTTGTTCAGAATTTATATCTTTTATTGTTGGTTATTGAAGCATAAGTTTAACTTTAGGGAGAGTCAAAAATAACAAACCAAACCAGCCCTTAGTAGAAACAAAACCACAATGCTAAACAGACTACCCCCAAAAGAAAAGGCTGCAATACTAAAACTACCTTCCTATCAACACAAAAACCAAGAGAATGGAGAATGAAACAAAAGTGGCATCTCTCCCTAATAGAGCTTCTTGGCGAGGACTTGAAGGAAGAAATTAAGGATACATTAAGATAACAATACATCAAGATACCAATCTACAGTCTGGAGGTATTTAACAAGGACATCCTGGCTTCAAAGACACAACCTCTGTCCTCTGTATCTGCTGTGATTCACAATCAAACCGACACTCATCTACACACCAAATAATTTCTGACCTCAGCACCAATTTCAGCCTCAGTCGATGATGATTAAACTGAGCAGATGAAAACAGTCTCCTCAGCACCTCTGAGACCGAACTGTAACAGCTGGCGTCCACATTTTCTGTGAAACGAAACGACAATTCAGCTGCACTCGTAAAGACATCATGGTAGTATTTTCAGTTGTGATTTGATGTTCCCGCTGAACATTTTCAGTGAAAGTTTTCTCCTGAGGAATGGCGACTAAATCATGCCTCAGAGAGTCTGTTATTGTGACTTTCTCTGCTCTGCTGGCACCACAGCGAGACGATGACGATGTCGGTGAGACGGTTCGTCAGTCTGACTTTTTAACACTTTGGTTCAGAACAAAATATCCACAAAGTCAAGTTAAGTCAATTTTATTTTTATAGCCCAGTATCACAAATCACAAATTTGCCTCAGGGGGCTTTACAGTCTATACAGCAATACAACAACCTCTGTCCTTAGACCCTTGATACGATTAAGGAAAAACTCCCTTAAAAACCTCTTTAACAGGGAAAAAAGGGAGAAATCACATCCACAATCTCAGTATACAAATCACACACAGTATACAGCAGTTCAATGAACAAGATAATGTGATAAAGAAGACGCCAAGCGGCTTCAAGGTGCCACCAGAACAGAATAGAACCTGAGCCAAACGACCTTAATCACCATGGAGACCTGGCAGGAGGACAGAATACACATGCACACGGGAGAGTCTCACCTCACGCCGTTCACATACACGGGACAAGAAAAGGCATTATTCACAGAGGAGAGGGAGAAGGATAAAGACATCATTCAGAAAGAGAGACATGAGGTGAGGCTGAACTCCCGCAGGACGGGGAACCGGATCCAAAACCTCAGGAAATGGCAACGACAGCCAGGGAAGCAGAGCGCTTCCAGGATGGGTGCTGGTCCAGATCTTGGCAACTGTTGGCTACAGTGCTGTGAGATTTTGCTGTTGTTATTCATGGAGTAATCTGAATATTTTGTCTAGTGTCAACATTTTGGTCCATGGTGAGGTATTCTGAAAACTAATGTCTAAGTTCCCATTACATTTGTTGCGGATGTGCAAGTCTGTTCTCCCAAGAGGTGAAACAACAGCATCAGCATTTGCAGAAGCAACTCTGTCTCCTAGAAATTACATTTATACACAACTAAATTGCAACAACAAATGTGTTTTGCTAGAAATGTAATGTTGACTGAACTGCATTTTCTCTCAATGTAATGATGCTAATGTTGCAATGTTGTTAATTAATACACATGCAGAGAGCAAATTAAATGTCATTTCCTGTAGTATCAACACTGACCACGAGGAATTTTATGAACATGTTTATGCTCTTCTGAGGATGTGACTTTTCTCAAGTCAGATTTTATATGTTGTGATCTGAACCATTGATCTGATTGTGTTGTTTTTGTAATTTAATGTTTTGTTTGGACCTTGCGTTCATGGTTGTATTAATGTTTATCTTGATATTTTGATGTGTGGGCGCCAAGAAGACTAGCAACTGCTGATAAAAGCTAATGAGGATCCAATTAGATAAAGAAATAAATACAAATATACAGATTGTTGACTTGTGCAGCTGACATCAAAAACATAGAAATTTCCAACATTTGTTTTCCTAGAAATATCTGCTTGTAGCAACTGAAGCAAGATTTAAAAAAACAATGTGAAGGCTTGGTTAGAAATTGAAAAACTGTTTTAGACTATCTTCGACAAAGTGCTTTTGATACCTCAACTGGTATCAAAATCTTGTACTTTGGACATTTTTTTGACATTTCCCTCAAAATGTTGTGTGTACACATTAATGATATATGAATGTTATTTGTGGCAGACCAAAACCTTGTAATAATAACTAATAAATAGTCCAGTAGTAAGTGAGACAGTGTGCAGGTGTTTTTATTTCTATTCAAGCTGTGCATCCTTTTTCTGACATACCCGTCACTCAGGTGTGCAGAAACTCTTTCAGTTTGAGGAGAGTTTGAGGGTTGTACAAGTGTAAAGCATTAGTCAAACCTCAGTTATTATGCAGCCAGATGTAGTTTTTATTAAAAATGAATCATCAGAAAATGCAGCTGAAATGAATCCAGCCTGTAAGGATTCAGCAAACCTCTGATTCCTCTTCTAACACCACCTTAAGGCTGAAACTTTAATTTGTACACATGAAATATCAACATCTGACGTGCAGATTGACCTGAAGTTCACTGAGTACACTAATGATACGTCCACAAGACAAACTTCACTTCACGGAGCGAATGCTTGTAAGAAGAATAGCTGGGATGAGAAGAGAAATTACCGACTGTGTCGCAGGTGTGAGAAACCTGTAATCAGTGATCCACCTGACTATTATTGCAAATTTGCTCTTTTGTTGCCTTTGAATGGTCTGTATTTAACGAGGGAACATGCTGGCCGCCATGCTGAGGTCGGTACTTACTGCCTACAGTAGAAGCAGCTGGCAAAATAAGATTATCCAGACACTGATATATGTATGTATTCATTCAGGATGAGCGCAAACTGATAACCCAAGAGTTCCCCTAGTGCAACTGAGAGTTTTTACTTTCTTTTAAAAGTGTCCAACAGTGCAGAGTGACAGGATAAAAACTGTCAATAATCATTTTGAATCACAGTGCTCGTGTCAGTAATTGCAGGAAAACACAGTTTATTCTAAAGGAGAAATTATTTGACATGATGTTCCTTCTTTATTTGAAGAAAAATAAGCAAAACTAAGATAATATCACGATCAATCAGCCTCTATTCTATGTAGTTAGAAGTCTGTCTACTGTATTTTCATTTACTGACCTCCTGGTCCAGCTGACCCTTTCCTGTCTGAGTTCTTACCTTCAGTTATAAAGTTGGACAAAGTTTTAATCGTTGGTGATTTTAAACTTTCACGTCTAAGGTTGCATCTGACTTTCTTGATATTACTGAGTCTTTTCACTTTATACTCACACTTAAAGTGGGGCATACTTAGTTTTTTCACACGGTCTAACTATTGATAATTGGAGGATTTCCTTGTCAGCGATCATAAGTGGGTTATTTCGGATGTTTGTGGTCATTTTTGGATCCGCCGCCCCATAAACACACGTCTCGTAGGCGCATCATTAACCAGAGCACAGCCGAAAACTTAATTTGACCCCGATGTGCTGTTAAGTTGTAATGATGTGGGGACCTTGGTTCAGTTATTTAATGAACAGTGCTCCTCTGTATTGGATATAGTGGCTCCTTTTAAATTTAGACAATTCTCCTCTGTCAAATCCTCACCACGGATTAATGAGTCAATCCGCAATTTTAGGCAGAAACGCAGGAAGACAGAACGCTTATGGAAAGCTACCAAACTAGAGGTCCATCGGCTGCAGATTAAAGAGGTTTTAATCAGTTTGAATGAAATGATGAGGGATGGTTGGACGGCCTATTTTGCCAACTTTACGTCAACTAACGAAAGAAATTCAGAAGTTCTCTTTGGGACTATAAACACTATCGTCTCTCCAACTGCTCCACAAGTGTCTGTCTTCTCTAACACTCATTGAAATAATCTTCTTAAATGTTGACAAAGTCGGTGATATCAGAGCAAATATTCCCCCATCATCACACCAAAATACAATCCAGAACTCCTTTTCTCCTGTTTCCTTAGAGGACATCGCTAAAGTGTTGCAGAAAATTAAATCTTCGTCTGGCCTCCTTGACATTCTTGCTTCATCCTTGTTTTTAAATGTTTTTAATTAAATTGGCTCCTCTATTGTAGCCATGATCAATCTCTCCCCTTCAACTGGCTCCATCCCAAACCAGTTTAAACATCCTATTGTTCAGCCTTCGCTTGTTTTAATATCGCCTTTTTTTCTCATTAATATAAAGTACTTTGTGATTTTGTATCTGTGGAAGCTGCTATACAAATAACCTTTACTTACTTACTTAGCAGCACCTGTACCAACTACAACACTACTTACTCATTAATGCCGCAGAAATTATAATCCAATAATAGAATATCAAAGAGGCTGTTTTCATTACCGCCTATGTCACTTCCGTCAGAAGGTCAAAGGGCGCCGCGCGCAGTTATTACATCAGTCTGTCGCCAAAAACAAGCACAGGCTGAACAAGATGTTTCAAGAACTAAAATACATATACGGGCTGTTCCAACTGCTGAGATTGGCAGGACGAAGTCATTTGGCGTTGGCGCACAGTCACTAAAACAACCGCCATGTCCTGCATTGATGATGTATTTGCCTGTTACGTCCTTGTCGGGGACGCATTAGCGTTTACGCTACAAAGGATATGTAGTCAAATGCGTCCCAGACCACCTCAGCAAGTTGTTTGAGTGATCAGATCACAGTACGTCATGCCCTTCTTCTCACTTCTCAGTTTGTACATCCTCGATTCCTTTCCTCGCGTCTTAGTCCCTCCCACCTGGCATGCAAGTGGAGGAGGCGAGGAGGAGACACGAGGAGAGAGGAGTCGAGGCAACAGGCGTTTAACAAAATGAGATGTCCTCGTTTCGGAGCCGTCATGTCAATTAAATATAACATGCGGCAGAGCTGCATCATCTGTCCATGGTTTTGTTACAGCCTGTCGCTTTATTCTATGATCTCTGACAGATGAGCAGAACAGTGTTCATGACAATTTATATATTTACTTTTAATTCAAATCACAATGTGGCGTAATATGACAAGAATGTAGTGATGTCATACATTGTTATATTTTATTTAACACACACACACACACACACACACACACATATCCTTTATATATTTTATTGTGTGAAGCACTACAAATGGTTTGTATATTCCAGCTGTGTGTCACGCCTCTTATATCTTATATCTTTTATACGTCACGGGTGCCAAAAACACTTCTGCAAAGGAAACACCTCTGCATCCTTGCTCATAGCTCCTCCGGCAAGCCTCCTCTCTCCTCCGGATGCATTTTAGGAACTGAGAGTCCTCGGTGGTCTCTGTCCACTTGTGATCTAATCACTCAAGACGCATTTTAAAACCAAGTGTAAACAGGGTCTAAAAGGTTAACATGTACACGAGGACTTGAATTATGAGTCACATACCTTTTGATACTTTGAGCACATCTTGCTAATACTGAGGTATTTTTACTTAACTGAGATTTTCAATAAAGGACTTTTACTTTTATGGAGTATTTTTATATTGCAGTATTGCTTGTGACCCACTCCCTCCACCGTGGATCAACACAAAAAAAGTTATTTATATATATGTAATGTGTTTTATTATTTGATTAGTAAATAAAGAGAGGGATAATTAATTTATTATTCATGTTAATAAGAAGTAATTAATCATAATTAGTTGTTTCTTTCTGAACTGGCATTGAGCTCCGTCTTTAATTTCTCTGAACAGACATTTGATCCCAGTTGGTTTTCTGCTAATAGAACGATGATGAAACAGGAAAGTAACTTAAACTGAAGGATCCTTAAATGTGTTTTTCTAAACTCTGATGAAGTGGAAGTCACGTTGCATGAATATTCATAACGAGTATGTCATATTCTGGAGGGAGTTTGGCTGCTACAAGTGTTTAGTTTGTTTCTCATTGTTTAAACATTTGGTAAATGTTTTGCATTGGTCCAGTTTGTCAAAACTAAACAAGTGAAAGATCAAATAAACACAGCAGATCGATGAACAGACTTCACTGTTTTTCTCTTTGCTGTGACAGTTGTTTTGTGTTCTTCTTCACTGTTCGTTATTACCTCATTTACACCTGGCGTTAACACGTGATCTGTATCTGGATACGTTATCTGAACAAAGAAAAAACACGTTAACGCAGGTGTAAATTCACTCAGAACAGCCAGACCACATCTGGATGTGATCAGGCTCTCAACGTGATCTGATCTGTACAGCATGACCACATTCATAAGAAAACAATCGGCCCAGTAGGTTCCCTCTGTTGCCTGGAAGGAGGCTTTGCCTTAAAGACTAAAATCAGGGAACAATATCTCATTCATGTGCAATAAACACCACAGATTACATTAAAAAAAACATGATTGGCTGCAACTTTGCTCTGCAAGATGGACAGTAATACATATGTGTATCTGTTTTTAGGCAGGTATATGATAAATATGTCTGCTCAGAGGTGCGTATACCTGCACACACACACACCTCTACACGTCTGATGTTAATGCTACTGAGGTGCAAGGCCGGCGGAGCTGCTCTGTGGGTGTAAAGCAGAAAACCGTTGACCAGCTTCCTCTAGTGTGTGTGAGTGTGTGTGTGTATGTGTGACTGAATGAAAGGGCAGCAGGAGGCGTCACCTTTCCTTGAATAAATAAAGGTTAGAAAACAGGTTTGAATCCAGCGAGTGTGATTAATGGACAGTTTCATATGCGGAGGGTGACTCACACAGACGGAGACGCTCTTCAGTCTGTTTCTTTTTTTTTTTTTTTTCACAAACCTTGAAGATAAACAGTCGAGGCTCTGACAGTTGTGCTGATTTCACAGCTCCACTGAATCACATCATGACACAGCAGAGTTTGATTTATGAGTGCATGTATATAAACGCGCTATTATACGTTACTTTTTTTATTACGCTATAACTTTTCTTCCTGTAAGTTTTATATCTGTTTGGAAATGTAAACGAGCTGCTCGCATCTTTTTTAGTAGAGAAAATAAAATGCAGTGTTGGAATCAAAAAACTGGAATAAAGACGTAATTTTATGGTGTTTTTCAGTCCATTCGTGTTTTTTAACTGTAACAAATGAGATTAAAGGACTAATATATCATCCATACAAACAGAACACTCTTAATACAGCACTGCTGACCAAAAAAAAGAAAATAATAATATCTCATAATTAGAAGATTTTGAGACCTGGAGCTTTTCTATTCTAACAAGTCAGAGGAACTGATGTTGTAGGAAAGTTTTAGCCAAATGCTAAAACAGCTGTGACAAAAGTATCTCTTCCTTAAGTTTTATCTGTAACACTATGGGCACACGAGTTATCAGGACAAATGAATTCATGCAATACCTCACGAACTGTACAAGAATAAACAGCATCTTATGGCAGCACATCACTTAATCATTAAAACACAAAACTCATTATTTCATGAAGTAAATGTATCTCATTAAAACAAACTTTTCTCGCTATAACATGATAAGTTGATAAGTTGGTAAGTTGTTATGCACAGAAACTTCCATGTGTCATTAAAACTAGAAAATGATCCACTCGGTGCCTAAAGAGACGACATTCTAGGCGAGATTTTGGAATTGAGCCCCAGAGTTTTATTCATTTTAGCAGACTGGTTGTCAGGAGATAAAAACTAGAAACCGGCTGGTGTTGCTCACACAGACGACTGAAGGGTTTGTTCCAACCAATCTGTTTAAAACATATTGGTTCTTATGCAGCTATGAGTTGGTTTTAATACCAAAAATGCCACATGTGATGGACAGTAAAAGATTCAAGGCTTTGCTGAAAACATGTGGGGCTGATATGGTTTAAAAAGTGAAAATGATAGTTTATATGGTTTGAGAAACTTTTATTTCACACTTAGCCTGTTTCACACAACAGTACGCTGCCTTAGTATCTCATTCAGGCCTTAAAGGGTAGTTTCAAGTCCGTCTTAAAACAAAAGTGAAGGTTTTTCTTCCTATAATCATTCCTCCTGCTCATAATGCCCATTAGAAGACATAATGCATTTACAATGTAAGTGATGGAGGACAAAATCCACCGTCCTTGTTTTGTGAAAAAAAAAAAAAGTATCTAAAAGTTTATCTGAAGCTGAAATAATGAGGCTGCAGTTTGATCCGTTGTCTCTTCCTCTTTAACTAAAGTGGAAGAGACAACAGATCGATACCTTCCCAAAACCACAAACACAGGAGGAGGAAATGTTTTTGCAGCAGCACGGTTTGATATTTACGCTCTATGTTCCAGCTTTTAGAGGGCTGCAAATAAAAGATCACAAGCAATAACTTAATTTATTTGCAAGGGCATGCACCCTCTCTCATATTCAGAACATTTGGACAGATTCAGACAGATGATACTGACCCTGGACCTGAAGTACAGCTTCTCAGTAACAAATACATCCTCAGGGACTGTTAGGCTGTAGAGCACTGCCAACTGTTTAGTGGCTGTGTAGAACATTTTTAGTTTTACTACTTTGGGCCTATTTGTTCCAATGAAGGGAAGTCTTAATGCTCCGGCATTTAATATATTAAACTTTGTGTCAACAGGTTGTGTTTGTTCCTTTCTGTCCTGGTTTTCCTGGTTCGGTGTGCTCAGAGTCCTGACCTAAACCTCTTCTAACAGCTTTGGGATGAACTGGAACGTTGACTGTGAGCCAGGTTTTATCAGCCAACATCAATACTGGACCTCGCCAAGACCCAAAATATGTTCCACACAAGTACACACACACACTTCGAACAATGCAAGAACGATTTTACACGTCAATTTTGTCTGTTCATTCATTTGCTCCTATTGTGTCAACTGAAAATATAAAAATGAAAATAAAGCTGACTCTTTTCGTTTGGGTTTACTTCCTCTCAAAACTCAACAAAAGTCACTTTGAGCTGTTGGATGAAGTTCTCGCTGAACTTTCTCTCCTCTTCACTCAGACAGGAATTCTCCGTCCTTCCTCCCTGAGCAATTCAAAAGTCGCATCTTCTGTTTTCTTTTTGTCTTTCTTCCGTACAGTAATTACAGCACCACACATTCCTCCACGTATGTCTTTGTGTTTGTTTACTACTGTATTTATGGAAAAGTTTATATTTAAAACTTTATCTGAAGCTAATGTGAAGCTTCAGTCGTCCAAATGAGTCAAATCAAGTAGATATCTTTCAACGTTACAGTCTTTTTAGTGCCAAAGTCCCTCTTTATGTTACCATACTTCCACCGCAGCTCAACAAGGAAACACAAAGAGGGAATCTGATGCTAAAAAGACTGTAAATGTGTCAGATATCCACCTGATATGACTAACTCAGACTGCTGAAGCCTCATATAAGCTTCACATCAACTTTTAAATGTAATTTTGCACTAAATGATTGTGTGTCCTCCATCACTTCCATTGAAAGCACATTTGAAGGGGATCTTTTAACAGCCAGTAGGAACAGGAAGAATGATTACAGTGAGGAAAAACCTCTTTCACTGACTGTTGATTTAAGACACTTGAAAAATTGTCCTTTAATGCTCTTTTGGTTGAATTAGAGGAAATCCTTGCAGCCAGGTTTAAACATCTGGTGGAAAGCAGAAGAGGCTGTTCCAGCAGCAGATTAATGAACGTGGTGTCAAAATCACATGTTCAACCGTCACATAGTGGTGTAATATCTGGGTGACCACATTTCCCAGGGAAATAAAATACATTTTCATGCTTTTTACATCATGAGATGGTGAACAGTGTTTCCACATCTTTCTCCTTTTGTTGCTCATACAGACTTTCCATTGTTGGCATTATTACTAAAGCTTGACTGATAAATCCGCCAGTATCAGTTCGTTGCAGATACCGTATATCTGTATTGTTGTATATGTCAGCTGATAAATGACTAGAAATTGCAGTACAGAAATGTCAAAGGTACATTTTCAAACAGTGTCACTGTTCTATAATTTCTTGGACTTAAAAAAAACTCATCAACAATGTTTATTTATGTCACAGGTTGTGTAAACACAATATCATTATCAGTATCAGCCTCAAAAATCTATATTTAGACTATAATCATTACATTTACATTGATTGCATTGGTCAGTTTTCAGTCTTTTGATGTTTTTTTTCCTCTTGATTTGTTAATTATTCAACTAGTTTTTAAAGCATTTCATGGTCTTGCAGCAGCCCACTTGTCTGACATGCTTGCAAAGTATAAACCATGATCCTCAGGTCCTCTGGCACAAGTCTCTTACTTGTTCTAAAGTGCTGTTCAAAAGCACTTAGCCTTTAGTTTTTATGCTCTGAGCTGTTTAAACAGTCTGATGAAGATCTAACAGCAGCTGAAAGCGTTGATGTCTTTAAATTTCAAACCTCTTGAGCCTCTTGTTATATTAGGATGTTTTGTTCCATCTGATCTTTTATATTTGTCATTGTCTTTTATCAAATTTACTGTTGTTTTTTTTCAATTTGCACCTCTTTTATCGGTTTTATTTTCATTATTTTTACGTCTTATGTGCATTAGTCTCTAATAATAATCTAATTATCAGCTGGTCAGTCATCTGTGAAGCACATTTGAATTGCACTGACCTGTAAGTTTCATTTGATTTGAACATTTGCTCCATTTTTAATACTCTTACTGCTTTAATATCACCTGCAACTCTGACTCACCTCGGACCTCGTGCGCCAAAATTTAAAGCCCCGGGGACAAAACTGAAAACCTGCTCCCACATGACATTAATAATCAATAAACCACCACATCAATAAAACATAAAGTACAGCACATTGATGTAAGATTTATGGGTGAGAAGTGTATGACACAGTCTGAATGAATCATTCTCAATGAAATGCCGGACCGATCCAACCTTGCTGTGACCCTGTTTGTGTCTCTGAATAAAATACAGCAGGAAGAGAGAGGGGGAAAAACTGTTTTTTTTTTAAATATGCTTGAGTCTTGAGTTATTAAAATAGGATCCGACAGAACAGCAGTGTGCGATATTCTGGTGGAAATACAAACTCCGGTCATGAAAGCAGCTCTGGAAACAGTCAGAGAGGCATAAACACACTTTAACTTCCTGACAGTCGAGTACAAGCATCACAAGGCTGAGAAACACATTCTACAGTATTTTATGATAACTTTGTCCTGCAATGTACTTTAAATTACTGTATAACTACTTTATATACAGTTAGTTTAGCCCACTGCTGCCCAACCTTGGGGTCGGGCCCCTCCGAAGGGTCACCAGATAAATCTAAGGAGTTGTGAGATGAAAAATCTGAGAAGCAACAAGTAAATGTTAAAAAAAAGTAAAATAAATGTAGTGACGAGGTATTTACCTGAACTAACTCCTGTTAATGCTTGTTTGTTGTTTTCCATGTGAACTTTATATTTGAGCTCGACAACAATGTATAAATAATAAAAGGAAGATATGAATATAACAAAGAGGAAAAACAGAAACTAATTACCTTTATATTTTTAATTATTAAATTTTTCTTCTTATTTGAATTTCACTTATTACTTTATTAATTATATTTACTAATTATTTGTTTTTCAATTTATTATTGTTCTGTTATTATCTTCCAAATGTCTGGCATGTGAGGGAAGGCTTAATTTCAATGTTGGACAATAATCTATTTGCTTTTTTATATTTCTCTTGCTGGATGAAAACATATTTCTTTGTTGTTGGAAGCAATTTTAAAATTTAAATAAAGATATTGCTGGAAAAAACAATGTAGTGGAGTAAAAAGTACACTATTTCCCTCTGAATTAGCATGAATTGGAAATAGTACAAGAAAATACAGGTACCTCAAAATTGTGCTTGAGTACAACACTTGAGTTGAGCTACGATTCACCACACATTCATCACGTAATCTGACAGCCTCAAAATGACATCGTAAAGCAATGTGACATGTGATAAACTCACATGATCGTTGCTGTCGAAGACACACAGTCACTGTGTGAAAATCCTGAATATAAACAATAAAGCAAAAAAAAAAAAAAAAAGCCTGAGTTAACCATTTCATAATTTTTTCCTCATTTGGATGTTTCAGGCTAAATTCATAAATGCATCTTCTTCTCTCCCTTTTTACCCTCCATCCAGACTGAAACAGCATTTTTCTCCCCCAAAAGCATAAACATCCTCCAGAATTTGTTTAACAGAACTGTTAAAACGCCGACTTGCTGTCGTAGTGTGAACGAGAAAAACGGAGCTTTGTAGAAATGCTGTCATATCGCTGAAAAAATAGATGGTGGTCGTCTGCACATGCCCAGTAGGAGGAGAATTACCTGTTTTGGTGTTGTAATGTGGACGAAGGTATTTGCAGAAACAAACTAAAACTCCTTGTCGTTTTTGTTCAAAAACAGCGTTTTAGACTTAAGCTGGCTTAAATGCAGCTTCAGCTCCGTTAAATGAACAGATGGCTGTCAGTCAGCGCTATAAATGAGTCCTGTTCTGTGTCTCTGTCCTGCTGAATCACAGATTTTCTGCCTAATGAGGAGTTTAAAATGCAGCTCCATGATTACACATAAAGAATAATTATGAATATAGTGTTTCCTCTCCTTGTCCTCTGGTCTGCAGCCGTCCAATGGCTGATGGAGTTTCTCATTAACTAACATCTGGAGCCGCTAACGCTGTCAAAAGAGAAATTATATAATTATTCAATGATTTATGTTTGGACCAGAAAATCTGAAGAGGGATGATGGGTTCATTTCATAATGGTTTTTATGATTTTATTAATGTGGATATCTACAGTGGCAGCTTTTTGAGGTCTAATTTAATCTGTTTATTCGTAGATCCATGTTGAAGTTCAGCCAAAATGTCTTTTTATTATTCTGTGTGAGCTGCTGAATAATAAAAGTGTGGAGCTGTTGTGAGAGGAGGTTTGTTGAAGCCTGCAGTCACTCAGCGACGTGAAGAAAACTGAAGGAGCTGCTTGTCTGTGTTATTAATACTAACGTACTATTCATACTAATTACGACGTCAAATTGAGTATGTAGTGCGTTCCAACTGCATAGTATGATCTTGTGTTTGTGAGAAATGCCTGGATGTATACTAGATTAGCATCTCTTCAGACTGTGCAATGGCGGACTGCGATATCGTCATGTGACTGCATTGCTTGAGTATACTTCAGTGTGAACAGTCTGCTGGTAATGGCATTCCTAATAGTTCATGTAGTGGGTAGTATGCAGTTTGTATGTGATTTGGAACACAGCCCTTGTATTTCTCCTCATAGCTTTAGAAGGTAAAAGGTCAAAGAGAGTGGATGATCAGGATTTATTGTTGCTGCTGTGCACCACAGCAGTGCACCATGGGAACTGACCTGCACTGCAGGAGCAGCATTGCTGCAAGGCATCACACCTGTGTGTGTGTGTGTGTGTGTGTGTGTCACCCACATGCCCGTGGGCTATGAGAACGGAAATGGACACGCCAACAAATGCCAGCAAATTAACATTTATTATAATAAAGAGAATGAACTGGAATGTGAGGTGTGGTAGTCAGTAGCCTGACTGAATACTGAGGTTTTTATAGCCTATGGGAGCACTGGGCCCAGGTGCTCCAGATCCACAATCAAGCTTCTCAGGCACCTAAAAGACATCACAGGTTAATACACACACACCAGGGTAGTATCACACACACACAGGCAGACTGGGCAGAGGCCATCACCCCCACCCATAAAGACGGGGTCCCAGTGGGATCACAGCATACTACCAACCCTGATAAACCCCAAATCCACTTGATTACCAAAGAAACACACACAAAACCAACGTACACATGCTGTTCAGGATGTTGGTTTGTGTCTCATGAAGACGTCTAACAGCAGTCAGATGTCATGTGGAAACACTGAACTCTTTTTCAGTAGAAAGAATTAATTTTGTTCTCATATATGCTGATGATAACGTTTTATTCATCAACAAACTAAAAAGATTGGGGATATACTGCTCATGGATGCTGTGCTGTACATTTTACATGCTTTATTTTCTATATATCATAGTTAAATCCCTTCTTACTACACTACTCCATTGGTTTATTGTTCATTTTATGCATTCACTTGTCTATATAACACATTTCTCTGCATGCACTGCAATCTAAAACAATATACATACACCTAAAATCTTCTATGAATTCTTCTAAAGAATTATTATTTTATCAAACATTTCTTGTCATTTCATCAGCAGTTAGTCACATACAGGATGTGCTGGTAGATGAATTTACTTCAAAAAATGAGGCTCAATGTGTCGTCTAAAGGAAGACGGGAGTACAGGCTGTTGATTTTGAAATATTTGTATGTACAAGACCTGTTGTCATCAGAGAAAAAAACAAGTGCTCTGTATTAAATCAGTGTAGTGAAGGAGTTCCCAGTCACTTTGTAAAGTCATGATTCACTCTTATTTTCAAATGTCACACTGAGAGGGATCAGATTTGAGAGCAGGAGAGTCAGAGGTGATTTACTGTAGTTTCAGTAAGTGGTGTTTTCCATTTATGATTTATTAGTTTTGAGGTTTTCGGCTTTTGTAAAGTTAATTGTGATTTAGAGTGAAACGTGGATTGGATGGATTCCTGTGCGATTTGGTTTTTGATGACTTGATATTTATGTTTTTTGTGAATATAGGTCAAAATTAAAGGATAGGTTCACAGTTTTTCAAGTCTTTCTTAAAATAATAGTTAAGTGCCCACATCTTTCAGCATTCACGTTGGCTATTAAATGATCCCTTCATGAGGCACTTATGACAAAATCCACAGTCTTCATTTGTGCAAAAATGCATTTAGAAGTTGATGTGAAGCTAATATGAGGTTTCAGCAGTCTGCGTTAGTCATATCAAGTGGATATCTGACACATTTACAGTCTTTTTAGCATTAAAATTCCTTCTTTGTGTTTCCCTCTTGAGCTGCGGTGGAAGTATAGTAACAAAAAGAGAGACTTTTCCTTCATATAATCTTCAGCTAAACTTTAAAATACATGTTAAATACAGTGTTAAATACAGTGACTGTTGTTTTAGGACAGACTTGAAAAACTGAACACCGTCCTTTAAAACTTGTCCAATATTTTATAGTTTGCTCAAAAACTGCAAATACAATATAACCACACAGGATCATATGAATATATTGAAACTTTATTGATAACAGATCTCAGTTCACATGTTAATTATTATTCACCGCAATTTAGAGCAGAACACTGTAGGAATCAAACTATCAAATGTTGCAGCACAGTGTTACATCATCACACTGTTAGGTGGTTGTTTCCAGATTACACGATGAGTTGATATCATTTACTGTGACGTTTACCTGTTGCTCTGTTTGGCTTTTAGATGCTTTATTGACACCTCTGTCTGTCTCTGTCAGGTACAAGGCCATAGTGAACCCCATGGACATCCAGACGTCCAGCGCTGTCTTCTGGACGTGTCTCAAGGCCGTTTCTATCTGGCTGCTGTCTGTCCTGCTGGCTGTTCCTGAGGCCATTTTCTCACAAGTCGTCTCCATGCAGGTAAAACGCCGAAAATACAACAAATATTACTGTATAATGATAATATAGTTAAGATTTCCAGGCAAATCTTCCCCTTTTAACCATCTATAACCTGAAACTGGACTGGGTCACATTTCATGATATGACGATATGATCGCTGTGTGTTATTTTACAAAATTTTGTTAAATAATAATGATTCCCAAATTGTAATACTCAGATTTTGTCTATGCTAATAAAGCTAATTTAAGCTTTTAATTAAACACAGACATAACTACTTATTTGGTTTTGCTGATGTAATATATAAAAATGAAAATGGTCCATATTATAGTTTTATTAAGAGAAAAAAGTAAATAATTGACAATATACTATATTTTGACCTTTTTAAGTGATTCATGAAGCCAAAATGATCTGGTTCCAGCTTCTCCAATGAGAGGATTTCCTGCTTTTCATCGTTCTATGTCTTTATAAACTGAATATGTTTGGAGTTTCAGACCATTGGTTTGACGAAGAAAGACATCTGATGACACTAAAGATCACTTGGAGACCCTAAACAATTGATCAGTTTATAAAAAATAATCAATAAAGCACATAGTCATTAGCTGCAGCTGCTGTGATTATGGCCCTGTTTACACCTGGCATTAACATCCGTCTCCACATACGTCCTGAGTGACCGCATGTGTTCAACTTGTTTGATAACAGGATAAATATTCTTTGGACGGAGGGTCCTGTGTCTAGTCTGCCGGAAAACAGAGGATGTCAGTTAGTAGGCGGTCCTTCAATGTGAACCAGGACGCATTGTGTTTACACCGCTAAAAGAATGTGGCCACATGCGGCCCAGACCACCTCCGAGTGATCGGATCTCAATCTGTCCTCAATGCGTCTGTGGGTGCGTTTACACCTGTACTTAGAGCTGTCCACTTGTGATCGGATCACCAGAGACAGATGTTAATATCAGGTGTAAACAGGGTCTTTGATTTCAACTACAGATTGTTTCAGCTATAGAAGTTACTACTCTAGTGACTCAATATGAAAAGTCAGTGTTTCAGGTTGGTTTAATTTCTTGACATTTTAACATATTCATTAAAACACAGCAGACTTTGTTAGAGACAGAACACAATTACCTGTATATCTGCACTCTCTCCTACCAAATAAAGGCTGAAAATAATAATTATTTAAAAGGAAACAGCAGCAAAAAAAACTAGATAATTGAAACGTCCTCTGTAGTTGTCCAAAAACTATTAAAAACACATCATTGAGTCACACCGCTGCACTGGGTGACATGTTCCTGTGACCCTGCAGACGGCGGCGAGTGAAGCTCTGTACGCAGAACCATGTTCACACACATGAGCAGCGGCGAATAATCTCAACGCTATTGTTGCTTTTTAGGGTTGTTTCTAAACAAACTAACGCGACCAAACTCTTCACGATGAAGGAAGGTGTCACCCAGTGCAGCGGTGTGACTCATTAATGTGTTTTTAATATTTTTGTACAACAACAGAGGTCTACAGCACAGAGGAATGAGATATAACAGGCTTTGGATACACACACAACACTTAATAGTAGATCAATTCATTGTTGGTTTGACTCCAAACATGAGTTTTGTTGACAAGAAGAAAAATATAGAAAACTGCCTTTAAGAAAAAACACAAGAAAAAAACAAGCAAATGAGGAAAACAACATCAATTTGACAACATGTGCACAGCAGGCAAAAAGGGGAAAACACAAATAAAAACATAAAAATCACATTTTATTACATTGCTTAAAGATTATTTTTTAATTACTAATTATATTTACATGGAGTGCCAGCACTCAAATGAATCAGTCACACCTCACAGAGCTTTCAAAGTATGAACTTAAAGGATGAAATCAATGATTTGCTCCATTGTGACTCAACAATCCACCAAACGGTATCTAGATATGAGCGTAATCGGATGCTAACAGCTTTTTGCCGGCAGATGTTTTGACCTCCTGTACATTCAGACTGAATGTTTGCTGTTCATCACTTCCTGCTGAAGGCTCATCACCGACAGAGAGGATGAAGCTGCAGCTAGCGTCTCAGCGGGGTTTCCCACCAGACGAACAAACATCACCCCCGACGGCTATTAACTCTTTTATCATCAGATTTATGAATGACAAGTGCCTCCGTTTTACTCGTCAATCTGTTTTACGAGCTTTACTGATGTGTTGTAATGTCTGTCCTCTATCTCTCCTCTCCTCTTTCACTTTTCTCTCCTTTTTTCTTCTCGTATAATCTGTTTTTTTGTTTCCTAATTGTCCTCTCCTTTTATTTTTGTGCATTGTTTCTCCTCCTCAACCCTTCCCACTTGATTCCTTTCTTATTTTGTTTGTTCACTCCTCCTCCTCTTTTCCCATCATTCATCTTTTATTATCTTCTTCTCTCCTTCTTTTCTCCATCCTCTCATTTACTTTACACCCTCATATTTTGCATTTTCTCTTCAATTTCTTCCTTCCTCCTCTTTGTGTCGCTCCTCTCTATCTCCTCTCTCCTCTTCTTTCTCCCTTTCTCACCCCTTTTTCCATTACCATCATCTTCTTCTTTCCTCTTATCTACCCCATTTATCCTCTCCCACATCCTTCTTTTCATCATCTCCTCTCCTTTCCCTCCCTCTTCTATTCTCTACACCTGTCCTCTTCTCCTCTCCTCCTCCTCTTCCTCTTCCTCTCCTCTGCTCCTCAGGGTCACAGGGACGACACTAACGTGACCTTCGTGAACTGCGTGCCGTACCCGTTGTCTAATCAGATGCATCCTAAGATCCACTCGGTGATGATCTTCTTGGTTTACTTCCTGATCCCTCTGGCCATCATCTCGGTGTATTACTACCACATCGCCCGCACGCTCATCAAGAGCGCCCACGACATGCCGGGAGAAGTCAGCGAACACACCAAGAGACAGGTGACCGCTGGATGGATGAATGAATGAATGAATTTTTTGCATGCGTCACACAAGATTCTGCATGTTTTCAACCAAACAACAGTTAATTTAACTGATTTCGCTTCTTCTCACTGAAGAATACAGATATTTTAATAGTAACAGATTGCTACAAACTGATCCTCACATAAATTTTATGTATACATGCAACCAAAAGTGGTTGGTTCCTGATGCAAAACAACTGTTAACTGCAGTTAATGAAATGAAAAATGGAGAGAAATGCACTTCAGCTGCTGTTCAACTACAGAGTTTGTGCTTCTGATAGTGTTTTATTCTGCATTTGTCTTCCCTGAACTATAAAACATTTCAAGCTGTTTCAACTTAGAAACAGAAAAAGTTTCCCTGCTGCCATAAAAATGCGAGTTAATTGAACCTCAGCTGAATAATCAGTTTAAAGTCGTCTCATGAGTTGTGAAAATGTAAATTAACTGACTTTAGTTAACTCAACTAGAGATAACAAGTTCAATAAACTTTAAGTTGAATCAGCTGTCCACACTGAGAAGCTGAGAATTTTTACTCAATCAGCAACAAAGTTTTATTGAAAATAAATAAAATGTTAATTGAAGCAAACCAGCAGCTGAAGTTGTGTTTACAGAGGACATGTTTCAGCCTTGTTTATCAGTCGTTCATCTCATCTGACTGAACGGATACAGTGATGTGTAACAGTTTTCGAAAGCACAAACAATTGATGTCGTCCTGCTGATTACTGCCGATAGGGGCAGCAGATTAGAAAATGCTCCTATGTGTCGCTCTGGAGTCACATGGTCAAATCATAGCTGGTCGTTTAAATTGGAGGACTTGTTGGATTTGGAAGGTGCGCATGTTGGCTCCACTTCAACCAGCGATTGACCATAACACCCGTTTCTCCGTAGGTTTGCAGAGAATATCTTCAGAGAGGCATCATTCCAGTTTTCATTTTATGTGTGTAACTACAGCGATTGTGTGTCAAACTCTGAGTGCTGCCAAAACACAGGTGACCTACACTCAACATTGTACCTGAACGCATCCTGTTTAGACACTGGTGGAAGCTGCGGCTCTGCTGATATGCTGCCACTGTAAACTTTGTGTAATTAGGAGAAACTCAGAGCAGCACTGACTCTGCTGCTGTACTGACAGAATTCATCCTGTGGAAGTTTACGTTATACTGAAATCACCATGTGAAGTAAGAACGACAACGGTAATCCCCAGAGATACAGTAGTGATTCCCAGCTGTGCCCCTCCATCATTGATCATGTACACCTGATCTGACCTGCTGCTGTCCGGTCTTTAATAATTCAGCTCCCCCACTCCCTCTGACCTCTTCTCCATCTGTGAAGATCAAGCTGGTGTTAAGTCATTACTCACTCCGGCTGACACAGTCCTCCACTAAACCTCCCTCATGGCTGAAATATTTACCGAGGCCTCTGAGGCCGTGGGAGTGGGAGGTGTGGGTGCAAAAAGCTTCGATCGGCATTAGACGAAACTTCAAGGCTGTTTATCTTTTGCAAAAGTAAGAGATCAGAGTGCACTTTACTGATTTTGTTATTTATCTGTTTTGTAATTTCTTTTTTCCTTCCCTTGATTTAAGTGTAAGTTTATGAGTTCCATCAGAGGTATGTAAGACAGATGACTGAAAAATGCAGCTGAAACACTTTCGGTGTAGACAAGCTGTTACAAAATACAGTTTTTATTGACTAATTATTTTCAGGTGTTTCCAATTGACTGTTTTTTTAAATACTGCTAACATATAATCAATGAAACTTGTCACTACCTCCATATTGCTCTTCACATTTTCAGACATAATTTTTTTTTTCTTAAGGACTTGAGGACTTAAGATTTGACCTGGATTTTTTGTGAGACTTGACACCTTGAGGATTTGACTTTACTTGAGACTTGAACACCGGACCATCTGGAAGGGCGTGTCAGTGTCTGTGTTTGATTGACAGTAGCTGGAGGGGCGTGTCAGTGTCTGTGGTTGATTGACAGCATCTGGAAGGGCGTGTCAGTGTCTGTGTTTGATTGACAGCAGCTGGAAGGGCATGTCAGTGTCTGTGGTTGATTGACAGTAGCTGGAGGGGCGTGTCAGTGTCTGTGGTTGATTGACAGCAGCTGGAAGGGCGTGTCAGTGTCTGTGGTTGATTGACAGCATCTGGAAGGGCGTGTCAGTGTCTGTGTTTGATTGACAGTAGCTGGAGGGGCGTGTCAGTGTCTGTGGTTGATTGACAGTAGCTGGAGGGGCGTGTCAGTGTCTGTGGTTGATTGACAGCATCTGGAAGGGCGTGTCAGTGTCTGTGTTTGATTGACAGCAGCTGGAAGGGCGTGTCAGTGTCTGTGGTTGATTGACAGCAGCTGGAGGGGCGTGTCAGTGTCTGTGTTTGATTGACAGCATCTGGAAGGGCATGTCAGTGTCTGTGTTTGATTGACAGCAGCTGGAAGGGCGTGTCAGTGTCTGTGGTTGATTGACAGCATCTGGAAGGGTGTGTCAGTGTCTGTGTTTGATTGACAGCAGCTGGAAGGGCGTGTCAGTGTCTGTGTTTGATTGACAGCAGCTGGCAGGCTACGGAGACAAAGTAAACAAACTGCTGTAATTACAAGTCACAGACAGACAGTGTGACGTTAAGGGATTTTGAAGAGCAATGGTTTGATTTGATATATGGAAATAAGGATTCCAGCTACATAAGTAGATGATTGAAATTGAAAATTGAAATAATGTAAAACTTGGATGAGCCATCAGGAAATCAAAACACTTAAAACATAAATTTCTCCCTTTTGGTTTATGATTTCTTTCTCAAAGAAGAACACATGTTGCTGTAGTAGACAAAAAAAAGTAATTTCATTTCAGTTGGACTTTAAAGTTATAATCCTTAAGATCTGTGACACAAATGTTACACAGGTGGTAACATCAAGTGTGAGTTAACACTGCAGCTGCTCTCTTTGTCAGAAATATAACAGAAGAGCAGCTGGTGTTTCTGTCTACAGAGCAGCAACACATTGTTTTGATAAAGAAGTCGGTCAATAATAATTACAACATGGATCTGATTTCATGCTGCACATGTTGCAAGTAGTTTTCCACACAATAACAGGACACAATAAGAGGTGTGCAGCTCGCCATCTAACAGCTCACTGTGGCTGCCCCTGACTGCTCATTATTTCCTGCAATATTTGAATAAAAATCAGAAAACCTCCGCACATAGTCTAGCATACCTCTGAAATATTGATTAGTTTGCAACTTTTCTGTTCAGGTATATATTATATATTCCAGCAGCGAGTGTATAGATAGTATGCAGGAGGTTCCTCATTTTTATTCAAGTTGTGCTTTCCTCTGAAATATATTCAGGTGTACAGACACTTTTTAAATTTCTTTGAGGATCCCTGCAATATTTTAAACTGATCCGCTGTGAAAAAATGACAGAAATCTCATCTTATTTATCATCTTATTTTGTAGCAGCATTAGGAAATGTGTTAGCATAACAGTAACTTAAAACAGCTCAACAGAATGGCAGACTTCGCCATTAGCATTATAGCATTATAGAGTGATAATTACAGAATATTAAATACACTGAATGCCCCACAGAACAGGATTTGATTTCAGACTGCTAATAGATGTAATAGGTTGTTGTATTATGTTGTTTTGTTTTATCAGTCTTTGTTTTCTTTTTCATATTCTCTGTGGAGCCCATTAACTGGCGACTTCCCCCTAAAAACACATAAATACTGATGTGGAAGACATCTCAGTGACATAAAAAAGAAGAGCACTGCTGCAGCCCCGTGAGACTCTGCAGGTCTGAGGAACACTTTGCAGTGATGTTGACCTCGACACACTCAGGGTTAATGGAGAGTCGCTGACTAACAAACAGTGAATCAACTCCAGGCGCTGAGAACTGAGAGAGAAGGAGGATCATATGAGGCACTCACTGAAACATGAAAAACACAGCCTGATGGTTTTCAGGCTCTCTAGCTTTAGATAAAACCTTCATCTGTGTTTGGTTCTTCAGTGTAGATTTACACAAGCAGTCAATAGCAGACTTTAAGGATCAGACGTCTTAGAGAAATTACCCAAAATATTCCTGTGAGTCCGTGACGATCATTTAGAACAAAGTTTCCCAATGAGAGGTATAAAAGTACAGTACAGGGCTAAAAGTCTTTGACCTTTCCTCTCACTTGTGCTGCTGGATGTTGATTGATTTATTGATCCATGCATCAAAGCTTCAATATGTGGTTAACAGTATGCGGACCCCCCGGTCTACACACTTTTGGTCTGGTTATTTTAGTTGCAATGAAGGGAAATCTTAATGTTCCAGCATACAAACACATTTTACATTAATGTTCTTTCAACAGCTTATGTTTGTCCATTTCCACTTTTGATATGACAATACCCCCGTACACAAAGACACCTCCATAAAGATATTATTTTACGGGTCCTTAAATTCCTAAAAAATTCCATTGGAAGTTTCGTGAAAGAGCCATGTAATTTTGCAAAATAGTGATCGTTCAACAGGTGCAATTCCAATTAATTAATTCTAATTAACTGCTAAAAGAGGCATCCATCAGTTTAACACTGTATACTCCAATAACACTGTAACACTCACGATGGATAGTTAAAAGAAATCGATGCAAGAGAACCAGAGATATCGTCATTTTATCGCACATATCTTTCTTGTTAAAACCTGGTGCCTACATTACCCACAATACAACTCAATCAACATCAGTTAAGAAGAGAGCCAGCTGTCAATCACAGCTGTCAATCAAAACCCACACAGCAGACATCAAAGCTACTATAAGTCTTCAAATCTTATCAACGGAGCAATAACTTCCAAAATGACCACTAGCACACTTATTAGAGGGCCTGAATTTAAAGATTGACACCATAATGACTCGTTGAAAAAAATGTATTTACTTAGTATTTCATGAGAGAAGTTGATGCCTTTAGAATGGGAGTCTATTGGAGCATCTAACGACCACCAGTGGCACTTTAAGGTACTTCAGCCTCACGCTTTTTAACTCAACACAATTATTCACAAGCAAATATGACAGCAACTATTATCTGTATTTTCTCCATAATTCACAGATTACACAGTAGGTTGCAGTTTCCAGTTTACAATAAATTATTAGGAAATTGTTGGGAAATATCAGACCCATAAAACCAGATAACTGGAAGTTGCTACAGAAGCAGATTAATGCCCATTAATTTGGAAAAGAAGCCATTAAAACAGACATTCTCATGTTCCTTGAGGTCAGACCTGCCTGAGAAAATACCGTAACATTCAATTTCCATCGTCTCCCTCCCTCACTGTCTGCCCTGCGTATCACTTCATGCATGTGGTCTAATTCAACTCATTACAGTCGAGTCCATCCCTGCCTTACTTGCGGGGGAGCGATGATATCAGCACCTTCTTAAATGGGAAAAGCCTCTTCACACGTCCGCTCGTATCTTCACATCTAGAAGGTTGGACGCCAATTGCTGCATTAACTGCAAACGCCCACATCAATACTGAACACGGCTGTATCTTATCTGAGAGCAGAGCTAATTCATTATGTTCCCTGAGATAAGAAATACATTAGCGGGTACACACACACACCCACCCACACACACACACAGACACAGACATATACACACCAGAGCTGGAAAGCTAAACTCCAGACCACATTATTGATCAGAAAATGCTAATATGGGTTGTTTTGGAAGCTGATGACAAAAGTGATTTAGTTAGGAGGACTTATTGAAGAAAGGACACTAAAAAAAAAGAAAACATTTAAAGCAAAACACAAGGAAGATAGAAATTTTATTAAAAGAGTGGAATAGTAAAATTAAATCACAGATGCCTTCTTACAAAATTTTAGAACCGTTAAATGGACAAACACTATAAATTCGTCAGTTTGCAGTTACACAGTAGATGCTTTATTAATCTTACTGGTAAACTAACATATGTATATATTTTCTCCCTTTTTATTAGTGCAACATGACATAACATCAGTGAACAAGATGGCGTCACAAACAACAGAGCAGTGTCTGGTATTGTCTGGGTAAAAAATTAGTATATAAAGTATATAAAGTATATGTGAGCATATATGCACATGTAGGTGGGAGTAGTTGGGTAAAAAGTAAATAAATAAAAATAAGTAAAAAAGAATATAACAATACTTTGGTGTTGATATACAAATACACACAAATATATATAGTAAAATCATAAAATGTCATTTGTTGAGCACTTTGCTTAATAACATTACAGAGTGCTCTCACTCTCTGCTGGTATATTAATTAGTTTTTCCACATAAATAAAAATGATTTGATTAGATGAATAACAGCAGTTTGTAGTGTGAATGAACAGTAAATACGTTTTGCTCTGATAAAAACTTTTAACCAACACTTCTGTACTTCAGAGAAGTCTTAATTCAACAGAGCAACTTGCATTTCTGTCAATTCTGTCATTTGTCATTGACTCGCCGCTCCAGCAGCAGACTTGACTCTTATTGTAAGCGGAAGCTGAGTGACAGCTACAAAATAACAAAATAATTGCGAGCTCAAGCTTTGACAGAAAACATCAAAACTATCATCATTTTCTCTGAGATTAAGCCGCAGGATCAATCGGACCTGAGGCCATTACGGCAATCGAACACTCTGACACTGCACAGCGTCTAAAACAAACAGAAAATATCTTTGCTTCACCCCACAGGAGGTCTAAGAAATGTTAAAAACAAAGCAGCAGATAATGAACAGTGAAAAAGAGGCAGGCAGAAGGCGTGAGGTGCAATTGATTTTATATACGAGTCAGCGTTTTGGTGTGCAGGCCTTCACGAAATCCAAATAATTGCTACTGATGAATCCATTTACCTTCACCTCCAGCAGCACTGCTGAGATTGTTTTTTCTGTGACTTAAACTTTCATTTACTACAGTTTTTACTTTTTTGTTGGGGATTCAGGGACACAATTTGATACTTTTATTTATTTTTTTGCCATCTCAGATGGAGGAAAATGAATGGAAGAAGGTAAAAAGTCACACCAATTAAGCCTTCATGGTCCAACAACAATATAGTTTAAAGAAACGAAACAACAGCTGACTCTGAGATGCCGTCTGCTTTACTCCACCAGTAACTTCTAGCATCGGCTTCAGCTCTCCGTTTGTTACTATGTCGAAGTGGTAGTTTGTTATAGAGATTAGCTACATTTTTTCTGTTATCACCGTTTGTCATTGTGATTCAGTAATATGAAGTATGCTTAATTTTACAGTTAGTGTTACATGGTTTCACTAAATAAAACTAAGGCCACGTCCACACTAAGCCGACTAAATTCATAAACGCATCTTTTTTTCTTTCATTTGACCCTCCGCTCAGATATCAACAGAATTAAATGTGCCGGCGTCCTGTAGTGAACACTAGCGGCAGCAGAGGGTGCTGTTGCTGCTGCTCAGTGAAAGTTACATAGTCGCGCTTTAACTAAATGAGGATATTTTTCCCTTTCAGATGGAAGAAGGTACCTGTATTTATCGAGTCATTAACAGTTTATGAAAATTTCAATAGTTGAGCTTTAATTTAAGTACTTGCATCACACAGTGTAAAGAATTCTTTAACATATTTGGCCTGTATGTGAGGAAAAACTGTAATTAAATTGACATTTGCTTCACTTAAACACCGCTGTGCAACAGAACAACAATCTAGACTTCAGTTTCTGTTCACTCGCCCTCACTGAGTGGACAGAGCAGCAGCAGCAGCAGCAGCAGCAGTATGGATTGAATCATTTCAAGTGACAGCTGACTGACAGCTACAGGATTCGACAAAATGATTGCACAAGCAGATGGGTGACAGAAACTGCCTGAAACCTTTTGTCAGTGTCTGTGTGGTTTAGCTGCAGGTGATGTAGAGTGCAGGGCATGACCCAGGCTATGACTGGCATCACAAAAAAAAAAAAAAAAAAAAAAAAAAATTACAGCATTTCAGACCTACAAACACCCGAGGAGAGCTGGAGGGAGAAATTCAGGAGGCGTAGACGATGTTTTAAGCAACATTTTGGGCTGCAGAAAGTTTTCAAACCAGGAAATAATGACCCAGACTAAAAGTACACCATAGAATCCACCAGACATCCTCTTTTCTTGCCTTATAGTCACCATAAGATTGCCTACGATGCAGGTGAGTTGGTGTTTTCAACATTTTGTAACAAACTTTATAAGCCGCTTAGTGACCCAAGTGTTAGAACGTGATCAGGGCTTATAGTATAGATGTTTAAAGAAGCAGACTGGGTCACTTCTGCAGCCATATCGACAGACAAGAATGTCAATGTCGGACAATTCTGCAAATCCTTGAATTACATCCAAAGCCGACGTTTTTTAAATTCTTTCTTTCTACAGTATTTGTGCAAATAAAAAGGCAAATGTATATCGCAGGTCTGTGACAGGCACTTGTATTGGTACTGAAAACTCAAAACGTTTGTATCATGGTATGGTATGTATGATGACAAAATTGGTCAAGTAAGGGTTCAAATACTGTGCACTGATAGCGTAACATCATATCTAGTAAATGTGGGTTTAATCACCTTAAACAGCAGTCTTTAGGTGACGTGAGGCGTCCATGTTCACTTGACTTTCAGACACTTCTGTATCATGAAGCACCAAGTTGGATATATTGGAGCATTCAGAAAATCAGTTTCCTGGTCATAACTGTGACTTGGATGATAATTCTGATGTGACATGAATGCAGCATATAATCAGTAAAGGGATTGCTGAGCTAGCACTACTGCTAAGTAGTGCTCCATCTCTGCTGTTTTGTCTGGTGACTTATTGTATACATAGGAAGTGTGAATATGTTGTGTTGTGTAGGCTGACTTTTCCAGCTTGTGCCTACATACTGCCTTTATTCTACAGCACATACATCGAGCACTACTTATACATTTTTTTAAATTTAAAATGATGTTTGTTCTTCATTGACTGCCTTCTTACAGGCAGACAAGCTAGAGTCATGTGAGCTTCACCTCCTGTCTTCCCATTGGCATCAGATTAAACGGTGAGAGAATCTTTCAATATGGATGTAACTCTTGGGATACTGTGCTGAATTCTGATATACAGAATGTGAAAAAGGAAGACTTTCAAAATACTGTCAAAGTGCCCTTAAGGAAAGCACCAAACCCAAAACTATTCATTTGGAGCTTGTCACTGTCCAGCAGATGAAAGTGTTTTTTGTAGGTTTCAGGTGTTTTGGGGCCAAAACAAGCTTGCAACCCAAGCCAAGAAAAGCTGATTTATAAAGCACATGTCAGCAACAAGGCAATTCAAGGTGCTTTACATGAAACATTAAAAGCTTTGTGACAAACACATCAAAAAGGACATTTAAATACGATTAAAACAGTCATTAAAGAGCTAAGGGAATAGAAAATAAAAGCAAGATAAAATAAGACAGTTACAGTGCAGGGTAAGAAATTAATAATTATTTGATTTAATCAAAGGCAGCAGCACACAGGAAGGTCTTCAGCCTTGATTTAAAAGAACTGAGAGTTGCAGCAGACCTGCAGGTTTTTCAGTGAGTTTGTTCCAGATATGTGGAGCATAAAAACTGAACGCTGCTTCTCCATGTTTAGTTTTGACTCTGAGGACAGAAAACAGACCTGTCCCAGATGACCTGAGAGGTCTGGATGGTTCATAACGTAGCAGAAGAGAAATTTATTTTGGCCCTGAACCATTCAGTGCTTTATAAACCAACAGCAGTATTTTAAAATCAAAAGATGATCTGAGAACTGGAGTGATGTGATCCACTTTCTGGGCTTAGTGAGGAATCAAGCAGCAGCTTTCTGAATCAGCTACAGTCCCACGCAGTTTTCCAGTTGGTCTAGTAATATGTTGCGGTCGACTGTGTCGAATGCAGCACTGAGATCCACTAATGCTAAGACTGAAATTCTGCCACTGTCTTGTGTTTAAGTGGATGTTATTGAAGACCTTAACAAGAGCAGTCTCAGTGCTGCCATGTGGTGGAAATCCTGACTGGAAGACATCAAAACAGTTGTTTAGTGCCAAGAAGTTGTTCAGCTGTTGATTTTACTTAAAAATGGGAGGTTTGATATGGACCTATAATTGTTCATTAGTGACATGTGTAGATTGTTCTTTTTTAAGAGTGGCTTGATGATGGCAGTTTTCAGGGCCTATGAGAAGAAACCTGAGAGAAGAGACATGTTGACGATGTGTAGAAGATCTGAGGCTATGCAATCTGAAACATTTTTGAATATCAAAGCAGCAGCAGGATTTCAGATGTTGTATAATGTCCTCCAGGTTTTTATGGTTGATCACATAAAATTGTGTCATACTACTTGAATTGATTTTAAGTGGACACAGGGACAACACATACCCTGTACTTGATATGGAGGAACTGACTGTTTGTCTAATCTTCTGAATTTTGTCAGTGAAGACGGAGACAAATTCCTTGCAGGCCCTGGTGGATAGAAGTCCAGGGGCTGTTGACACGGGAGGGTTTGTTAGCCTGTCGACAGTAGCAAACAAGGCACGTGTATTATTATTGTTTGTGGCGATGATGTCAGAGAAGAAGGACCGCCTTGCATCTCTCAGTTCCAAATTATAAATGTGAAGTCTCTCTTTATAGATGTCATAATGAACCTGGAGATTTGTCTTTCACCACCTGCGTTCAGCTTTTCAACACTCTCTTTTCTCTATTATGACCAGCCTCATTTCTCCATGGAGATCTTTTCTGACAACCTTCACCTTCGTGAGTGCAACGGCATCAATAACACCTGTCATCTTAGAACTGAAATTATCTACATCTCATTGACTGAGACCCAAAAGAGGGGCGGGTGTGGATGAGAAAGTCTGAATAAAGATTTCACTGGTGTGTTCAGTGATATACCGTTTTCTGATTACGTCCGTTTGAACATTTGCTTGCACAGAGATAGCAAGAAAACACAGGAATGATCAGAGAGAGCAACATCAGTCACCACAACCTTAGATACATTCAGATCCTTGGAGATGATTAAGTCCAGAGTGTGCTCAGTCAGCTTCCACCAGAGAAAACTAAAAGTTTGCAGAGATAACTTCTCGCTTCATTAAACACTTTGATTTCTACTTCAGAGAATTGAGGTCCCCTTTACAACCCGAGATCTTTTCAAACTGTCACACGTTGCTCCCTGACTGATGATACTGAAAATCAATGTGGAGATATTACTGGCTGCAGACACTCAGAACCAGACTGCCTCCTCCTCCTCCTCCTCCTGTGAGATGTAATACATGACCTCAACAGGCCTCATCACTTCTCTGCTCACCTATCAGCTAACATCATCCTCACCATCGTCCACGTCCTCTGCTGACGGAGGCTGTTTCACCACAACCTCCGACTGTTGAGAAAAAGACGAGTCAACAGTGACTTCCAGCGCCTTCATACAAGCAAGTTTAACTCTACACTGCATGAGATTTCTGCAAATTGAGGTGATTCAGTTTGTTATTGGTTTAATAACTGATATTTTTAGTATTTAACTTAAAATTTCAAGAGCACCACAGTTCAAAAGGCTGCTGGATGGAAAAAGTAGTGGATAAAGACTGAGATCACACATAAAGATGGTTTCTACCAACTGGCAGAGAGGAACATAAATCTTATGATTGAATAATCACTCAGACAGCAGACTGAACAGCTGCTCAATGACGTCTGGAGGTCTGGAGGTGGACGACCTGTAAATCCTCTGAGAACATCAATTATTGCGTCCTTGTACCAAAACAAACATTGGTGACAATCAGCTTCTTTATTATCATTATTTACATGCAGTGCAGTTTGTCCTGAAAAGGCAAAAAAAAGAAAGAAAAAAACATCTTGTTTGGTTTGAGTTTGGTTGAGATCCTGGATGGAGAGGTGTTGGTAATGTAACTGGAAGTGAGTGAAAATAAAGACAACTTCTGGTCAGCTGTGGTGTTGTAGAGACATTCATTCCTCTTATAGCTCAATCAGCTTCTTCTCCATTTCAGTCGTCCAGTGCTCTCTCACACTACAAACCTTTCTTCTTCTTTGGTTTATTTACTGGTACATCCCCCTCAGGTGACACACAAGTGACATCATCAGTCGCAAATATCAAACATGTCTTCATGAGAACGACTGACAGCGACCTCAGATTAGGATCTCTACATATCACACACTTAATGATTTTATCAACACCAGCTGAGCCCGACTGGAACAGACGTCGCTCCTGTCATTCAAATGAGGGTTGACACAAATGCCACAAGTTGACGCCATCTGACAAGGTGCTGCGTTGGCCAAGCAAATACGTTAACATGTACATTCCTTATTCCTTTTGCCTTATCTCATCATTGTTGCAACAAAACATAAAGTAATTCCCTCAGTGATAACTTCCAGAGGTGTAAAATCCTCTCTCACAGGATTATAAACCGCTGTGCAGTGTTTTGACATCTGATAAATCTTCAAACTCACTGATCTGCAACTCAAACTGGACTTCCTGCATCGTATATCATGTCTCACCTGTACCTGAAACAACACGTCCACACCAGCAACAGCCCTTTGCTTTGTTTAAACGCTGCCTGAACACCTGCTAAGTAACACTGACCTTTGTCAAACAAGACCTTTTTAAAGTCCAAACCACTTAAGAATATTCAACAGTATTATGTAATAATATTCTTACTCTTTTTTACATGTTTATCTTCAAAAAATAACGACCAAAATGTAGAGAAAACAGAGAGGAACATACAGGAATACAATCTTGTCAGCATCCAAATACAACAATGAATACAAAGCAAAACAAATCAAGAAACAACAGTCATATAAATAAAAGCTTCAGACGCTTTTAAAAAAAAGCATCTTGTTCTGCTCTTTCCAGGATTGGTGTTTCAATTTTAATTTCCTTGAAAAATATCAATAAAGTTGTGCTATGGGTCGACATTATCAGGGAAAATCACGCCCCCGGGGCTCTAAAAGAGAACACCGCCTCACTAATGCTTTACTTATTTGTTCAAATTAAAGTGAAAAAAACAGCAGCGATTGAATTCTCCCTCCTCAGAGAGCCGGCCGGGCTCTCTGATATTATATCATCACTCTTTCCTCTCGTCTCTCCGGTGTCCTTAAGGATAAAAACATCAACACTCTGACAGTTTGCTGTCTGCATGTTGCTGCAGGTGAATCTATCACCTCATCCTTCATAACTCACTGCTCCTTCCTCTCGCTGATATACAACATCATCATCAGTCCACACAACTTAAAGGTTCTGACATAACAAGTAGTAATATCAAATATATAGACTGTGTTTTTAAAAGTCTAACCCTTTTTCCTGTAAAGCTGCTCCGAGATGAATCTTCATGAGTTACCTTGAATATAACATTTCCGTATGAACGCTGTGAGCTGTGAGGTGAAGACAAGGGGCAGAACTGCAGGCTGAAATATGATTGTTGTTTTGCTTGCAGCGTGCGTGCTGTTGTGCAGCCTATAAACGGTACAGATTACCGACAAATGTTTGCAGCGTCTGAAGCAGACAGCTCCGGATCGACACATCAGCTCTGCTTGTGGTTCAAGGCTTTTCTTATCCTTAGATATTTTTCAAAGCGTAGTTACAGTAATCCAGCTCACCTGCAGAGCAGCAGCAGCAGCGACCTCGACTTCTTTCATAGCACACGTGAGTCTCTGAGTCTCGTTTTTCATGACATGTGTTTTAATGTCTTTGTTCACCATCTGTGATATGAAAATGTCAATTTTTCCACTTTCAGCAGTCAAAGAATGTTTACATTTACGTTGATTCATTTGGCAGACGCTTTTGTCCAAAGCGACGTACGAATGAGGGTCAAACCAAGTTACAGTATCAATGAGAAGCCTGCGAGAATAAATGTCTCCACATTCCTGACACAAGGCTGCAGGTGCATGAAGCAACATATACTGTTACTTGTTTTTTTTTTTGAAGAAAGAGCATTCTCGGTGAGTAAATACTCTCGGAGGAAGTGATGATTGATCTTGAGTTTTTGGGAGAGGTCTTTGTATAAGAATTTAGCTTCCTACCTCGCCTGCACAAGCATTCACTTTGAATCCACGTGCAGCTCAATTTGTCAGGAAACTTGTCAGGAGGCGAGTTTGGAAAGTTGAGCATCGGGTTGCTGTGAAAGTGTGTGTCCTGGTGATAGTTCAGTTATTGAATCCTCCTGCCTGGCAGCTGACAGCTGAGTCAATCACACTGGAGGACGTTGTTCCACCGTCTGCATCAAAAGTATTACAGCCGACTTCGCTAACGTTCAACGCCGGAGCTCAGAGCGTCGGAGAAACATGCTGCTCTGCAACACTCTGGTCTGTGTGTCCATCACAGATATGTAGTTATGTAGCACTGTTTGTAAAAGTCATGCTGTTATCCAGTGTTACTTGGTGGACAATGACACACCTGAAACCCCTCCCACCCAAAGCAATTCATATGCAAGGTAAAGACACTGCGCTCACATAAAAGTTTAACAGAAAAGCATTTTTAAAAGCAAAATCCACTTGCAGTTTTATCACAAGTCTGTCAGAAAGTAGCAGTAATGTGTTAAAACAGAGTCGAGAGGAACGTGACTGACCGATCTGCTGCACAATCTCTCTCTTTTTACATTCAGGGTCACACTTTTACTGTAAATCACCGATTTGTGCTGCAGAGATGAGAGGATGAGAGTCCCACCCCTCCAAACCGAAGCTGGAGCAGAATCACCTCCTGAGATTCAGGCATTTAACCCCCCCATGTCTGGGCTTCCCTCTGTGCATTCAACCAGATAATCAAAGTCTTAACTTGATTTTACTGACCTACAGATTTGTTTCAATCAGCCTCCATGCTGTGGAGTTTAACCCTTGTGTTGTCTTAAAGGTCAAAGATGTCCCGCCGCTACGTTTAACAGCAGAGAAAACCTCCAAAATGATCAACTTGAAATCTGGTGACTTTTCTTTAGTGACCCCAACATACATTAAAAAAGTGAAACATCGCCTTTGTTCATATTTCCATGAAAGCTGAACACCACCAGGGTACAAAGATAGCTTTAGGGTCATTGGCCCAGCAAATCATTTACACACCATTAGTAAACCAATTGTTTACTAACGGGGAATGCAGTCAGAGGCAGGAGGAGGTGTCTGAAGAGGAAGATGATGGGGAAGAAAACTACCCACACAGCACGATGCATCATCTTCAGATGAAGAAGAAATCCCCCAAGCTGAAAGAGAGAGATTTTTTTTTCAAAGAGCAGCAAAAATACATGAGCCTTGTAACAACCGGGCAGGAAGGCAGCACAAAAATGTCATAAAGAGGACTCCAGGGCCCACAAGACATTCAGTTCCCCATGCCCAGGACATCACCTCAAATATCCTACATGTTAATCACACCAGCCATCGCAAAAATCATCCTGGAGATGACAAATTTGGAGGGCCTCCGTAAATATGGAGACAACTGGAAAAGTATGGATGCAACTGACCTGTGTGCCTACACAAGGCTGCTAATCTTAGCGGGTGTGTATAACGTCCCGAGGCGGAGCAACAGCTAGTCTCTGGGATGCAGAGAGAGGAAGGGTGATTTTCCGTGACACAATGCCACTGAAAGTTCTCAAGAAAGTTTCTCAAAAATGCTACAATTTGACAACCGTGAGTCAAGACCTGCAAGACGTGTGCAAGTCAAACTGGCAGCCATATATCTGTATATGACACAGATATAAAATCTGTCAGAATAAAAATGGTCTGATGCACAGATCTCTAAACTAAAAAGGAGTTTTTTCACTGTCTCTGTTCAATATAAATGTTAATGAGTCAGCAGCAGCTGGACCATAAAGTTTACCTCCAAACCAAAAGAAGAAGAATCTGTGCACTGAGGTTTACTTTCTCTTAAAAGGTGGAAAACAGAATTATATCTGAAAACTAGAAAGTGGAAGAAAACAGATTCTGCATGCAAAGGGAGTATGTCCAACCCCCCAAAAAACAAGAGCATCCATCATTACAACAAATAATGAAAATGAAGAATTTCAATCAGAAGAGACTAATTGTCTAATTAGTCTCATTAAGTCTGGACACTGGTGGTGGTGAACAAGTGAAGAACAATAGCTGAAGGTCTGGATGGATGTGATGTGGAGCGGGACCGTATCGATCTGATGACAGCAGCAGATAAAGGGACAGTTTTAAAGTTTGACAGCAACAACATGATCGGCTCACTGATTGTGGAAAATTCTGACTGGTTGAAGTGAAAAGTGTGAACAACCTTAATTAGACAGAAATCTTAATAAATAGTGTGTAACTTATGCAAGATAGTGATATTGTTGAGCTTTGTGGGGGTCTCTAAAATAACTAACATTAATGAATCAGTAATAGCCTAACAGTGTGTGGCGAATCCACATTCAGCAGCATCAGGTCTGGTAGCAGAGCTAGCATCCTCTGTAGCAGCAAAGCTAGTGCTAGCTGTAACACTAGCAGGTGAACGTGTGTCCAAGTAACATCTTGTTAATATCCTGTTAATATCTTAATAATATATGTGCCCAAGTTAATATCTCGTGCAAACAAGATAACATCTTGTTAATATGTGCCCAATAATATCTTGTTCATTTGTTGTTCGCATTTTGTTAATATGTTGTTTGCACAAGATAATAACCTGTGCACACAAGACATGGATCTTGTGCTAACAAGGTCGTTTGCAGAAGATACAAAAATATCATCTTTCAGAACTTGTGGGGTTTCATACAGATCACTGAACTGATTTTCAGGCTTATTTTATGTCGCTTGCAGCCAAAAGTTACTGCAAATGAGGTTCTCCTGAGAAAACAGCAGCTCAACACAGACTGAGGAGACACATTTCACTCCAGAATCTCTCAAAGTAATACTTTTAAAAACTCATTATGCTTGATGAAAAGATGAATATTAATCTCATGTCTGTGTGTAAAGTATGAAGCTGGAGTCAGGATGCGATTAGCCCAGTTTAGCATGAAGACAGGACAGTCTTGTTCATCTTATAGACATTTACAGCATTTTTTTTTTTAAGACGCCATTGATGCTGTTAAGACTCACTGAATGGGACTGACAATCACCAGAGACCTCGGAGGAAGAGAGCGAGGGGGAGAGAGAGATGTTGTAGGCGAGTGAGGTGAATGTTCACAGGAGGGAAAAAGAGCAGCGAGACAGAATAATACAGAGAGAGAGAGATGAAGGGGAGACTCGTTTAAAGAGGGAGGTGAGGAGAGATGGCAGGAGGAGCACTGAATGGCATCTGAGAGAGAGAGAGTAAAAGAAGAAACAGAAAAATGTGCAGGTGAGAAAATCAGCAGCAGCAGCAGCAGCTTGTGAGAGTCACTCAGGTTCAGGTTATGATTAATAAGTATTCAGCGCAGACGTTTTCTGTTCTAAAAACACGTTTAGAATTTAAATTAAAAGTCTAATTTATGTATGAGAAGAAATTCAATATATATTTCAATAAAAACTGGCATCATGATGGACATTTTTTTTATGCATAGTGTAACGTCGGTTTGTTGTCCCGCAGCTGAGTTTCACTTACTGAGCATGAAATTGTATGAAATGAAAACAAAAATAAACATTAAACACCTCATCCTCCCCCACAAAAAAAATATATGCATATTATATTTTGTGGGTCAGTAACCAGAAAACTTAATATAGTTTAATATAAAAGAGAATGAAAGTGTCAGTATGAAGCAGTGGCACAAATCATTCAATGACATTTTCTCAAAGGCCAGGTCAGGATGGATATAAATAGAAAAACCCCCCAGAAACCATCTGTTCGTTCCACTCTCACTGGAATATCACCTGATTCCACATGTGGATGGTAAATTTATTAAAAGCAAAACAATAGTGGGAATATGGGGCAATGAACCTGGAGCTTTCTGGTACCCCTGAGGGTGTGTGACCTTGACGCTTTGCCCAGTTGGTAAACCAGTTTTAAAGATGTTTTTTTGAGAGAAATATACAGTAATCCCCCTTGAATTTTATCAACATAATGAAGAAATGTTTTTGTTTTCCAGATCGCAACTACATCATAAGTTATTTATGCTTCTGTTTAAGGCAGTCGCAGCGTTTAGAGGATCATCGTCTGAACGTGAACGTCTGAAATTTCAGATCAAATTTTAATGTTTTTTTTAAAAAAAGAAAAAAACTCCTTGTTGGTGCGTTCGCATAAACTCTGACATCCGAGACCTCAGAGGCAGAGCTAAACAGCAACATTTAATGCAACGAGGACAAAAAAAAAATACATTATTTATTAGATGATCCTCATCACGGTGCCACACATGCTTTAAAAGGATATATACATATGGCTCTAACTTTATGGAAATTCCCTGCAACATGATGATAAGCTGATGTTACTCGTGCATTCATTATACGTTGTTCTGGGTGGATGAGCTGAGTGCCTAAAACGTAACGATACATCCCATCTGACAGCCTAAATATAGACGGCAGAGTACACAAATAACTCTGCGTTTGTACCGTATTCAATCACATGCGTGTTCAACAACAGCAACACAAACAGAAACAGCAAAAATCCACAAAAGCAGCGACATCAAAACAACAATGTGTTGCAGCAACAGCAGCAGCAGCAGTTTAACTCAGACTTCTCTCTTTTTCTGCTTCTTTTATGAAAAACAATAACAAGAGTTCATGTTTATTCATGAAATCACGACAAAAGAAAAGCCAGAAAAACACTCCAGCTACAGAAATACACAACGCTGTGTGTGTGTGTGTGTGTGTGTTTGTTTGTGTGTTTGTGTGTACAGTGAGACAATAACTGTCTTTCAGATTGATGTCTCACATTGTGAATGAAATCAGACAGTTCTTCATTTCCTCTCGAGGTTTTTTTTTTTTTTTCACATGCAATTGTTCAAACTGTGTGTGTGTGTGTGTGTGTGTGTGTGTGTGTTATGTCACAGCAGGCGCTCTGCTGTCCCATTATTACACCAAGATTACCAAACAAACATTGATGCCTCATTTCAACCAAAATCTGTTGTTCAATGTAATTAAACCTACATTTAATGGATGATGATAATGTATCATATTGTACCATAAATCCTTCTTTTGACGTCAGATGACGTTAACACTAACAAGTCCTGAACATGGGAATCGTTCCGATCCTTTCCATCCATCCGACACAGCGTGAATGCAGCGTTAGCCTCGTTAGCAAGGCTACCAAAACGTAGCCTCTGTCTGTCATGTGACCCTCTTTTTACATGTCGCAGCTGCAACATGTTCGTTGACAAGCTGCCAGCTCCGCCCACCTCATTTGCATATTGAGATCCTGATAATAAACTAAAGGTATCAATGTTGGCAAGAAACTCTTGATTAATCTGTTGATTGATCGATAATGACAATAATAATTAGTTGCAAGTCCACTTTATTTAGATCAATACTGAGCATAATGAGACATTCATGTTCATCAGGGGAATATTGAGCTCATCTTTCAATCTGTAAAACATGCAACTTGTGATTTCTGCGACTTTCTCCAACAAAGAAATATTTGCATTCATGTAGAGAGCAACTGACCTGAAATGAATAAATTGAAAATAATTTACATAACTCATTATTTTAGAGCAAATCACAACACATCAGGAGAAAACAGATAGATTGATTTTTCCTTTTTACGCTGCAGTGATCAGAAAACTCTGCACTTAAATGCATCACCACAAACTTGATCAGGAGAAATTAGATTTTTTTTTGTGGAAGAAGTTTTTTTTTGGAGAAAACTTCTGTCTTCACAACTTCAAACAGTTTATAAATAAGAGAGGGAACACATCCAAGTCGCTGCTTTGAACCTCCACATATAGATATTACCATGTCACATAAAGACAGCATACAAAGTGTTTGATTCGCAGCTTGGAGGGTTAAAAAAAACACAACACCTCTCCTTAATCTGATTGGAGATGTCTTCTTCTGCAGCTCTTCAGTATCCAGTGAAGTACTTTGATGTGTGCGTGGATAAATGTTCTAATTAGCCCTTCAAAGCAGCATCAGAACACTTCCAGATATATAAGAAGCATGCCGACATTTTGAGCCTTAGGTGTGTCAAATTAATAATATAATAATAATAATAAAAAGGTTTATTTAGTAGAGCACCTTTCACAGAATTCACAAAGTGCTTCACAAGAATAAAAGTTAAAAATAAGACCATAAAACATATAAACAATAAAAACATAAGCCACAAGATAAACAAACAACACACAGCACAACAGGGAACCGCAAAGGAAACAAAAGAACAATCACTAGATAATTAAGACATGTAAGACTAAGGCCTGTTTGAAGAGATGGGTCCTCAGTTGCTTTTTAAAAGCTTCTACAGAGACCACAGCGTTGGAGCCACAACTTCAAAGGTACAATCGCCTTTTGTTTTCAGTCTCGAGAGCGAGGGGACAGCCAGTAGTCCTTGATCAGAAGACCTAAGTGACCTCCTGGCGATACAAGGATAGAGAAGATCACACATGTACTCAGGTGCCTGTCCATGCAGGGCTCTATACGTGAAAACAAGGACCTTTAAATGAATCCTAAACCTGTTTTGGTAGTGTTAAATCAACATGAGAATGTTGTGCTAGTATTTACACAATGTACCTAATAGGGGTATGCCCGAATACAAATACATTATTCGGCAAAGCACAAATAGTGGATTTTATAAGAATATTTGTTTCATACAAATATTTAAAAAATGATTTGTTGGGGGTGTTCCCCAGAGATAAAGCTGAGCTACTGACACAAGCAAAATACTCCCAAGGGACTCTCCAAACCTGTTGTTCCCCTTCTCCTTTCAACAAAGTTAGGTTGTAAAAAAATAGGCAATAAATGAAAAATGCAAAGCAAGAATCACCTTTGAAGTTCCTCCCTACATGTCACATGGTGTGCTGTCTCTGTGTTATTGGTGTATAAATAGGTAGAGGTCTGTCTGCAAAGAGGTGATGAGAAAAGTTTTAGCTCAGTAATCAGCTCAGTCGTCTATGATCTGGAAGACTCCAGTTAGAGACCTGGTGTGGGGACCTGCTTCGTAAGGTGGTTTATTCATGAACACTTATTGTAACACTTTAATTTTAAAATTAAAAGTGTAATAAAAACAAAAACAGGATTTTTAAGCCTCTTTCCACTTTTATTCGAATACAAATACAGATACAAATAATTTTGCTGCCTCAACAAATACAGATACAATTACAAATACTGGGATCTCTGCACATCCCTAGTTCCATAACAATGCAAGTACCAACGTGAATTACCACTTTAAGATTAACAGGGTGATATATTCTGCACATTTCCAGGTCTACATTTATATCCTGTGGCTTTACTGGAATATCTTAGACGAAGAGGGTGTACAATATAAACATCCAAAAAGACTTTCAAAGGTGCTTGATCAAAAATCACACTAAAGGCAAAAATCAGAAAAAAGATCTGCACACTGTACTAGTAGCTCCCACCAATTTTTATTGAGCAATGTTTCGATCTACCAGGGATCTTCGTCAGGCATTGTCAAATCACCATCACAGAGCAAGACAAACAATGTGTAGGCACAAACACATTCAGCACTCAGGTTTACTGGAATATCTTTGCATGATTTACAGTTAAAAACTCTTTATTTATCTTATACTGGCCCTTTATGCAGCCCCTCAGTTCAGCCTCTGTCTGAAGCAGGCAGTTTTAGCTCCTGTCTCTTTAAGGCCCCCCTCCTGATGAGCCCACTCTGTTCTGATTGGTCGGCTTCAGGAAGCCTCCTCCAGCTCCAGAGGCTACATAAACAAACTATAGTAGCAGGATTTCACTTTTTTTTTCTCCTTCGTTACTTGAAATGTCATCATCAGTAGGAGGTAGAGGGTAACTAAGTGTTCAGAGCAGGTTGAAGCCCTGGTTTCTTACTTGCTGGGAGCATTTTTACACTTATTCACCTCAAGTTTTAGAACTTTGACCATGTTTAACATCCAACATCAGAACAGGATATAAATAACAGAAAACCACAAAAAGCTGATATGTCCCCTTCGAGTGTCATTTTTAAGGAGAAAGAGTTGCTCATTGCTCTGTTTCATACATTAAAATCTAAGATTCAGCCTTGAGATGGTGCTGGAGCAACATTTAAGATGTTTATGAACAACATTAGGGTTCATTCTCTGTGAACTATGACTATAAACAGCTAATGTGATGGAAATGTAGCTATTGGTTTTTCAAATATCCTGTCATTTTGGGTTTTGGACAAGTGAAATTTTATATTTCATGTTGTCCTAACATGTGTTTCTGCAACTGTAGATGAGGCACATGGATGAAATGTTTGGAGGTTAACTTTAAGCATGTGAGTCACATGTGTGTTATATAGCCACACCAGCCAACAATAGCTGCCAGTTCTTTACATCTGTATCATCGCTGTCTCATCTGTAATCACAGTAAATAACAGCCTCTTGGACGGACGCTTCCCGTCATCCTGTCATTGTTACAGAGCAGCGTGTGCAAACTGAAGTAGAATCTCATTTTCATCTTTTTGTTTAGACGTTATGGAGACCCAACTGTCATGTTGTCCATAGTAACACATTCTCACCCTCTCTCTGAAACTGAAACACTACCATGAAAACACATTTCCCAGAACTCACACTTCACCCTCCTTCCCACTTCTATCTCTAAATGCATCACAGCTACTTACATTGATGTGTTTTTAAGTATTTTTTTTCCAGCCTTCTCCCTGTTTTCGAGCAGGTTATGTTGTATTTTTCAGTTGACTTTATTTCTACTTTCCTTTCTATTACTGTTTGCAAGCTTTGGATACAAAGTAGTTATCTTTAATAAGGTAGTTATCTTTTCAGCCGCAACAGGGTTCCCCACACATCTTCCAGCAAAATGCAGCTGGATCAGGTGCTTCTCAGTTGGAGGACAGCAGATTTCAAGAGAACAAAAGGGACTGGAGCACACTGATTAATTCACAGCCTTTAATTAGGTAAACAGACTAACATTTCACTACTGTGTCTTCATCAGAGTCAAAGGGGTGTGGCACTTGGACACTGATTATGGCAACTTCCACCCTTGGATTCATCATCCAACAGATTTGAAAACCTGTTCAACCAATTATCTAATGACAACTGCACATCTTTATCTTTCAAGCCATCAGAAGTTGAAAGGAATGGATCAGTAATATTTCTTAATTGCATGATGGATGCAGAATAATGAAGAATGGTGCCTTTTAAGCCTCAAGTGCATGATGGGAGACTTCATCAGCCGCTGCATTTCATCTACAAACCTGGCAGGATAACAAGTGCACAAATGAAGAACTGTTGGCTGTGGATTTCGACATTTTTCAACATTTGGAGCGTAATAGAAAAGTGACAACTTGACGGCTCGCTGCACCGCAGTCACCTCAGGTGTCGATCGCTCTCAAATGTGCCTATAATGGGAGCTGGCAGCTGGAAACTCCCAGATGGCTTTGCAGGCTTCTTCCTTGGTGACAAAGGGAGGCTCTGCCGGGGAGCTCTGAACATTTATCATCACTGAGCTGAGAAGAAACTCTATTACAGAGACCTGGATATACTACTGAAGCAGCTGCAGGTGTGTGTGTGTGTGTGTACTGAATACACACATGCACAGACAGGTACACACATGAAGAGGAATACATGCAAGGAAATACAAGCAAAATAAGAACATTCATACCTCTGAAAATGCATAAATTTATGTAAACAAATTCACATAATCCACCCTTCCAGATGAGTTGTGGCCCAGAGCTTTTCTTGGGAAAATCACCAGACTCTGCCCAACCGCTGGCAGCAAATCAGAGCAAACTAAAATCAGTAGCAGCCTGGAGGACAGAGACGATCCCTGCTCTGTAATCAGTTGAGTTTGGTGTTGGTTACGTTTTATTTTTTTTAAATTTCTTAATTTACTGTCTCTCAGTTTATCTTTAGGAGGCAAATCAAGGTGAGATGCCGCCAGGTGCTGTTAAACTTAATGATGATAAGCTGGAACCGTTGAAAAAAGAGAGAGAGATCCACACACCAAATAGCTCCTGATTACAGGACTTTTATCTTCTGCTGCGTGACATTTCGAGCACAAGGCTCAGACTGTTTCTGATACATAAAATACCCAAAGTTTACAAAACCGTGTGACATAACACACCAGGTATAGATTGCCGTCATTAAAGTTGTAGCAAACCTTACAATATTTTACATATACATTTTAAAATACACAGAAATGTATAAATAGGCTACATATGTATACAAATATATACAAAAGATACAAAAAAGAAATACAATACATCTACCCCCAATGGTTTGTACTCCACTCAGGCTAGATAGCTGTCATATATACTACCGATTAGAGGTGACTGTCTATTTATAAAATATAATTTTGACATAGGGAAAAAAAACTGTGAAACCATATGTAAACCAGAAAACATACAGACAGGCAATATTATTGTTCAAGAGATGATACATAGGCTATGTAATCACAAAAATGGTCTAATGTCAAAGTCCACATTAAGGCCTTTTGGGGCCAAAGTGCCCAGTATGTGTATCCAGAACAGTTCATATTTTAGGAGCATAGAGTTATTATCTCCCTATCCCCTGTAGGGGTGTTTTAAAGCTTCAGTCCCCACATATCTGAGGGTGGATGTGTTGTGTTTTGCCTTGGAAAAATGTACACCCACAGGACTAGATGTTACATTATTGCTGATAGCGCTGCGGTGTTCAGCAATTCAAATTTTTAGAGGTCTGGTGGTCTTATCAATGTAGGCCAGTCCACATTGGCATTTAAGCATGTATATGACATTGGCAGTAGAACATGAAATAACACCTTTGATGTTGTATTTTCGTCCTGTGTGAGGGTGGTTGAACGAGTAAGTTTTTGGTGTGAAATGGCATTGTCGGCAATGGCCATATGGGTAATTTCAAGAGGGGACTGAGCTAAGAAAATATGAGGATGATGGAGGGGGAAGATCTGCCTCACCAGCATGTTATGCAGATTAGAAGGTCTCTTATAGACCACTTGAGGGGGTTTGGAAAAGCATTGCTGAAGTACTGGATCTGTCTCAACGATATGCCAATGTTCTTTGATTGCACTCTCTATTTCCTTGGATACAGGTGAGTACTGAATGGCACAAACAACTCTATAGAACTAGTAAGACATTAAGTTTGCTGTTGATGTGTTTTTTTTAACTTTATTTCTAGAGCACCTTTTGTACACGTCAGTGCAATTCAAAGTGTTTCACAGATGGCTAATAATAAGACAGAACAAATAAAACTGTGAAACAATTTGAGACTAAACCACACGAGAAATATAAATTATGAAACTGTAATAATAAAACCAATAAAAACAGACTTAATTGGAAAAAAAAAACAAACTGTATGATGGTAAGAGGTTATATTATGGAGCACAATACGCTAGCAAAGCTGTAAACAGAATAAAGTAAAAGCAAAATCTTGCACATTCTCAATGGTGTCTGCCTTACACAGAACTACTCTCCTGAGACTGAAAATGTGATCACTGTTATTAGTCTTTGGAGACGTTTCTAAACAAACTAACGTAACCAAACTCTTCATAATGAAGGAACATGTCACCCAGTGCAGCAGTGTGTCTTATTGACATGTTTTTAATAGTTTTCGGACAACAATGGAGGTCTACTGCACAGAAAAATAAGACATATCAGGCTTTGGATACACACACAATACTTGTTAGCAGATCAATTCATTGTTGGTTTGAGTCTAAACATGAGATATAGATGTGCATTTGTGTTCCTGTTCTTGTCATCTTCAGTTGGCATTAGGGATTTAATTACCTGATACATCCAATTAGCAGTTTGTCAGATAATCTTGGTAGGTGGTTCAGATTTTGTTGTCAAAATGTTTCATGAATGAACTTTCACACTCAACCCAATATCAATTTTGGATGAATTGCGCTGATAAGAAGCAGTGTTTTATCTAACTTAGTTCAGATAATGTCTGACTGACAAAATTGTGTTTTCAGTGCATGTTTGAGGTCAAATATGTGTAAAAGGGATTCACATGACTCTTAAAGACTGTTCTCCCAAGAAAAACAACACAACAGGTCATTATGTCAGTTGCCCAAAAACTGCATAGTTACCTTTGAGTGACAGATGCCATCTAGTGGCCATAGTAATTCTGACCAGGAGCAGTGGTGCAGTTCATTTGATATATGTATATAAATTGACAAATTTCCTCATTCGGAGGTGGTGGGTTGGGTGGATGGAGGCATTAACCCAATAGTGGACTTTGCCACAGGAGGCCGCTGTTTGTTTTCTGTTTCGGACCTGCCAACACTCCTGTTTTTCCCGGGTTTCTCGTGTATTTTCAACCCCTCTCCCGCTGTGCTCGTGTTTTGTCGTTTCTTCCAGGAAACTTTCGTGATTTGCATAGCCCTCAATGAATAATCACCATACACATGGATCCATGAGTTTTGGATGTTTCTCTGATGTTACCCAAATTGCCAGATCGCCTATGAAACACAGTCTACACATGACATACAATTTCAACCCATCTGTCACCAAAACCCGATTCAACAGGTGTGTGCACAGCTGCTCTCAGCGCAGGCAATCTTTCCTCCTCCCTCTGCCGTTGATGTGATTCACTACCTGCAGATACTGTCGGCAGAGCCAGCAGCCAAGTTTTACAATTATTCGCCAAATTTGAAGATGGCAAACTCAGATCAACAGTTAGGCCACAAGCAGACAGCTTTTGTGTTATTAGCTTAACCAGCGTGCTGTGGTTGTGTAACACATACTGGTGGTGGATGGAACGCTGCTTTTCTACATGTTTATGCTTGTCGAACAGTTGGGTTGATAAATTACTTATTGTATTTTTACCTCCTGTAGTTTTGTTGCACCTACAGTAATAAGCGTAGTTGTCGTCAACTCAAGTAAAACATTATCTTTCAGTTCATCCCAAACCCCCAAAAAATCTACTGTATTTTGAAACCTAAATGTCATAACTACAATCGTCCCCTAACATTAACCTTGTGGTTCTTATTTTTGCCATGACAAGAAAGGTGGCCTAACTTTAAGGAAGTAGTAACTTTAACCCACACCACATGTTTATCTAAGCTTAAAGTGATCATTTTAACCCAAACCATGATTCCCTAAACCTAACCAGACCTTAACCACAGCGTTGTCACATCATAAAACATAATTATTTTTTAACAGTGATTTGTAACAGGTTTGGAAAGCACAGACAAAAGATGTCCCACTGATTACTGCTGATACAGGCTTTAGATTATAAAATGCTCCTGTGTGTCGTTCTGGAGTCACATGGTCAAACCACATATCTGGTTTCTTTTAGAGGACTTGTTCGACTCTTAAGGCAGCAAAAAACTGTGCAGCGTTGACTCGGTCTGAACAACACAGATCCCTGATGTCCTCGACACCAAAGACACACCGCTACTGACAAACTACAGTATGTATCTGTTTCCAGTCCTCTACAGTGCAGTCGGGTTCACAGTGATTCATCTCACAGAAAAACTGCCTGCACCCGAGGGAAATAAATATCCTCCGCCAGGCGCTCTGTGTGGTCCAACGTGTCAGCAACATACTGTATGAGCTGATTTTCTGTTTCTCTGCATTCAGGGTGAGGAAGTCTAATGAGGTCCTGAGAGTTTAATGTGCACACATAAACTTTAATGTATTTGGAAGCATGTAAAAAGAAAAGAGAAAAGTTGCTTTGCTTTTTTGAGATCCTTCAGTTCAGACATCAGGAGCATCAGACGGTCTGATGTGTTTAATGTCAGAGATACACAGAGAAGCACTTTGACATACACTGTTGACATTTTTATGCTTGTGTTGACTTGAATCCCTCCGTGCAGAGATGGTTGGCCGGTGTAACATGCGTTTGACTGACATAACTGACCTTTTTTTTTTGTAAGTCTCCGACCAGCCTCAAGCATCCATCTGACAAGGTCAAATTCCTTGTAAGATTTACACGTAAAGTCACATTTTGTGATGATTCCAAATCCGTTCTCTATGCCGTGCACTTACTTTTCTGTCTCAGTCCATGTAATCATATGTAAGACATTTGGAGGGAGCTTTTAGCCGCATGTCCAAGTGGATTTCAAACCTTCACTCCTGTCAAGCATGATAAAAGTTTTCCACTAAAATACGACATTATGGGTGCTTGTTATTATTGTTTTTTTTGCTTTCAAGCAGTCCTACAACATCCATGATGGATTTTGAAGCTGCTGTAATAAAAAAAGCCATTTTTTTTGCTTAGCATTTTAGCATTTCATGGTTTTGGTAAACTAGACAGAATGGTATGTTGTGAAAGTCCTGCGCTTTGTACACGAGCAACTTAACAACTCCATATAATTTACAATCAACAAGCACTTATTAGGAACACCTTTGCAATCTAATGCAATCCAATACAACAGCTCTGCCATAAATTGTACTTTTACAAAGCTTATACATTTTCAGTTTTTGTTGACATTGACATAAAGGTGATAATTCTACTTTACGTTTATTATTGAGGTCATGATGGGTGGTGGTGGTCGTGTACTGGACTGCATTATAATGAAAAATGTTCCTCATACTTTGCCTCCCTCATGTATGTTAATAGGCTGCACGAAATATTAGAAAGGTGACACTTCCTTGACTGGAAAAAGCATTGCAAGTGAACATTAATCACATAGTAATTACTTTCCCACCAAGATCTATCCTACAGAATAATTTAGTGGTATAACCTTATTTTCAACTGACAGGGTTGTTTATCTCCCTTAAATATACAGTAAAATCAAATGAAACCCATGAAGTCTTGTTACTGTTGTGCTCAAATGAGTGAGCTGTAGAATCTCATCCCTCCATCCTCTTTGGGACCCGGCTGATTGTCTCTCTCATTGTGTCTTTTTTATCTCCGTTCCTCCAGATGGAGACGAGGAAGCGTCTGGCCAAGATCGTGCTGGTGTTCGTGGGTCTGTTCGCGCTGTGCTGGTTCCCCAACCATGTGCTCTACATGTACCGCTCCTTCCACTACCACCAGATGGACCTGTCGCTGGCCCACCTTGTCATCACGTTGCTGGCCAGAGTCCTCAGCTTCTCCTCTTCCTGCGTCAACCCCTTTGCTCTCTATCTGCTCAGCGAGAGTTTCCGCCGGCACTTCAACAGGTCTGATCTATTTTATGGCATTTATTACTTCTTTAGGGAAATTATTTTTTACCAACGATGGCAAGTTTCAGGCATTACTCATCCTCCATATTCTCCACAGGTACAGTGGTGAATAACTGCAGTATAATATTTTCAGTCCAAATAAGACTTTCTGGATCAGAAAGCATATTTCAGTCTAGCCTTTGAATACACAGCTGTGCAAATAACAATAAAAATGTAAACAGAACAACAACAGTTCTTTACCAGACAAAGTATTTCCTTCTATGTAACCCTGTACATCTCTTAGGTTTTGTGCAAGGAGAATTAGCCTATCAATAGCCTCAGGCTGCATACTGAAGACAGGAAGTGAGTGGGAAGAGAAACAGTTCAGTAAAACACCTGTCTGCCAGCTGCAAGTTAGTTGGCTTGCATGACTCCATTCACAAGTAACGCTGCTGTTTATTATAACCTATTGATAAAAAAAACAAAACAAAACAACACTGTTGCTGAACCCAGGCTCTCTGCCTGGACTGGGACTGTGTCTCCCTCCTATTGCAGGAGAACTTGTGAGCGAGTGGGTGTGGGGTTGCGTGGAGAGTGTGAGAGAAGAGAGATGCAAACAGTGGCACGGCTTCAATGAAGAAACGGTTCATGTATTTTAACGCGACATCAAACTATATCGATACAAATGGTATTATCTCATCCTATCTCTCAGTCTCGTTGGGGGGCGGGCGGAGCCGAATACAGTATTTGGAAAAGCACAAATAGTGGGTGTTATTTATTTTATTCATGTCAAACAACAGTATGCAGGTAAGGACTCGGTTACATGGCTGTATCCGTCTCTCCTCTGCTCCGCTCTGCTGTCAGTCAAGGATGTATAACTAGCTGCGGGTCTGAACAGAGCTGAGCTTTGGTTGAGTGATCAGTGCAGTCGTCTGAGGTCTGGGAGACTCAGAGTGGGAACCCGCATTTGAAAAAAACAGTTTATTGAGGAACTCTTATTTCAATACTTCAATATCCTGAAATTATAAGTGCAATAAAAACAAAATCAAAAAAATATAAATAATTTTACTGCCTCAACAAATCAACAAATTAATAGATCAACTAATTGATTGATCAACTAATCGTTGCAGCTCTAATATAATAACATGAGATAAGATAATATACTGTATATTTGCCATATATTGCTATATGTTTGTGTCAAAACATGGCTCCACATTTCAGCATGACGGTTCAGTTTTTATTATTGCTGCATGGAAAACATGCATTGGGTTAACAATAATTTATTTATTGGTTCTGTCTATAAAATGCAAATAAATAAGAGCTATTGACAGCAGGAGGATTCAGGCTGCTGCTCAGTATTGGCAGGGTGTTGCTGATGTTCTGTACTCTGTGTACAGAGCACGGTAAATTGCAATTGTAGACTAATCAAAACTTTCCAGAAGGCTGAGCATTTGTAAAACTGCGAGCACTCAGGAATAGATTCGGGAAACGAATAGATGGCAAGTGCTTCATTTTTCAAAATGAATGGACTCTGTAACCTCGGTGCAAAATGAAGTTATCATGGCATCGTCATTTTCTAAATCTGCTTTTGAGTGTTCCCACTTCCACTAAACATCCCGCAACTTATTATTCTACCTCGGCAGGATGGAAACGCTCTTCAGAACTCTCCTACCTCCAACTCTGGCACAATCCTCTCAAAAATTTGACTGCCACAGTAGTGAGAAACAGTAACCCGGGGAAGGCTTTGTGTTCTCATTTGGCTCCGATTTGCAGGCAAATCCTGACAGCAGCAGAGACTATGCATGAAAAGTAAAATGTGCCTTTGGGAAGCAATTATAATGGTCTGTAGCATGAAGCGCACACTATAATTCACCTGTCTTTGGATTTATTTCTCATTATTCAAAAGGAGGGTTTAATCTGAATGATGTTATTGGTCGAAATGTGATCATTTCCATAAAATATAGAAATGTTAAAGCTTTACTTTTTGCATCCAAGGAGCTAGTTAATCTTTATTTTCCTGTTTCTTAGGATTACAAATCATATACAACCACATAAACACCCAATGCAGATTTCTGTTAAGTCTGGTTTTGTTTTAAAAATTAACATCTTTACCAACTTTCTGTGGATACCTGTGCAGTGTTGTACCATGACCAGTCAGTTGTTTTATGAATGCAAAAAGAATGATAGTAAAAAGTGTTATTTGTCCATACTGTAATTAGAAAATATCACCTGCATCTCTTTTTGTAAACATTTAAAACTAATTTGCAACAAAAAAGCACCAAACAATGTTTTAATATTGATATAAACCAATCTTTCCACCACATCTTCAAAATAACATGCAAATTAAAGCATGTTTCCATCCACTTCTGTTGTGTGAATATCAGGAGATAAACAGCTGGTAGCACTAATTCTTCCATTGGTGACATTAAACCACTGCAGAGGAAGAGGACGTAATGCGATAACGTCATTAAAAGCACGTCAGTCAAAGCTCAAACGATGTATTAATTTGAGGAAGGTTACAGTCTCCTCATCGCTCCACACAGATCTGATGTTTTGTCTCTTCAGTGACGTTTGAGTCACATGTTTCATGAACGTCATCATTTATTCACTAAGTCTGTTTACATTTGCTTTTTATCCATTCAACAACTTTCACACCTCAGACAACAAACACTTTTTTTGTGATATATTCATTGTGTTTTGGACCGCTAGTAGAGCTATGGAGTAATGTTTTTATGAGCATATGCCTGTTTTGTGTTTATCTTGTGCACATGGGATTAAAAGACAAAGAAAACCGCAAGCTGATAGAAACATACTGTCGATGTAAACAATGCAGCTTTTGAAATATTAAACAAATCAGCTTTGTAAATGTTTTATGGGGAAGGAAATGAATTCAGCATGTTTGTTTTTGTCGCGAGGACACACAGGATTCATTCTGGTTTGAAACACTGACTGTAAACATGACTTTGTTTACAAGAAACCACAGGATATTTTTAATGTAGTAGTACAGCTCAGTCGAGGGTGGGGGACCGTCACCAGTTTGTCAGGTCATATCGAGGGTCACCATGGTTACCTCCGGCTGTGAGGCTCATATGTTCATGGCTCAGCTGCTCGGTTTATGCAGCTTAGGGCTCTTCTCCGCTGAGTTTCAAACAGCCTGGGGCCACACGCTGTATATAAAGACGGACGTATCGAGGTGTGATGTTTGCATTGGTTACATTAAACTTTAACTGAAATATTGTGATAATAGTCTGACTCAGTGTGAGTCCCGGAGCCGAGGAGAGCAGCAGGTGAGCCAACTGTCAGTCACAGCTGTCAATCAACGACCTCACGACAGACATCAAAGCTAATATAAATCATCAACTCTTATTAACAAGCAATTATTTCCAAATTGACCACCAGCACACTTATTAGAAGGCCTGTATTTAGAGATTGAGACCATAATGACTTCTTAAAAAAATTAGTATTTCTAGAGAGAAGTTGAGGCTTTTTGAATTGGAGTCAGTTGGAGCATCTAGCAGCCGTCTGTGGCACTTTAAGGTGCTCCAGCCTGAAGACATGGTAGTCGCTGCTTGACACAGTAACACAGACTGTTGTTTTCTGAATACACAGTATATCAAATAACATGTTTCTACTCTGTACAAGTTTATTAAATAATTTACGTTCTTTCCATTTGCCAACTCTAGTGCAGCATTATGTTGCATTGTAGTTCACTGTATTCTAGACTAAATGATGATGACTGATGATGTGTATTTTCAAGTCATTTTTATTTGTTTAACCTAATACCACAAATCACATTTTTTGCCTCAGGGAGCTTTACAAACTGTACAGCAACACAACATCCACTGTGTTAGATCCCTGATTCGAATAAGGAAAAACTCCTTTAACAGGGAAAAAATGGAAGAAACTTCAGGAAGAGAAGCAGAGAGAGGATCCCTTCTCCAGGACAGGCAGACAGAAAAAAGATGTTGTGTGCACAGAACAGACCAAGAAAGCTAAATTACAATCAATTTAATGTTGCTGTAGTCATTTGTCAAAACCAAAATATTAGATCAAATGGTACAAAACAAGATGTCAGTTTATGAAAATGGAAATCAATAACATCAGTTGTCCATGTAACACTTAGCAGTTACAATTTCCATATATATAAAAAAATCAATAATAGAAAATGAATTCATTTTTTTATTGTATACTTGTGTTTATCAAATTCATTTTTCAATTTTCCATTATGACCATCGATTTATTAAATGGAAACTTAAAAATTTTGTTGGATCTAATTTGCCTGCAAAAAGTCAGTTAATACTACGTTGTGATTCAGTTAAATGATTTGTACATTTATTATTCTGTTACAACCCTTGTGCACTCATTAACTCTTCCTTCTTCTCCCTCAGTCAGCTGCGATGTGGTCGAGGTCCGCGGCCCGAGCGCCAGGCCAGCTACGTGCAGAGCACCTCCCACATTCGCCTCACCTCCATCAAAAAGACCACGCCCACCGCCGCCGTCGTCGCCGCCCCCGCCGCCAACGGCAACTCCAGCAGACAAGAGGTGGCTCTGTGAGGAGGGTGGGTGGGGGGGGGGCTAATTTTCAGTCCTGCCAACTGCAGCTACAAGACCAGGAGAGGTACTGTCATGACTGTGTGGAGGCCTTACACCAGTTGAATGATTGTACCAGTTGCTCCTGTCACACTGGACTTCATCGTCTTCATCCTCAACTTGGCCACCAAACATAAAGTGCCTCTTGGATATACGAGGTCAGATGTCAAAGAGAAAAGCAAAAAAAAAATGATGAAACTGCTTTACTTTTCTACAACTCTCCAAATTCATTGAAAGACTGTATCATAATTAAGATGTTGGAGGAAATTGTGAGGAAAGATTTAACAAACCACCCGGCTGAGAGGACGGCATGGTGACCACACTAGCATGTCTACTGTAAAAGCTTGTTTCTCTGTGCTCATCTTGGATTGATCTGAAATCCCATTCTCATCCATTTTGTGACACCGTATCGATCCACAGAGAGAGGGCAAAGTCTTTTGTCTGCTACCTCTCGGTGAGGAGGATCAGACACGGAGCGACATCTGAGTGAATCCACGTCTCGTCCGAGCACATTTCTGTGAATGATTGGGTCCACTGAAGGACTGAACGTTGGTGTCACTCTCTCTCTGAACTCCTGCTACTAATATTTTGGAGATGGATGGAACACTGTTGTGGCAGTTAAACACAAACTGAAGCCTTGAAACCAAAATATCTCATTTGTGGAGGAACTCTGTTTGGTTTTGTTACTCTCTGTGTCCATCAGGAATCACTCTGTGGGATGAGCTACTGTAACTGCAGCTCCTGTTGTTCATAAAGTCATCTTAGCAGGACGGGAGCACATACAAGAAATAATTGAACCTGTGCCATAACCCAGTAAGCACTGATTTGGTGATTTGCAGGTCAAAAGAGGTCTCCATCACAGCCAGGCTTTGATGTGAAAGTGAAAGTATTTCTGAACTGTTGGGTTACGTTTTATGGGACCCTCTTACCACCCATTACGGCATTACATGTTTTGAGCAATGGTCTGCTGGAAATATGAAAATAATAATACATAAGTATGAGAGGACAACATACACACCTCTAATATAAACACAGCAATGCCTTTGTAATAGGCTTAAGCTGAAATTATGCTTCTGCAAAGATACATGTTATGGGTAACCACAGGCTGCAGTGGAGCTGACGTGCACACCTTCCAAATCTCAACGATGCGACATGCTGACCTCCATGTCAAGCAAGTTGATTGGTTGATTCAGTTCCAATCAGGAGATGGGTCTGAAGCAGAGTCAAAAACAAACGTAAATGTATTATAAACAGATATAAAAGAAAACCCTGCGAATGTCTCCGAGCGATCTACACGCATGTGCAGCCCGGAGAGTCACGTCATGGGAAGATTACCAAGTTTACAACATGCATGCAAGTTGGTCGTGTGGGGGTTTAACATACTGTGCATTGACAAAATTACACATCCATTAAATTTGGGTTTAATTTTGTTGAACGGTAAACTTCGGCTGATGTGTCTGTGTGTGTTTGGTTTTCAGGCACTTTCTTCTGCTTTATTAAGTGCTGAGTCGGATATATTGGAGCTTTAAATAAAATCCCAGTTTCCCAGTTGTAATTGCAACTCAGAGGTTGACATGAACGCTATTTAAAAGTCAGAAATTTGTAATTACAGTAACTCTGATATGACATGAACGCATAATTAGACCCATGATTCTCTCCAAGTATAGAGAGAATGCTGCCCATCAGCGAGATGGATCTCCTGCATCCCTGGGAGGTCCCAAGGTCAAATGGATGTAACTGGAGGGATGGATGCACACTTTTAGACAGTCTTCACACTAAATTGTTCACATGAAAAGTGGTTGTGTGAAGAATGAAAAAAGAGAGCCTGAGAGAGAAGTTTAAAACTCTCCAACCCAACAGGCACTTTGTTTGAAGCGTAGTGAAACTTTGAAGGTGAACTCAAGCAATTTTCCACCTCAGCGTGTTTCCAGGTGTTCTCTGTATGAAAAGTAGTATAAAGCCTTCTGTGTCTCCAGAGGGATCTGATGATGTCACTTGAGTCAGTGTCGGTCAGGGCTGAAGACTACAGGTATTACAAAGTAAAAAAATCTGGGAGTGTGAAGTTAGAAAGAAGTGAGGTTACCAGACCTCTGTAGCCTGCTCCTCATCTCTGCAGGAGGCTAGCAGCTGGAGGCTTCATTAGCAGCTAGCATCACACACGACCATCTCCGACAGTACTGTTGGCAGGCAAGTTGCATTGTGGGTAATGCAGGCAGCAAGTGGGGAATAAAAAGACAATATCTCTGGGTCCGTTGCATTGATTTAGATTCTTTTTTTTTTAAATGTTATCAAGGTGCAATGCTAAACTGGTGGTGTGCTCTTCTAACTACAATCAGGTAACCCTCATTTTGGACATATTCTTTAAATCATGTCACCTTTATTGGGTTCCAACCAGAGTGAAATCACCTTGTGTATCTTTTTGTTCCAAGATGCCAATCACAAAAAGACTGTTAAACTCTTGAGACCTGCTGTAAACATGCAGCAGCATAAAGAGAGGTTCCTTGGTGGATGCATAGACGAACAGAGCCGAGCGTACGATTAGTGTCAGTGCTTTGTGTTGCTGCTTTGGCATCACCTGACAGGTGATGAAGTATGTGTGCACAGATCGATATATTTAAAACAAGCGCTTTCGGAAAACAATGATGCTGTGACATACTTTTGATTGCATTTTGATGTTGGTTTTTGTTTTTTTGTCCTCTTTAAAATGTTTGATGTGTTTTTTGGTGCCTGGCATGCTTCACCTTTCTGTGTTAGAAACGTATGCTTGAATCCCAAACACTCATATACCAAATGTTCCTATTCGGGCACACATACACACCAACTCCCAGACTGTGGCAATTTTCCCATACTTTGATAGAAATCAATGTTTTTTAAAATTTTTTTTTAAAGAGGCAACATTAAAGGTTGAGACAGGACATGTTTTAGGACAGCCTAACCACTGGCTGTCACCTCAAGCTCTTAGATCTTCAAAGAGACAATCAGATGTAAGTGGAGCTGAAATTACAGCGAGTAGGTGGGTGTCGGAGCGTCTGAATGCACCTGTTGGTGGTTGTCATTATGCCCATAGAGATAGAGAGAGCGGTGGAGCGGTGGGTGGACGAAGCAGCTGTTGGTCCCTAAAAACTTCTGACATGTCATTAACTGGAGGGAAGTTGAATAACAAGGATGATTTTTCTTCTCCTGCCGTTTTACAGACATTAGCGAGACAGACTCATTAAAAGTGAGGCCACTCATCCACTTTGAAATGATTCACAGCAGGGCTTGAACCTGTTACAGACCTCCAGGTCACTCCGGTCTTCTGATGTAATCTACTGGGAGCTGCTGAAGAGAATCAATTCTTGATTTAATCCACCAGGAGCTGCCCAGTGTTATCAGTATTAAGGGTTAAGGTCTTGTCTTGAGGAAGCAAAGGAATGCTTGGAAGCACTTTCAAATAAGGAACTCTTTATTAGGGTTGTAACTAAGGACTTTTTAATACTTAATAAACCATTTATTTATGGATTGCCAGATTGTGAAACAGTATATAAACTTATATTTAATGGATTATGACACACTATGCAGGAATATTTGTTTTTCATGTCAAATCTCTTAAATCAGGATAGATCCCTTGAGATTTATAACCTTGATCTCAAGGAGACTTAAAGGATATGGCTGCTGTAGACCACCATTGTTGTCCAAAAACTACTGAAAACACTACTGAAGTTCTACTACTGAGAAATTTATAATGTGGTACAAAGTCACGAGGTTGTAACATGTCGCACAACATGCTAGCAAAGCTGTAAACAGAACTGTGTCTGCCTTACACAGAACTACTCTCCAGAGACTGAAAACCTGATCACTGCTATTAGTCTTTGGAGCCGTTTCCAAACAAACTAACGTGACCAAACTCTTCATGATGAAGGAACATGTCACCCAGTGCAGCGGTGTGGCTCCTTTACATGTTTTTAACATTTAATAATGAATGACAATATAGTAAAACACAGCTGTAATAACTTAAACTTGACTTAAAAAGACATCATATATGTTTATAACTACATTATAGTGTTAGAAATCATTTATTAAATGTTCATATAGATTTAAATGCTAAATAATGAGACTTAAAGTAAAGCGTTGCAAAAATCTCTCTGGCTCGTAAACTGTTAATAAAGTGGTACATAAAAGGGTCAAGAGGCTCTACTATATCAACAGAAAAAAGTTAAATCAACTGTAAAAACTATTTAATTGTAAATGTAAAATACTTGGATTGGATGGATTGAGGTTCAGATGCTCTACAGCACTTTCCCAGTCAGTAAGAGGTCAAACGGTCAATTAGAGGTAAAGAACCAAAAGATCTAGAAAGTATAAACACCAGTTAATGACACTGATTAATGGCTCATCACTAATTTAGAAAGAATTTGTGAATCATTTATTAACAAGTAATAAAGCTTTTAGAAATGGTGCTTTATTAGAAAGTGATACCAAATGCTCAAACTTACTAATCTGATGCTGGCTAAAGTGCACATTAATACCTAAATCACCATCTTTAAATGTTTAAAATTGGGTTGTAATCGGGCTTATTTGTTTCACTAACAGCAGGATATCTCAACAACTACATAACAGATGTAAACTAAATTTGATTCATCATTACTTCATGAAAAAAAACGGACAGGTTTTCGGCGCATCTCTGGATTCACTGTTGCCGGTGTTTGTCCGTAAAGCATCTCAAGTTTTGGTTTATAATTCCTGAATTGGTGAAGACAGACGCAATTTTTCCTGCTACGAGACAAATTTATCACTATAGGGCACACCCATTTTTTTATGATATGTGATTTAAAACGTTTTTCACCTCTCCTGCTAAAGAAGTTCAACTAATTTTTAAACACATCGTAATTAACATGGTCGCATGATCCCAAAAAAAAAGGTTTATGAATTGTTTTACGATATGCCAAACTGTTCCTGCAGCAGACATTTAAATTATCACAGCAGCAAAAGTTAAGCTGTAACTACAGTCATTAATTACTGTTGTTTTTACGAGTTAAAAAGTGACAGGTCACCTGTAAACTTATATTATTATATGTATTCTTTATGTTCAAACCATCTAAGAAGCAGCAGTTACTTTGTGACCTGAGTTCCTCCAAACTAAAACTGAGATATATCTGGATTGAAGGCTGCTGTGCATGCATGTTATTATTATATATTATAAATGGGACAGGCAGTAACCACTATTTATTTCATTTGATCATCTGAGCATAAAATTAGCTGAGCACTTATGATGCTAAAAATTATAATTCACTATTTAACGGCTGCCTTCCTTCCCTGCATCCAAACACACTAATCTATCTCTTACTGTTGCCGTGACAAAAATAATGAGAAAACATCATGCCGGAGCTTAAATCTCATGCTTTCCTTCTGTTTCACCTTTCTGACTTTTTTCACTCTCTGCAGTGTTTCTTTCTTTCTTCACTCAAACTACTTTTGTCACTGTCAGTCTGCCTGAGCAACACTTTGATCCAGACTGAAATATCTCAGCAGCTATTAGATGGGTGAAATTGCAAGTCGTTTGTGTTCTCGCCTCGCTGCCTCTCTGTTCTGCCTCTCTCCTTCAGTTTTTATTTTTTTTATAATCACTCTCTCTTCTCCATCTCTTGTCCACTTACCTCAATCCCTCTCCTCTCTCTCTCCTTATCTACGCAACCTCCTGTAGCATCTCTGTCTGGCCCATCCCCCCCCGAGAATGTTTTGCATACAGACATGAGATTTTCTCATTTAACTCTTGGCAAAACATCAAACTTTTTCTTTAAATGTATACCATGAAATTTGGCTCACTGGTTTCCTTAATTAATGACGAATATCTGCTGTTGATAGAGACATTCTGTCTGTTACACCTGCTAACGTTTTAATTTAAAGTATATAAAAGTAACATTAGGCTATTATTACTATTGGAATTGAATTTAAGAACTGCAGTGTTGGTAGTTTTTATCTCTTATCCTTGAAACATTAGAGAACAAATTGTAATACTGTTAAAAAACTTACAATCAGAACTCTGGATTGAGTTACTGTGGAAAGTATATTACCACTGTGCTCCAGTAACAACACTGCAGGTGATACTGACATGGTTTTAATAACTGAGAATACGGGCAGCTTCTCGGTGTGAATGAACTGTTCAAATGTGAATGTGGGAAAAAAGGAGGTGCATGCTAGCAACATTTCATAATAAAGTGTAAAATATAAAAAAATAAAGTGTTTAAGTAGTCTAGTTATACTCAATCATGGCTATTTCCATCAAGTGGAAAAACGACTGTATTATGGCTGTATTATGAATTGTGGATTTAGAAAAATAGCCACAAAAAGACGACAAGTGTGGATTAGATGGATGCTGCTGCACGGGCTGCTGTCAAATTACAGAAATAACAGGTTATAAATCCACATATTTCTTTTATCACCGTGAAAAAACGCTATCGCATCTTCTTTGGTGACTGAAAATGACGCCTGCAGGAAGAAAATGTAACTGTCTAGTGACTGACTAGAGCAAAAATAATAATCATCATAAACAACAAGCCCTCCCAAACTGAAACTTGTTAACATGAACATGTCTGGCTGAATAATGAAGTGAAGTTTAGTTTCCACCTGCAGAGTGGATGAATTAAAGGGGAGGAAATAATTAATGAAGATTACAAGTTTAACAATTATACAGGAAGAAATCTTCTTAATTATACACCACAGTTTAATTCACTGAGCAACTCTCAATGTTTCTTCAGTCTTTCTTACTCTGACATGTTAAAAGGAAATAATAAATAAATCCCATAAAAAAATCTAAACCAACACTGAATCTTATGAATGAATCTTATTCATCTGTGCTGTAGGGCTCCATAGTTGTCCAAAAACTATTAAAATCACAATAAACATAACACTGTAGTTTATTTTGATTCAGTCTTGCACACACCTTCCTGCTGCCAGAAGGACTCACTAGAGCAACAAATGTGGATTAATCCGCCACTGAAAATAGTCCCCAACAAATGCACTTTTTCCTCCTGGTTGTTTGTTAAAAACTCAACCCAGTTGCCAGAAGAAAACGTTGGCATTGAACGTTTCTGCAAGCCACAGAAACATTGAATACATATGTTTCAACACATGAAATACGTAGCATATTAACATTTCTACCCGTTGAATAATGATGTTTTATGGTGTGATAACGCTGTGGTTAAGGTCTGGTTAGGTTTAGGCACAAGGACCACTTGGTTAGGGTTAGGGAAAGATCATGGTTTGGATTCAAATTAAAATTAATAATAAATAAAAACAGCCGACACACCCGGTTTTCTCGCCAGAAGAACGACTACAAATGTCCTGATGTCTCACTAAAAACACCTGCTTTTGTTGGTTGAAACGGGAAACGGACATTGTTTTCAAGGTGGTCTCGACTGTGCTCTCTGCTGATTTCTAACTTACTGCCAAGAAACTTCCTGACCATCCACCAACCCTTCCTCCTCCTCCTCCTAATAGGAAAGTCAGCTCATATAGATTGCACGTGAACTACGTCACTTTGGAAATGTTGATATGATACGTTTTGTAGAAATGTTAATTATCTATGTATTTCATGTGTTGAAATGAGGATATTCAACATTTTTGTGGTTTGCAGAAACGTAAACTGCCAACGTTTTATTCAGCTGGTCACTTTTATTCTAGTGACCAGCTGTTTTAGGAACTTACTGAGCCTTTTAAAAACGTGAAAGAAGATATTTATGAGTTAGGATTTACTTCTTCAGGAACCAGTGGGCTTGGAGCTGGGAGTCGGGTAGGGAAGTCAGTAAAGCTGTAACAATCAGTCAAATAATTGATCAGTTGATTGAGAGTAAATTAATCAGGAACTATTTTGACAACTGATTAATTCAGCCTTTCAGTCATCATTAATTAAGTCATTTTTCAAGCAAAAATGAACATTTGCTGCTTCCTTCTTTTCAGATGTAAGGGTTTACTGCTTGTTTTTATCATATATGCGAGTAAATTAAATATATATTCTTTGTTTTTTGACTGTTGGTCTGATTAAACATAGTGTCAGGTGCGAAAAAACAAGAAGGCCAAAAATAGTCCCATTTCATAAACAGATCATCCGCACTCTTACAAAAAAAGTAGAATTTTGTAGATTGTAGTATTTCATGTTCAAAAAGTGACAGTAAACAAAAAATCTGACAGCATTTGACAGAACGACAGCAGCATGTTTTATGAAATGATCTCATCATCTTGGACTCTTGTGATGTTTCATAGACTAAACAATTAATCAATTAGTCGAGAAAATAATTGGCAATGAAAATGACCAGTAGCTGCAGCCCTTGAAGTCATAAAGTACTGAGACGGGCTAACACGTGGTTAGTTTTGGTCTTTCAATGGGATTTGTCCACAATAAGAAAAATATAGAATAACACCAGCCTTATCCTTTATCCCACATCTGAATGTACGTAAGCTCTGATGAGATGCATTCTGGGAAATGTAGGAAATAAACTATGCAGAGGCAGACATTGAGAACAGTCAGTACAGCAAATAACTTGCAGCTCAAACTGATCATCGCTTATGAGAGCCTAACATTATCTGACGGTTATTTCCACCTTTTAAAATAAGGAGGGATGGATATGAGTATACTGTATCACTTGGGATTTTTAAAATGGTCTCGTCAGTCATCGGTTTAATTAGACCCATCACGGCTAAATGAGAGGCTCTTTGTTGAGAAACAGGAACCAATAATCCCTGGACAAATAAGATAAAGAAAATGAGTGTAAGCCGTGTTAACTACTCATCCAATCTGTGGCAAACATGGGAACAGGGCTGCTGATGCGACCAAGAGGACCAACATAGAATTAACACAGGGATCAAAAGGATCTGTTCTCCTCGAGAAACATACTTCAAAAGGTAAAAGATGACCGGTGAGAATTTGACTGTTAGACTTGTATCTTTTATGACTGCAGACGGCTGTCCAGGACGAAGTAAACTGCAGGTTAAACTGAATTACTGAACATTTGAGGGAAGATCTGAGGTAATGTCCCTGAAAAAACTTGAATGATGAAACTTGAATGAACTTGAATGAAACTACCTGAGAAAACTTTCTTGTGAAACTTTCTGATACTGCACGAACATGACATTTATTCACACATTTAACAAAAGAAGAGAAAAAAGTTTAAATTTAAAAACATAGTGAAAAAATAATTCTGTTAAACAAATTTGGCTACATAAAGTGAAACAAAAGTAAATGTTAAAACATGGAAATGAAGAAAAACTAATGTTTCAGTTGGAGGAACGTGATGAAACGAATGAATTGTTATGAATTATATCTTGCGTGTAAAGTTACATCATGGTGTTATTATATGTGGGTTTTGGTTTTAAATGCTGTCTGAATTAAGTTTTCCCTGTTTCTGCTTTGCTTAACTGTATTAATTGTGTATTCTTGATGCTTTGACATGCAAACAATTGTTATGTTTCTGAATGTGTTGCCACCACATTGATGCATATTGTAACGTGCTCTTAATAAAGTACAATGACAGGTTTCCAGCTCTGTGTTTGTATGGGAAAGTGAAGCTTTAAAGCCCCTGTATGTGTAGGATCCCTTTCTCTTTAATATATAGACCCACATCTTGTACACATTCACATTCACATAAAGGGCTAACAGCTTATTGTAATCCTCATTTGTCTAAAAATGACTGGTATTTGAGTACATCTCCTGTGTTGCACTTGGAGACCAAAGACATACTTTATTGGTCATCCACACACGACAAACAGCAGCCTGTTTCATTTACGTTTGGCATCAACCATACAAGTTTGACATTTGATAAAACACAGCTTTACAACAAATGAGCTCAACAGAAACTAAAGCTATTAAAGTCTTCAAACTAGTCGAGTCCCTCCTCAAGATCAGGACCACAGGATGAAAGATGGAGGATCAGTCAGAGTTCAGATTGGACTTCATTAATCAGGTTATGTAGACCCAAATTATGTGGAATAAACCTGAACTTTTGGGGGCCCTGGGCAGTTGGGTGACAGATCTTATGAAGTGTTCGTCCATTCAATGTAAAGTCATATTTCTATTACAGCATCCCCAGAAATTATTGATCTGTTCAGTTTTCAAATAGACTACATTCATTTAAAGCAAGGGAACAAGTGTTGTGCTTATTTATTGATTCTCTGCAGCTCTCTGTGGCCACAAACCACAAAGCTCATAGTGACAGCGGGGGTCCCTTATCGATTACTATTAATGTAGGTCATGAGTTCACAGCTTACAAACAGCAGGAGATTTGTTGAAAGACTATGAGCATTAGAAAACGCTGGAGGTCATATTTTAATATGGGCTGATTCATAATGGAAGCGTATCAGTTCTGTGAGACGAACATCATAAACGCTCTAGAAGCACTTCAGAAAATAAAGGCAGCATGAATTGCCCTCAAGGCAATCAAAGTGAATATTAAATAAAATTAAGAGGAGAAGAAAAATCTATATCTAATTTGTCAGGATCGTTGAGCATTAAATATTAAATCCAAGGCATGCTTTGAAACACTCCTCAGGTTTCTCGTTGCCTGTACGTGTGTGTGAGAGTCAGTAAGAAAGAGAAAGAGTATGTATTTTTCAGATGAAACACTAGATGAGTTTGTTCATTCAAATGTTTGAAACTGACAAGGCTGTGAATTAAAGTGGGAAAGGTGATAAGAATATGAAGTGAAAAATAAATCCTTCTTAGAATATTATATTTAGGAATGTCAGCCGTCTAAATGCACGTAGGACTGGATTCAATCATATGTTGTGTCTCAAATCGCATACTTCTGTACTTACACTTAACATTTTGAGTGCATAAGTGCGTTCACACTGAGAAGTATGGAAAAATGCAGTGCATCGTGAGTACCCAGATGGTGCACTCAAAACGGTCAAAAAGTTGAGTGTGGAACTATGAAGACTTCTTGCCCTCAATGGTCGCCATCTTGGCTCCATAGCGGAAGTGGAGGGAACACTTTTCAAACTGGAAATGGCGTTACGTTGTAACTACGGTGAACATCACCACATTGTACAAATGTAAGTTATACATGTGTTTTTTAGCACTAATCACCACGGATATAAGCCATCAGTATGTTTTTTGGGTTAATTTAGCAGTCTGTAATGATTTGGTAGCGCTAATGATAACGCGAACGATAACGCTAGCCAATGCTAATTTACGATCGTCATTTCCGGTAAATGCACAACGGCTGTTTGATTTGAGACAACACTACCCTGTCAAAATTCACGCACTACGCCAGTAAGTACATAGTGCACACAGTGTACTACACAAAAGTGTACTAACAGAAGTATGTGATTTGAGACACAGTCATAGACTGTATATAAAGATGGACTTAGCAAGGTGTGATGTCACCCATTGGTTTGCTTTGGAGCCGGTTTGAGGCCCAGAGTTGCAGATTGTGGTCAGCGCCATCTTTCCGTTTGAAGCCAGGACCTTAGAAGTGCGGGGTGTTGCCTCTCATGCTCTGGAAACATGCCCCGCTAGCTCTGACCAAAGCTAACGTTAGCTTACCGGAAACACTGAACACTGCTTGGGCTAACGTTAGCTTCTTCAGCTAAATTGTGCCAACAGGGCAGATATCTTAATCAAATAAATTAGTGAAATATTGTGACAATAGTCCAACTCAGTACGAGTCCAGGAGCTAGAGAGAGCAGCAGGTGAGCCAACTGTCAATCACAGCTGTCAATCAACACCCACACGGCAGACATCAATGCTACTATGTCTTCAAATCTTATTAACGGAACAATAATTTCCAAAATGACCACCAGCACACCTATTAGAGGGCCTGAATTTAGAGACCAGAATGACTAGCATTAGCTAGTTACAATACCTCTCCGAGCTACAAGTTCACACAGTTAATTTAAAAGACATGTTTGTGGAGTAGTTTATACTCACAAAGAAGAGGGTTAAAATTTGATGGTGTGACAAAAGCTTCCTCTGTTTTGGACTCTTCAGCGCTCAGTTCAGTAATGTCAAAACAGCTTGCTATTGATCAATGGCACAAATTAATAGGTAAGTTATGTAAAATGTGCACGTATTTACTTCTCCCCCCCTGAGGAAATCAACTGTGAAATTTTGCTGTGAAATCAAAACCTTTCAATCAAATCACCATTTAAATACAGACGGTAACAGGTTCAACAGGTACAGGTTTTCTATCATATATAATCAGTATGTTAAGCTTGCTAATGTAATAGCTGTAAATCAGAATCATCAAGCTTTCGATAACATTAGTTAATCATTTAGTGGCCAGTCAGGTACCATATATAAATCAGCTTTACATTGCCAGATGTAAATTAAAGGGTACTTTGTCCTTTTCACCAGAAGGATTCAGATTCAATAAGTTGATCTGATTCTAGATTCTAATTCAAATAAATGCCATTGAGTCCCAAACCTACATTGATTGACAGTTAGGAGCAGTTATCAAACAACAACAATGAATTTTATCTACAACTTCAAACAAATACTCTATTAGGACTTGAATTGTGCAGAGATATGTTAAAAATGAGTGAGTGAAATATAAATACATCATTAATTCAACAAATAACTGAATTTAACAACCTTTCAATTCACCCTTTGGTTGCAAACAAACTGGATGTAGCGTGCTCCTAAAAAACCTCCACTAATTGGTTGCTGTACTAATAAACCACAGGGAGAAACATGTTGCTGCATAACCATTTACACAGCACTAATCAACATTATTGATCCAGTGTGTAATACAGGAGGCAGAGAGAGTGGATAACTGGCACACTTTGTTAATAGCTTTTCAGTTTCAAACCCTTTGTGGTCTGTTTCTGATCAATACTTCCTATTTAAACTGTCTCTGATGTATTTATCATTGAGTTCAAACGACGCTACTTTATATTAAACTCCTCGTGATCAGCACTTCTAAAGAGCTGAGATAAGAAGACAGATGCTGTATTCATATGCAAACACACCAGAAATAAAGTGTTTGTCAGCGTACCTGTGAGATGTTTGTGATTTGTGTTAAAATGGAGACAAGCCAAGGTGAGCAACTTTAGAACAGAGTACTTAATTTTTCATGGATTAGTTCACACATTAACATACTGGAATAAAGCCCATTTGATTTTTTTTTTGTCTTTAAAGGATTTGGCTGGCAATTTTCTATATTTTTCTTACTGTCAAGAACTCATGCAGAGCCAAACCAATAGTGAACTGATCTAGTATTGTGAGTGTATCCAAAGCCTGATATATCTTATTCCTCTGTGCTGTAGACCCCTGTTTTTGTCCAGAATATTACAAACACTGGATGACATTTTCCTGAACAGAGTGGTTACTGTAGCTTGTTTAGAAATGTCTCCAAAGAGTAAAAACAGCAATAAAATAGATAGTAACCCCCACTGCGCATGGACAGAAACACAGTTACTTTTACAGCTTCACTAGCTTGAGGTGCTACATATCACAACCTCATGACTTTGTACTGAAATTCTTTGAGACATTTCTAATGTAGTGCAAGAGGTCAAGAGGTTGTGATATGTAGCACAACAAGCTAGCAAAGCTCTGTAGATGAAATTTTGGTTGTCTGTCTGCAGTATAAGCAGTGCTGAGATCAGATTTTTAAACATGGCTGCTATAAAAAGATACTTAATAAACTGTAGTGAGCTTGTTTTAATATGATTTGAGTATATGTGACATTTTGTGGTTAAACTGTTGTCCAACTGAAATGCTGTGATAGAAAACTGAACAGATCAGATTGTCTTCATCTTCCAGCCCTCTGTGGCACCAGATTTTTCTTCTAACTTTCCTTCCTTCCAACAGGGGGTTTAATGCTTACATTCAGTTTGACCTCCACATTATGGTCGCTCAGTTGATCTGTACAGTGTGAGCATAAAATTTGCATGTTCTGTTCATGCAGAAGCAAAGATTAAAACATCACAGTGTACAAGATTAATAAAAACAGAGGGTGAGCCAGTGTTTTGAAACGTGGAATCAGAAGCTGGTGTCAGTGGTCAACAATGGCTCCTAAAGAATAAAATCCAGTTATTTAATTCAGCTTTTGCCAGAGAGGAGATATAATCCAAAAAACATCACAAACTGTTGAACTCACAGTAACACATAAATACACTCCTCTCTCTTCTGTTTATCTTCAGTTGTCTAATTTGTCTTTCGTCTTATTATTATTCATTTTCAGTATTCTTTTGCATATTTGGCTCCTCTAATCCAATCAGCCAATAAAACCATGAATAGAAGTGGACGTGGCCAGACAGCGTCTGGCCTCTCTGAATGCTAATCTGTCACAGCAGCTTTATGTGATGAGCATCAAGGCTCGACTATTGACAGTAGGTCAGACTTCATAATGTTTGTTTTGATCTGTTTAGAAGCTCAAGTGGGTGGGGCTTAATATTTTTTAAATGTGACAGGGAGGTTGTTGGTCACACAAAGGTAAAGTGACTTCCAGTTCTCTTGTCATTAAGGTGTAATTTTCTCTATATTATCTGACGATGTTGTGATCCTGCATTACTGACTTTATATGTTGCTAAGCAGCTTGGTGATGACTACTGGTCAACATAGCCTTGTACTCAAATTGCATACTTGTTCTGTTATCTGACAACAGGAAAATATGTGATTGAGAACACCTATATCGTGAATTTAGCAGCATTAAAACACAGTGTAAGTGATCACAGGGAGATCAACAGAGGTTTAACAGGCCTCCTCTCCATCAAATGTGTATAGTTTATTAATCTGTTCCCTTGGCTCTTGGAGCCAGACCCCAAGTCCAACAAGAATTCAGCCATTTTGAATGTACTGTGCATTATTTTTCACAAAGTGAAGCCATTTACAGGTGTTGTACTGCAACAAACTCCTCCTAGAATCTTGTAAGACCTGCCCCCTTCTCAAAATAATAACATCATAAATAATCATGAAAACACTCCTGATCTATCAGACTAAAAAAATCAATTATAATACAATATAGACGTAAACAAAGATATTGCAGTAACAGATGGTTTAAGTAAAAAGTGTTTTAGTGATGAGGTCTCATAACAAAAAAAAAAAAAAATATATATATATATATATATATATATATATATATATATATATATAGCTAAACTTGGAAATACTGTTCAACTGTACCAGTGTGGATCAGCCGTGTGCAGTTATGTAAGAATCGTGTGAGTTTTTTCTTTTTAAACCTCACCAGCTGATTTCATTGATTAAACCTGCCTGTATCTGCTTCCAGCCAAGTACTGTCAGTTGCTCTTGGTTGGACAGGCAGGTATGAAAGGCAGACAGAGGCATAAATGAAATACATTTTTAACTGGGGAAAAAAAAACCATGGGGAAAAAAGGGACTTGACATATGAAGCAATCTGGGATCTGACAGCCTGGGCTTTCATCAATTGAACCAAAGTGATGTCTATGGGTAGCAAACCATTTCCTGCTTTAGATTCAAGTGATAAGACCTGCCTGTGAGTCAGTATTGTTCAGATGAGGCATTTAAGAATCACTGGGTCGAAGATGATGTTCATTACCTACCGGGGAAAAACCTTATTGATCTGTCCGCAGCCTTTATGAAGCAGAATGGGACTTAAATCACCTGACCAGCTACATTGCGCTCAGCCCCAAGCCAGATGATTACTCTGTTTGTCTGTCCATGTTTATCTTTCACTGGTTCTTCCTCTTTTCCTCCACTCCCTCTGGCTTTGTGCCCATATCTCTGGCTCTCTGTGCCTCTTTGTTTAATTGTTTTGTTATATTTAGTGTCTCAATTTTAGACACTAAAATTTAGAGCTGTAGCAATTAGTGGATTAATCGACTACTTGATCGACAGAAGATTTTGATTATCACATAATCATTTAAGCTATTTTTGAAGCAAAAACGGCAAAAAATTGCTGGTTCCAGCTTCAAAAATGTGAATATTTTCTGGTTTTCAGGCAATTGATAATTGAAGTTGATAATGAACTAATTATCAGACTGACAGGCTCTAATCTGGACATCCAGTGATAACCAGATTTAGTTTATAAATGATTGCAGACCTGTTTTTTTATTTATTTTTTATAGCTGCAGTACTTTCAATACTATTGAATGTTTAATTAATGGAGATTGTATTGTTTTAAACATGTGCTATCAAAAAAGTACCAATATTTTTGACAACCTTACTACTGATCATGACTAACTGATGTTTCTATTTTCGGTTGCTCAGGTCCACCCAGGTCCACCCAGGTCCCTGGCCATGGAGAGCAGGTCCACTGTCTCTCACACTTTTATTTGCTTAGATCTTAAGAATATTTCCATGTGACACCCAAACTAATGACTTTTTTTTTTTTTTATTACACTACGTTCTCCTTCTAACTATGTTTGGTAACTCAGTCTATACCAAAGTTCATCTTGTTGCCTTGGCACCGCACACCACAATGTGTTACACAAGGCATTAATGTCATTGTGCTGTGACACAGTCTAGGATTATCTCCTGATAACCTTGTTCTTACATGAAACGTCAAAGGATTTGTCAAATACAGAGTTAAAGTTTCCCTGTTAAATAAAGTGTTGAGTGTATGTGTATATGTGCGCACACACCTTCTGGTAAAAAGAAACAGAGGCAAAGGTGGCAGACGGAAAGCGAACTGATAAGATGGGGGTTGGAGGTGAGCACCGAGACACTGTATTACTCAAACAACATTCGCACAACAGTTTGTTGTTGGCAGCATGTCAAGTGCTGTATTGAAGTTCGTCATTTCAGAGTTTGTCGGGGGCGAGACAAAAGTTTGTAGAACTTGGCAAGCAGTCAACCTCCATATCACTAGCTGTTGTCCTTAGGTCTCTGTCTCTTAACCCACTAATATTGCTTCTCCTATAAGTGTTGCATTGTTACATGTAGGCTATGTATGCTATTTATGTATTAGTTAGCAAGTTAAAGGGCCAAAATGTTTATATCCCTAACAGGCAGGCATGATAATGTTAGTTTTATGTGTATGGTTCTTGTTTGTTAGTACATAAATGCTTTGATCCTCTGTCACTGCTTTCCTTGCGGTCAGAACAACTCAGCAACTCTAAGTGAGTTGCTAGGGAAAAGGAAGGGGCCAGATGTAAGGCATTTCTTTATGAAACAGCCTAAAAGACAAGTGAGTTGCACAAACTGTCAGCATTGTTTAGGATGATTTCATTACCACATGGAATTGGCAAAGAGGGAAAGAATGCCCTTGCAGTTATAGATTATTAAAGGCAATTGTGCCGTATTATCTACATGCTAATGGTTCATTTACACTGATTCTTTTCATTCTCTATATTTGCCTTACTCGTCCTAATTACAAAACTGAAATAGATGATGAATAACTGTCCAATATAATGTGCATACCTGCAATTTATTGAGCAATCAGTAGATGCTCAAGTGAGTGAAAACTGACGTAAAATCTCAACATGAATTAACAACTTTGACTTAGCGTGCCTTTACCTATATGTGCATCTTAAGTTACACATTGGCTGCAGTAAAGATAATTGTGTTCATTTTAATCATGTGAGTCACATATCTATACCCGATGTGCAAATATTTATCGGTCCTAGGGTGAACAGAATTGTATGGGAGAGTCTGGTAATGTAATTCATCTAGGGGAATCAGCATGTAGTCACAGGGCACAGCAAGGAGGAAAGGGATGGCAGGAACAGTGTAGCAGCGACAGAGGTGAGTTACCAAGTAAAATGAAAACAGTAACCTCCTTAACCCATGAAATGTCTTCTGTCGGCGTTTTCTGCAGTTTGGTTCATGTTAAATTTAACAGTTTTTGACACTCATCCTTTTTATTATTTTAGTTGCAGTTTGATGCTTTTTCATGTCATATGTTTATTGAATTGAAGCAAATAATAGTAATGTAACTGAAGTGGAGTGTCATGTAGTCTGGAAAACAGCAAGGTTCAACAACTGATTTACACCTCTCTTTTTTTGTGCTCTGTACATTTCACGAGTCCTTTGCTGTCCTCAAGTTTACTAATGTTGAACAGAATTGTAACTGAATTGTGGGTATTGAATTTAGGACAATCACCGTGGTATATAGACAGGACACATTGTGCAGGAAAGGGACAGCTTGGTGTTGACTGAGGTGAGAGATTAACTCTTGCAATGTTCCAATACCAAGTTAACAAAATATAGTAAACCTAAAAGTTGGTGATATTAGTGGATAGAGAATAACTCAAGTTAGTATAAATACTGAATACTGATACTTGGGTTCAAACATACAAGTCAGTTTTATTTATATAGCACCAATTCTCTATCTTAATTTGAGAACCCTAAAATCAATATATCCTTGAAAGTTTTTGGCATTGTACAACTCGAAAGTGACAATTGAGAATTTCACAGAGTGAAAACTCAGAGATGATTTTCAAAGTCAAATATTTCAATGAAATAAATTCTGTGGTATTTACATTTCAACATCAAGTGTTCAGTAGTGATTAAATATCAAAATTTGATATTCAGTTGCTGATATATTTCCAATTATAATGGCAATTATTTGCTTCCATACACAACTGGATGTATTATCCTCAAACACACACACACACACTTTTTTATTTGCTCATTCACTCCCCACTCGTTCCCACCCAGAGTCTGACTCTGACTCTTTTCGCCCTTGCCTTGCTGTTATCAGAGAACGAGGATTACTGTGAGTGATTCAAGTTTCACTTTATTTGTCTTTTCTGCCAGAGTCCCAGAAAATCATTATTACGAAGCTAGTGACTCTACATGATAAGATAAAAAAGCTGCTGCAAACCTCACTCCACAAGTCAGATCAACAGGGTGGAGTCCTTAGAAGAGTTCGATGTTTCCGACCACTAATGAAATGCCAACTGAGCCAATTGTTTTCCTGTGGAGACTGCAGTGACACCGAAGCTAGGGGTGGGGGTATTGCTTGGAGACGTCAGGTGTCAGACAGGCTACCAGGCATAGTTTCCTATTCTGTGGTTCACAGCAAAGCCAAGGTAGCTACACTTATTTTCTATAGTGACAATGTATCTCCCAATGTCATCTCCCATTCCCTTTAAAAGCCAAGTGCGCTTGCACCTTGGCCGATTGCTATTATAATGGCGCATTTGCCAAGAAGTAAGAAGGAATGCTTCTCTGCAGAGGAAACGGATCCTGAATCCCCCGTGGCTCTGCCTTCAGGGAGTCTGCAGCATCCCTTGTGGACCTGCCTCCAGAGTTGGCTACACTCCCAGTGTTTAGACCTTCCAGACCTTCTTTATCTCCAGTCAGCAGTCTCTGCTGACCCAGAGCCAGACCCTCCAGACACTCTAGATCTCCAGTTGGCTGTCTCTGCTAACCAACAGTCAAACCTCCCATATCGTCAGTCAGCTATCTTCGCTGACTCCAAGTCAGATCTCCAGCTGCCCATTTTCTGCTCTGCACTCCAGAGCGGTTCTGCCTTCGCCATTGGCCCCCTGCCCGACCTCCAGAGCGACTCCACCCGTCTGTCCTGCCTCCTGGTCGTCCTCCAGAACAGCTTTAGCCGTTGCCCCTGTCCTCTGTTTGCCCACCGGAGGTCCTCAGCTTGCCCTGCTCATCTAAGACTTTTAGCTCTGCCTCTGTCTGGCCCCTGGGCCGTTCCCCAGAACTTTCTGGCTCTGCCTCTGTCTAGCCCCCAGGCCGTCCACCTGAACTGTCTTGCTCCGCCCCTGTAGGAATCTTTGAGGGGTCTCCAGGGGGTTTACAAAAAATGATAAGCAGTTTGTCATTACAAGATAAGACTTGTGTCTTATATTCAGAATAAATTAGACTACTTCAAAATGCTATCAGTTTGCAAGTGAGCGGTATGATACAAGCTCAAGTTCAAACTATACACAAACAAACTATAATAGCAGAATTTCACTTCTTTTCTTCTTTCTTATTCCAAATGGAAATTTCTCAAATATATCTGTACATGTTGGAACTGAATCCAATCTGAAATATGAGAGTGGACAATGTGAACACATGGAAAAACCTTAGCAACAACCTTAGCAACCAAGCAACCACAGCTACGGAACAGATGGCCATTCATGGGCATGCACGACCAGCTCAGTGTAGAAAAAAAATATTGCAACCCAAGTCTTCAGAGCAGTTTGACTTGTAGGGAGTATTTCCACATATGTTCACCAAGTTATCAGTTATTTTTATACTGATGTAATTATGTAACAGAAAATCACAAAAAGTATAAGATGTCTCTTGAAATGAAAGAATCTTCAAATGTATTTAAGAGTTGTTTTTTTCCCCAGTGGCTGACTGAAAAGAATCAGCAACATATAAAATTGTATTGTCTGCATAGAAATATATTTAACAATCAGGTAGGGAGGATAAAATATAATTTAAACAAATGGTGAAGAGTACAAATTCCTGTGGTACACCCTCAGCAATCTTGACTGGACCGAACAGGTTCAGATGAGATATGAGTTCATTATAAGTTTTGTGAGTTACTTTAGTAGTTTTATTGGATTTACTCTATTTTGTGGTGCAATTTTCAATCAAGAGAACATCAAAAATCTAATATCTTTCTCTTTCACCCTGCTGTCCTTCCATCACTATGACACTGGTTGGCTGATGAATTATTTTACTTCAAAACATCAGTTACTTTTCATGAATATATCAAAAGGGACATATTACAAGGAAGCACACTGTGAATTAATCTTTGCCCACACCTGTCAAAAAATGAAAGAAAAAGCACTGAATTTAAAAAGGCCAAGATCTGGTTCTGATTCATTTAACACCATTTTCATGCTTTATCGGTCACTCACAAAAGCATTCAATTGTATATTCACACCAGGACACTTAGCAGTGCTTCAGCTCAACCTGCCAAAGCAAATATTAGAGATTAAGAGTGACTATCTTCTCTCTACACCTGAGGAGTGTAGAATTAAATGGAAAGTTTTTTTTTCAGCTTGCTAAATACAGGATTTACATGGTTCCTGAATTATTTGCAATGACTCAATAGCTGTTCTTTCAAGCCACAATATCCATAACCAGAGGCAACATCAGCACATTTACAGCAGCATATCACAATGCTGGATGAAGGCAGAAATCTAATCTTTGTCATGCTTTCAATAAGTTAGATACACAGCCACACATCCATCTATGAGAGTGTGTTATATCTATGTGAGTATTTATTATTCTAATATAAAGAAATACATCATACAAAAATATGATCTGGTTTGTTGTGGTTGCCAATTATAGTCTGGAAAAAGATATTTTCATAATTAACTTCTGTGATGAGCTTTTGGCACAGGCGAGGGACGACCTGTCCTTAATCTCCTAACAGGACATCCTGAGACTGGCTGAATTTGATTTTCAGCTTGTACTGACCCTCCTGCTCGAACCACTTTCATTTAGCTATTCAACATTTTCAGTCATTTTTCTGTAAATCATGCAAAGATATTCCAGTAGAGCTTCAGAATATAAATATAGGAGTATTTTTCCATCTCCTTTCCCATTTATCTGTATCTGATAGAAATCATTACTTGTCAAATCAAAATGTGATTCTTCAAACACTTATAATCCAAAAAAAAAATCTCATCTATTACTTCTTAATAACAGAAACACTTGTCTGACAATTTAATGTTCAAACTTCATTCTTGATCTTGAAAACAAGCAGCTAACAAAACAAGCTCATCTCAAGATCCATTTAGTAGCTGTTCTGGAGCTTTCAAGCGTTCTTCATCTCCATCCAACAACTCCATCAGCTGAATAATAACTACAAAGAAATAAATGTTATTTTATGATGAGGCTGCATGTACCCTTCGACCCACTGTGCACCAAATTACATTTTATATATTCATAAGACTTTACTTGACTTTATTGTTCCTTTGTTGCATTTTTAATGACTGCTGCAAGAAGTGTTTTTCTCAGACGCCATGCAGTACATAAATACAAACAGAAGAAAAAAAACATATAGACACTGAAAGCATATTTGAAGGGGATCCTTTAATAGCCAGTATGAACAAGAGGAATAATTACAACGAGGAAAACCTCTTTCAGTGTTCACATGGGCACCTGATTGTTTTAAAGCCACTGGAAACACAAATACACAATAGCCTTCTAACCATGTAATTTAGGGTCTTATGGACATAACAACAAGCATCTAAAAAAGGTATTAGAAATTAATTTCAATCCAAATTTGAAATATTGTCAATTATGTTTTTGCAAATGTAGCACCCGAAAGGATATTTTATTTTATAGCACTTTGTTAATATCATTTATTCACATTTGGTTCAGTATTATCAGTAATATTCAGTTATTTTGATTTAGTATGTATATTTGTACCCGACAGCAGGGGGCAGAGTGAAGCCGTTTGTCGAAAGAGTACTGCTAGCTAAGTAACTGCAGAAGAAGTAGTTTGTCGTTGTGTTTTTTGCGCCCGGTGCTGCATCGACAGCTTGTTGTTTTATGTTTTACCAGCTCTGTCATGTACAATAAAAAGTGAACTTATTCTACACCATACCGTTGTATGTCGAGTGGTGTAATACAAACACATAAACAACATGACGTGCTGCAGTAAGTGTATTGTCTCCAGTTGCGGGCGTTTCTGTGTTATTGGTAGCATTTCTGCATCTCAACCCAGTTCATTTTGCTATATTCTTCATTACTGCGGCTTATTACCCACTGTAAATTTAAACGTACACTAGTTCTGCTCACTTTTAGCTCTCTTTAGCTGTTTAAGGGACTTTCTCGCAAGTCAAACAGTTGTTCACATGCTTTTCAGATCTGCTAGTTACTTTAGCTTAGCAGTTAGCAATGGCTTCTCTCTCTCACTCTCCTGCTCTCTCTTGCTCAGTGTGTCTTATGTTTAGCTATTCCCCTGCTTTCTTTAGTGATAATGGTACATGTAATAAATGTTGTTTATTTACCGTGTTAACACTCCAGTAACCCTAAAATTAAAGATGTTGTCACTCTTCTCAGTGATGGACATGAACACTGATTGAAATTTTTTTTTTTTTTTTACTACTACTACGAGCCAGAGAATGCAATCTATTCATTGCAGTTATCATTTATTAATTGTGCAGAGTACAAGTACACAGCCAACAAAATGCAACTTAGTAGTACACTATTATTCACAAGTCCAGTATAGTATTTTACTAGACTAAAGTTAGCAAGAACTAGATTATCTTTGTTAGGAGTATAGTGCATATATACAGAATGTGTAGATGGCATATTTATAGGATTAAGCATGTTTTTATGTGCAAAGTATACATAGATAAGTGACAGTTTTCCAGTGTGCAGAATATAGAAAGTAAAGAAAGAATTTGCACAGGTGTGACCTCAGAGTTGCACAGTCAAACTAAGTCTAAAATAGAGAGAATTTTAAGTTAGTTGAGAGTTTCAACAGGTGTGGCCAGGCACATCAAGAAGCAGGTCATGTGTGGGGGAAAAAGGGAGGGTCAGCGTCCAGCCATAAGGGAGGGTGTGTTTGGGGCACTTAATCAGTGTCCAGCCACAAGGGAGGGTGAGGATGTGTGTGTGTGTGTGTGTGTGTGTGTGTGAGGCACTTAATCAGCGTCAGGACACAAGGGAGTGTGAGGGTTTGTACATGCAGAGTTGACTTTCAGGCTCTGCTGATCCCAACAGGCTGTGAGCAAAACCTCCATGTCCCCCGTGTTTTCAAACTCAGTGGTCATGCTGGTCCTCTTCATCCATACTCAGGAAGGTTGACTCTTTCACCTCCCCTGTGAACACCCCTGGGTTGCTGCAGACCCACTGCACAGCCAGGTGGAGGTCCTTTATGATTTTGGGCTCCTCCTTCGACAAAGAAAGATACTTGAGATTGGGATTAATTTATAACATCAGCTGTTGGTACACCAGGATGCCAGTGAAACAGCAAGAAATAGGGAGTATGCTAGTGACACCAACTTGGCATTGACATGCTCTCCTGTTATTCACCATATCTAGAGCAACAGCCATCTTAACCAACAAATCACAACCCCATCACACTCAACCCTGTTACTTGTTTGATCATAACAGGGTTGTGAGATTGTGACAGTAGTGTTTTTAACACTTTGGTTGTGAAGTTATCCAATTATTTAAATGAAATATTATATTTGATTGACATTCTTATACCACATGCATGTGTTGAATGTACTAATGTCCATGTTAAAGCTGTGTGTATGCAGTACCAGTGTGTGTGTGTGTGTGTGTGTGTGTGCGCGCGCTAGTGAAGCGTATCTTGTTATCCTGTTACAAATACAGTCATAATAAGCTTATTAGAATTACATGACTGAAAGGGTTCTCTATTCTTGTCAAAGTTTGCACATCTCAGTCTTAAATAAATTGCTCTGAAAGAATGTTTGATTTAATGATCAATTTAAACATATACAGACATCTATGAGTCCATGATGGCACGAAAAACACCAGCAGAGGCAGTATTGTGCACACCTAAATGCCGATCCTGAAAGAAGGGAGAAATCCCTGCAGAGTGAATGCCAGAGATGGAGGGAAAAAAAGGAATCAATGACTTAAGTGAAAGAGAATAGTGGCAGAGGCATAAAAAGTGGAGAGCAGCTTACAAAACAAGCAAGGAAAGGAGAAAAGCACTGGAGAACTTAACCACTTCTTCACAATGTCCAGATCATGTATCCATGGCCAGGATTTTCAAGGTTAGAGCAATAAGCAGTTAAAAGTGTTAGAAAATGACTAGGTTGAGTGTAGAAAACTAGTAGAAAACAAGTACTATTAGTTGTTGAGGTTGCATGTGATACTTTTACTGGTTGATCCATTTTCCCGTGTTTTTTTCTGTTTTTACATCATATCTGTTTCTCATCATTATTTAATAAATTATATATTTTCACTTTAAACTTTGTACTATATATATATTTCATATTATGGTTGACAAAAATAATAGAAATATAATAATATTAAAAATAATAAAGTGAAAAATAATGATTATTAAATAATGATGAGAAAATTAATATGTATAGAAAAAAAACACCAAGAAATGATGAAAAAATCAGGACTGTGGATGGGTTAAAAGGTCTTTGAAAAAGGAATCCAATGGATGGCTGCTGAAACAGCCAAAAAAAAAAAGTCTGGTACTACTCAGGACTGCAGCTGTCACAGAGGTGTTTACTAATTTATTGACTGTGTTTGAAGGCAACATGTGGTGAGGAAGAAAAAAAATAAGAAAGAGACCGGCTGAAGAAGAAGAAAATAAAAACGTCAGGAAAGACTGGACAAAGAAAACAAAAAGAAAAATACAAAAAGTAGCTGTCAACATCTAAAGAAGATTCCGATTCACTGCAGTCAAAGGTGAATGAGCTAATAGCAAAGTGCCCCGTAAACCCCAGAATAAGGAAAACGTTGCTGTTATCACCAATCACTGATTAAAAGTAAGACAACTAATTGTAAAAGTGACAACAGGGAGAACAGTCCAAAAATACAGGTTACAGAGATTCCCTGGGTTTTTCAAGGAAGCATTGGCAACATGAGGAATGAGGAGAGTCTTAACTTTGAACGGAAGAAGACCAACAGGTTCACTGATGAATTCAAGACCAGAGTGAAGGCGTTTGATGTAAGAGATGATGTCAGTAGGATCACAACACCGACCAAACAAAAAAAAAAAATCTTAACAGAAGATTTTTATCATGGAACAGAGATGAAAAGATCTCATATTCTTTGTTTTGACATCTACTTTTTTGGGTCGTTAATCCAATGATGTCAGAACGAGACATGCATTTGTAAGCTGCATGGAAATCTGAGTTTTGTGGCTTGGAAGCTCAATCAACTAAAACTTATTGAGAATGCCAATTTTGATGTGCTGCAACTCATCCAATGAGCTGCATGTACAGAGAGTAGTAGTATATAACATATTAATACTATAACATAACATATGTTAGTATAGTACTGCTTCCCCTGCTGGCCCGGGAGTTCCCGCTTGGCCCATAAACTTTGCATTGTGATTCTCGGCTCAAGGAAAGGTTTATAAATATAAAACCTCCATGGATCAAAAATTCCTAAGAGAAAGAGTCATAATTGATGTTTGCAGTGCAAGGTGTAGTGTCAACAGTTTTGCAGACGTCTCTTTTACCGTGGTGGTCTGTAGGAAAAATGCTTTTTGGGCTACAGGGGGATTTTTCATTGCAATACCGCAAGACCACTGGGGAAAAATTGGCTGAACAGCAGTGCCCTATCCAGATCTTATTATACATCCATGCTTCTGCCGCGAGCTGAAGAGAAACATGTCAGGGGAAGAGGCCTTAATACATATTGACTTTTCAGTCAATATGTTGTAATGTAATATTTCAGCTCCCACATTCAAGCGGTCCACTTTGAGGCTTCATATCAACAGGCAACTCTGCATATGCAGGTGTTTTATGTTGGTGAAAAACCATCTCCCTCTGCAGACATAAAGGCCCTCCAGGGATATGGCAAGACATTTAGTCCACATATCCACAAGTGTCTGTGCTGCACTTTTTGGCCCCTGTATTCAGTACAAACAACGAAGCAACTTCTTCCTTTTCAGCAAAGAATTAGACAGAAGAGGACTCCTCAGGGCTGGCTCTTGGAATATTTTCAAGGCTAGTTACAGCAAAGTAGCACCGGATGGCGTCGTGGGAGCCTCAAAAAGAACAGCTGACATGAAGGGCCGTGATATCCCGGATGCACACAAGCTGTTCAAGGCCTTGATGATTATTCGTGCTTTCTATCATCCAGGCTAGACAACTGCAATTCTCTTTTCACCTGCCTCAGCGATTCGTCCCTGTACCATCTACAAATGGCCATGGTCAATGGTTACACCCATCTTATCACTTTTACATTGACTTCCCATCAGGTTCAGGATTCATTTTAAAAAAGGTTCTTGTTTTCACACATAGAGCCCTGCATAGTCAAGCACCTGTGTACATCTCTGGCATGCTCCATCCTCTGACCAGGGCTTACCGGTTGTCCCTTGCACTTGACTGAAAACAAAAAGGTGATTGCGCTTTTGAAGTGGTGGCTCTAACACTGTGGGATGGTCTTCATATTGTCACATCCTGCCAGGACATTCTGTTGTGTTTGGACTCTGTTTTTGTTCTTTTGGGTTTATGTGTTACCCTTATGTTGCCTGGTCATTTGGTTGAGTTTGTTTATGTTATTTGACTTTGGAGGACTTTTTTTCAGTTGGATTGTGTTGTGTGTTCTGAGATTTGGTTTTCTCTGATTCCTTTGTGTGTTCCTTTACTCCTCCTGTGTTAATGTGCTCCTCCTCTCACCTGCTCTGCATTATCCTCGTTAGCCCTGCCCTGCTCCCAGTGTCTCCCCCAGTCTATTAGCTCCCAGTCTGCCCTTGTGTTGTGTCACCTGTTCCTAGTAGTCTGATTATTTTAGTTCTTGTTTCATTTTGAAATGTTTTCTCCTTGTGTTTTGTTACCTTTACTTCCTGTGTTTTCCCGCCTTTGTTGATTGCCTCATGTATTTCACCTGTTTCTTGTTTCAAAAAGATATTACAGAATGCTGAGTAGATTGTTCGAAGAATGTCCCACCAAGACTTCTATGGTAGAGATTTTGTCATACTGTTCATACAAAGGCATTAATCTATAATATCTCTGGTTGTATAAGGCCATTCTGGGAAATGCTGTAAATGAACTGCATGGGAAGACTGCATGGGATTTCCAGGATTCGTACACCTTCATTTGTGAGGTTAATAATTTTCTAGATTATCCAAATAAGGATAGTCCCATCTGGATATTAATTGACTTTCCAGAAAATTAAGTGTTATATTACAGTGACGAGATTATATCCATATTGCCCACCCCCATATTTAACCATTGTATAATGTGTGACACCTGCATATTGACATAATTTTAAAATATTAGTCAAAGACTCAAAAGATGGACAATTCTTTAAAATGGTGAAAAAACAGAATGAAGCATGAGGGGAACAGCAATAATAACAGGAATGAACACATGTCAGAAAAAGAGGTAGACCATAAAACAGGCACTTGGTGTGTGGATTCAGTTTTTTTTTTGGTTGTTATAGGACAAAACCCATACAGCAAATTGCTGTCCCCAAACACCACATGAGATGGAATGGACATTTCAGAGAGTATTGTCAGTGATCAGCTAGAGATTACTGGCAGTGACCTGATGGATTAATCTTCTCCCACTGAAGAGAATTTGTGTGTGAAATGGTAATTAGGGGTTTAATTACATAACCAGAGGTGGTTAAAAACTGCATATGATAACTTTGTATGAAAAAAAAGTAGTGTGTGCATGAATAATTAATGAATAGGTTACATTTCTTTATTTCAGACCACTGAAATAAAGATAAATCTGTCCACCAAATGCAGTGTGACTTTAAATTATTCATTCACTTTAAGTTTAAACATTTTTTTTCCACCCATGTGGTTTCAGGAAACTCCAAGGATGGACATTCTGAAGAAAGGTCTGCAATTCGAGACATTTATAAAAATCTTCATTGCCATCAAGTTAGAAGGGTGCGTTATTCCATCGACTCCTAAAGAATATCATGTACATGGAACATCTTGACATTTGTTGACAAGAATTGATGATCATTTCTCATTCATCTATGTATTCAGTTACTTACTTTATAGAGAAATCAGGAAGGCCCTGGTCAAAGACCGAGAGAAACTGTTGAAAATCATTTCAAGGACTTCCTGAAGGAAATGAAGTTCCCTGGAAAAGTGGACTGTCATAGATGCTTAAATGAAAATCATACACTAAGGAATAATGGGAGAGACTGGAAAGCAGTGAAATCCTTTGTACACAACAAAATACTAACTATCAAGAGAAATTTGTGCCAACAGTATTAAGGCCAGTAACACTGGGAGGCAGAAGCCTGAGAGCTCACATTATGGAGCATCTATGTTAATTGCTTGAATACTGGGAGCCTGCATTATGGGGTATCAGTGTCATGTCCCTGAATATTGGGAGCTCACATTATGGACCATCAGTGCCAAGGGTCACAATATTGGTAATTCATGTAAATGGAGCATCAGTGTGTCATAACATTGGTAGTACATGTAAACACAGAATCACTGTGTCATAACGTTGAAATGATTGTTTTTGATAACTTGATTAATTTCTGTAACTACAACTGTTACTAGAAACATAGATGTGTTTGACCTCCAAAATGTCCCCCGTTGGCTTGGTGGTCCCCTGTTGGTGGGTGTGTAACAACACCGAGGTCCACTGTTGCATAGGTAGGCAAGTGCACACACACACACATATTCCAAAAGCAAGCGTTATGTTTTATTTTAATGACCTATTCAGTCAGTTTACAATGTTTTAATGTGTGCTATGTTGGTGTTATCATTGTTTTTCCTGCAGTTGGTTTAATAAAACTCAATTTCAATGCATATCTGTCTGTCCTTCTCATATTGTTACTTAATGAAATACAATGTTTATAGAAAATCTTAAAGTGAATTTGAGAATAAAAACAACTACTTATGTTAGGCTGTATTTGTCTCTTCAGCCCTGTTATCCTAGTCTCAACCCTGTATCACCTACATTTTTTATTTTTTTAAGGTTATGAAAAAGTAATTTAATGGTTTGTTGAACTCTTTTAGTTCAAATTCTGAAGTTGAGCCACATCTTTGAATAAAAAAAAAAAAAAAAAAAAAAAAAAGAAGAGGGGGTCGCTGTCACAAAAAGTGCCCATTTCAGGCTTTGGTATAGCAAAAGTGATATTTTCTGTAAATTTTTATATTTGCAATTGTTGAATTAATGTGAGGGACATCTGACTACTAGGAAAGTGTTGATTTCACTACAAATACATTTTAAAAATCATACTCGGCTTCCAAAGTGTCCATAACAGGGTTGAAGACTAGACTAAAAGTGCCCATATCATGGGCAATAATAATAGATTTGATGCCTGGAGGTGTGAAAATATGTGTTTCTAGAAGTTAAAAATGGCCTTAATGTTGTGGGGTGTAATACAGCGAGAAATACATTTTGGTAATTAATAAATAAATAAATAAATAAATAAATAAAAATCTAACAACGTCAAAGTCCAAATCGTACCAGTTTTGTGAAATAACTGTTTACTTTGTTACTCATAAAGCCACAACTCCCAAAATTCTCTCCAGCTCTGTCACAACCAGCGCTGCCTGATATATTATTGATTGATGTTTCATTAGTTGGTTATTTGCCTAATGATAACACCCACACTCACTCACAGTCTTACATACCACTATATCACTGTTTGTTTTCACAAAGTCAACAACAGGACAGGGTTGCTGTCTTTGTATTTTTTATTTTTTTAAAGGATGCAGCAACAGAGCGTGAAGCAGGCTGTCTGGGAAAATAAATCCTCTTATTTCCATTATCCTCACCGACCTGGGTACCTCTCTCTCACACACACACACACACACACACACACATACAATGCACCACACCATCCACACCCATTTCACAGGGCTCCCATTAAGGGGCTCGAATTGTAATGAGACATCCATGAATAAAATAGCATTTCATTGGTAAAGGAACTCACACAGTTGAACATGTATTTAAGAAGTTTGAGCTGTGCAACCCGGTGTCACAGCAGTTCGTGAAATAGTCACAAAATCTAATCTATAGATTCGTGTACATGGACACAAATTTTCCATTTTTTTCGTGACACTCAGCATGACTTTCAAAGTAATGTATTTGAATCCGAAGTATCTTTCGTACCTGCACTATGTTTTTCTTTCTGTCATTTGGGACTTGGGAGCATAGAGCTGTATTGTTTTTTTCCCCTAGCAATAGTTTGTTGTTTTTCACAACAGTAAAAGTGAAAATACACCAAATGCAGATTTGTCAAACAAGTCATAAGGCTGTAAGCACGATGTATAATCATAAAATATAAAAAAAAAAAATGTTTCTGAAAAACAGGAGGGCTGGAGGTTTGAGCTGAGGGCTGACAGGTGTACAGAGCAGGGGGGGGTCGCGAACAGGCAAGCAGAACAGACAAACTATGCACATGGAGACACAGAGCTACCGGCAGGTCAGGCATCAAAGCAAGCTAGGAAAACATGGCTGGAAAATATGCCAACAGCACAAGCCGAGACACTAGGAATGATCTGGCGGGGACTGGCAGACTGAGCAGGGTATTTGTAGCAGGTAGTGATGACTGGATGCATGGCAGCTGTGCAGGTCTGGAACGAGTAGCAGGTGTGGAGGGAGAGAGAGACAGAGAACAGACACGCCTGAACACACACAGAGACAGACCGGGAGGCAGAGGGAAAAAGAGGACACAAGGGCTACGCTGGGATTGTGACAAGGCCTACTTGAGGTTAAACTCCATGTATCAACCTAATTGGACGTTTTCACCTTATCTCGACTAGCAAAAGATGAGATATGACCTCAATTATGACATTTTATTTCTGTGCATTAATTTAGAAAGAATCCTTTGGCTGCTGGGTATGGGCCCACTCGCCACTGAAAACAGAGGGGAATTTTCTTCTTTTACTGGTACTTGTTGAGTCCTTCCAGTAAACTTAAACCTTTTAACATGTGTCAAGCACATATCATTACCAAACATGTCTTTTATAAGTATAAGTGTTTAATTTTTCATCATTCATTTCAAGGAACACCACCATTTTGAAAAAGTGAACAAAGTACTGAGAATGATTGTAACCAGTTGTAACAAAACAAAAACAATAAAAAACAAACAAACAAAAAAACATTAACAAAGTTTAACCAAATTAATAAGTACAGATTCTGGGACGTTTTAACTGTAGCAATAGTAGAAAGAATACTACTGGTGGTGGGATAGCCCGCAGGTATGGACGGTTGTATCACATTTGTAAAATCTTCTGTGTTTGTTCTCCAGTTGAGGGCAGCCCTACAAGGACATGAAGAGTTGATGACTGAATTTAAGTCTTCGGGTGAACCATCCCTTTAAGATTTAGAAACTGATCAAATCTTTTGCGTACCCAACACTAGTTGTGAACTGTGACTTTAAAAATACAGTGCATGCGTCTCACCTTCGCAAAGGTACTCATAAAATGAGCCAATCTTCTGAAGGTGGTCCTAGGCGTAGGCGGTAAGTGTGCAGCAAGGGGTTAATATTTCACATTTGGTTTTTTCGTTTCTGGTCTCCTTGCCAAGAAGCAGCACTGGCTTTTAGCCAATGACATGGATTTTCTCAAGCTGCAATGGCAACATAATTGCATAGATGGGAATGTGTAACCACTGTGCAAATGGACAGTTAACACTAACAATCTGTAGGTTTATTCAAAATAAAGGCAGAACCTTTGTGATTGTGTCACTGAATGGGCGAATGCTGCTGCACATAGATATACAGTAGACAATGTGCATACACTGTAAAGAGCTTTGAGTATGAGTGTCGTAGTATGAATGCATTCCATTTGTTATTTCCTATCTACTTGATAAGAACTTTTGATTATTATATTGCACCTGTGATTCTGTCATAATGTAGGCCTGTATTAGTTATGAACTTCTGATGAATTCCTGAGTATCAGTTAGATTTGCTGTGTGTTCCAATTATGCTGTAATAAATAATTTAGATGAGATTCTCGCAGAATCGTAATTACATCTATCTTCAAAGTTAACAGTTAAATTGTAACATAAATTAGTTCTGATAACACAGCCAGCACGAACAAATAAAATAATTTAAAAAACAATTAATTCAAATTTATCCTGGCCTATTATTTGGCAAAAAGGTCATAAATCCCTTTCCGACCTTGCAGTGGCATGCTCACATAATAACAAATGGTTCCACTGAATTTATTTCCCAGATTATCTGGATAGTTTAATGTCCTGTAAAAAATGTACATACCATGACCATGGCTTCATCCCTGATGGATGCAATGCTGTGATTCACCCATTCCTCTTGCTTCTCATCAGACTTTTGAAGCTTCCTCTTAAGGCGCTGCTCCAGAGCCTGCTCCTTTTTACAATGTGAATAGATCTTCTGCACACAAAATAAAATGCCCCGACAAAAGGAAAGCGTCTTTTTTGTAGACGCCCCCTGGCATTATGACAAACTGACAGACTGATGACAGACAGACTGACAGAAAGACAAAGACAGACAAGTAGTCAGAAAGATGGAGAGAAAGATTGAGAAATAAATAAAGATATAGATAGAGATTAGAGAGATTGATAGAAGTATAGATAGATGGATAGAGGTTGGCTCTTAGAAGTACCTTTGGGTTTTATAAATCAGTTGTTTACAGTTGTTTGGTTTGACATGAGCTGCAGGGAGAACAGTAAAAGTTAATTATGTAGTGTAGGCTAGTTTATATTGAAAGGTTTAAAAAGTTTATTCAAATTGAAGAATTATGATTTCACATTTTGTTATAAAAACTTAAGATAAATTACTAAAAATTCACATCTTTCTTTTTCCTTTAACACTGTTAAAAGGCCGATACATTACTGTATGTGTGAACCAAAATGATATCACAATGTTTAGTGGAGCTCACACAATTACATACACATTTTTGTAGACGTGAGACCCATACCAATGCTCCATGCTACCCTTCAGCTCATAAACTAGTGTTAGCTTATGTTGAACGTTAGCTAGCTAGCCAGCAAGCCTGATTTCACAAGTTTTTTGGGGTTTATTTGCTCTGATAAAGATGAAACAATTGGTCAGGCTTTAAATCACTGCCCTAATGTGTAAACCATGTGAGTAATGGCAAAGAAAGACGTCACTTATAACATATAAGCAAAACATGTAGCAGACTATTAGCTACACAACTTACCTAGACAGTAGTTTGACCGTTGAAACCCTGTGGAAGCTAGATTCTTCTTCTTCTTTAGTGTTTACCAGCTTAGAGGCGCATTAACTGGACTGGAGTGTGGAACAAGACATTATGGAGGAAATCAAAAAAATTTTTTTTTAGCTAAATCAGTTTCTTTTAAAAATTGAATAACGTCACAATATATCTTGCCTTCTGTTTTCCCCCAACAGACCTGACAATGAAAAGTCATGGTGTTTCGCCTTCCTTATTGCCTGAAGGTGATCTTCAACAATGAAGTAGTACATGTTTGACTGTTTCTGGTTGGCTACAGTGTGTTCATTTTCCATTTGGGTGCTTCTCTATTTTATATAATGTATGATTGAGACCTGTGTGCTCTATTTTCAGACGAGTTCATTTCCCTCCACACTAACATGAGCAGGAAACCAAAGAAGTGTGTAGATGTAATATGCAGGATGGAAATAAGGGGTATAAGGAATATTTAAATTATAATATCTGTTCTACATGACAATCTGCCAGATCTTATGCCGGTTAGTGCTGAAAAGCTGTCAGATACAATAACGGTGTTATTTATCTCCTTCTTCTCTATCCACTGCAGGGCCAATAATATTGCCAATAGCTCTGTGGTATATACTGACAAATGGTCTGATACCCTTTTCATAATATGACTCACTCACTGGGATATATACTGCTGCACCTGCACACCCTGTATCAAGATCTTTGGAGCCATCTGTGAATATAAAGAATAAGAATATAAACTGAGTCTGAAAAATGCTGATCAAAATAGTTCTTGACTATGTTCGATACTGGAAGTCGCTCTGACTTGTCCTTCAATTCCTGCCGTATGTTGAGGTCTATACTGGGCAAGAGGAGTAAGTTTTCTGCCTTTGCATCACCAATCCACCCAAAACTTATGAAATTCGTCTCACTATGTTCCCAGCAGTCTGTTAAAACACTCTAGACAGGATGTGTATCACTTTGCCCCTGGAGATAAACCCAGTATGTCAACATTAACTTCACTCTTCTGACCCTTAAAGGCATTTCTCCCATTTCCACCTGCATCGCTGATACTAGAGTTGTTCTGAATTATCCACTACAGATTCTCAGAGGCTTGAGTTTGTAATACATCTAACTTCTTGAGGTTTGATTCTGCTGCTGATAAGTAAGCTACACACCCATAGTCAAGCATAGATCTCATGAGTGCTCAGTATACATTTTGTAGAGATCCTACTTGCTTCTCACTCCTGCCCTGATAAACAGTGAAGTATATTGATGACCTTTTTATATTTGATCTTAACTTCATCTAAATAAACATTCCATGCAAGCTTTTTGGCAAACCAAACCCAAAGAAATCTAATAGTAATCTAATCTTTTACTTGCTCAAGAGGTTGTTCATAGAATTTTAAGGAGACGGGTGCAATTTGGTGCCGTCTTGAGAAACAAATTACTTTTGCTTTTGCTACAGATAGTTTGAATCCCCATTTACTTGTCCATTTTTCCACTTCAACTATTGCAGCTTGCATTTTCTTATTAAATACACACATACAATACAGTTTGGTCCTTATCCACAGATCTCCATCATCGGTGTGCAAAGATTTTCCTCTACTTTGTTCAACCTGAGAGATAGATCGATTGATAGATATCATCAATCGAATAACAATGGACTACATACGCTACCTTGTGGAGGTTTATTCTCCACTGTATATACATTTAGGTTTTTTGTACCTACTCTTACTTGTATTTTCCTGTCAAATAAAAAGTCCATAAACCAATTATATGCTCTACCGCCAATTCCTAATGACTTCGACTTAATAAGTAGCCCTTCTTTCCAGAGCATCTCATATGCATTTTCCACATCAAAGAAGACAGCTATCACTACTTTCTTGTTGGTCTGTTGTTTCCTGATGTCCGATTCTAAGCACAATACAGAATCCATTGTATTCTGACCCCTACGGACCCCACCTTGATGGGGAAATAAGAGCTTTACTTTCTTGGAAATATGTTAAACTCTCTGTGACCATTCGTTCCATGATTTTACATAAATGGGAGGTGAAGGCAACAGGTATGTAGCTAGAAGTGTCTGCGGGGTCTTTTCCTGGTTTTAGAACAGGCACTTTTACTTCTTGTTTCCACACTGAAGGAAGTTGGCCAGTATCCCAAACTCTGTTAATCTCTTGGAAAGCAGCCCAATTAGCATTTCCCAGTTTCCATCTGGGAATTTTTCTTTCTCTTATAATAAATCATTGTGCCAACTTTATTGTAAAGTTGTATTCTCTCTATCGAGTTTGTTCTCCTAAGATATTGAATCAAAAACAGATAACACTTCTTTGTAAAAGATCACATAAATCAAAGCTTAACTTTATTTCTTCAAGGTTCAGTATCAGTTCCCTAGATAGATAGATAGACAGATGGATGATAATACATATGACATTAAATAAATAAATACATGATAAATGAATGAAATTATAAATTTATGGCTTTCTAACTTATTCCTCAAACAAATCCACAATCTTTTATTGTTGGCTTGCCCAGCCTGGAACTGTTATTCATGCTTTTCTGTCTCCTTTAAAAATGCCATTAATGTCCCTGTGGAGATATGTGGTCTATTGGTGGGTGGGGGACAAGCAGAGGTGGATGGCTCATCATCCGCCTGTGCGGTGGAGCCGCTAGATGTGCCAGGTTGTGCAGAATCCTCTTCCTCCTCACATGCCTGGCCACAAGTAGCAGCTCCAGCTTCAGCAAGTGATGAGCCACTGCCACCGGAGGCATGGTTTCCTCCTACACGAGTACATCAGGACTGGGGGATCATTTGAGGGCTGCATCCCGATGTCCTAATGCATCTGGGAAAACCACAGTGGCCTCCCCTCCATCAGTCCCCCTACCACGCTGAAGGATTTTTGAGCTCCTGGAGGAAATCAAACAAGGGATTTTTTTCATGCAGACACACTGAAACAACAAGAATGTGATGCATTATGTAAAATAACAAAAGTCACAAATGCTTATATGAAAGTGCACTGAGCCTGTAATAAATACAAAATCTTATATTTCCTCTTTAAATTGTCAGATTCTTTGAATGGAGGTGAGTGGAGGTAAGTTTTCCCTCCATGCCCATGATCCTCATTACTTTCTTGTGGAGAACAAACATGTCATCTTATTGCATCCCTGCAATGATCCAAGACACAAGATATTTATGGTCAGTATTAGTAAAAGTCTCTCTTATTATTTATTACAGTAAGGTGACTATGACTGAACATATTCAACTGTGGAACTGTATTATTCAGAGTCAGTCCATGTTATTAGCAAGGTTTATTTTCACATATGGCATTTGACTGATGATAGTCTCTCATACAAAGTGAGGGGAAGAACCTGTGTGATCATTTACAATGAGCGAGATACATAATAATTACAACAAACACTATTTAGTTGGCACGTGGACAATAGTGATAGCAATGAGAAAACAGACTTAAAACAGAAAACTCACCCCCAGGCTTTCTTGGCTGTATAACTCTTCATCGTGATGAGGTGGTCATTTCCCGACCTGTACAATATAAGCTTTGCCGTGTCTTCGTCTTTCCCTGTTAAATGAGGCATACTTCCTGTCAGTCAAGGACAACCTACAAACCATGAAACACATTATTTCACTCACATAACATGCAGAACAATTCATGATAGGCAAATGTGTATGGTTTTTATCAGTGAGTTTGTTTCTTAAAATGAGGAGCTAAACATAAAATTTGGCAGCCAAGTGAGTACTTGTAATTTTGTTACTGTCATAATGTAACAGTTTCTAACACGGGGTCTGATGAATAATAGTAATCAAAGATGTTACATTTACATACATACCTTAAGAGGGTGCTGTTAGTGAGACTTATTACATAACAGAACAGGTTGTGGATGAAATAAACTTAATTGAAACATGACAATGTTTAGGATCCCCATCTTCTTGCATTAAATCTCATCGCTCTTTGGAGCCTTTAACAAAAAGAATATAATGGGCACTCATACTTGTACTGTTTCTCCACCAACTCGTCCAATAGTGCCAGACGTAGAGAGTATTTACACATTGTGACATTGAGCTAAACGTCTTTCGGGAAGGCTGCTCTCGTGCATCCTCGCTCATGGCTCCTCAGAGATCCCTCCTCGCTCCTCAGAGCAGAAATAAGTGTATTGGGACGGCCTTCAGGATGACAGACCGGAATAATTTCCAGGTCTTCCCAGGAGTGAGGAACGATCAAATAAAAGGATTGAAATGCACCTGAAGTAACAGAAATTCCTCTTTGACACGGCTCTGTCAAAGACAAAGGTAGACAAATGTAACGATAAGAAAGTAGAAACAGTAAAAACATCACAATATGCTGCATTGAGCTGTAGTGACAACAACACAATTTTGTACCTAATCACATTTTGCCGATACAAAAGCATGAGTGCATTTGATAAAAGTTCTTAAGTTGTTCACACACACAAGTTCAGATCAAATCTGTGCATACTGAGATTGGTGAGCAACACTGAATGTAAACAAGAAGAAAACTCCGCAGGCTGTCTTTATTAAATCATTAGCAACAAAGACACTCTGTGGGCTTTTTGCTGGTCAAACAGAAATAAAAAGATCTTCAGTTTGAGAGCAGGACCAACCGCAGAGATTTAAGTCAGATCGGAGTCAGTAATTGTTATCCCGTCAGGTTTAAAAACTTAATCTATCAGTTTGGTTTAATGAGCGAAGAAAGGCCGGCCTTTCCTGCTCGATTATCTGACCAGTAAAGCACAGATTGGCCTTTTCAGCTGCCTAATTAAACTGATTAAAAGTCAAGGAGTCTTAATCACACAGACAATGGATCCTCTGTGTGTGTGTGTGTGTGTGTGTGTGTGACTGTATCTGGTGCCTGCTCTGACAAGGCGTTACACGTTAATGCAACACCAGCCACCAGTTCTTACTTCACAGCTCTCATCTCGCCTCGGGGGTTGATCCTCTGTGTGTGTGTGTGTGTGTGTGTGTGTGTGCGTGTGTGTGAGAGAGTGAGTGAGTGAGTGACAGCGAGAGGGGAAATATCCTTCACCCTATGCAGTGGTTATTTTTGAGATGCGAGTATGAATCCGAGTGTGAATCTAGATATCCGACAGCTCGTGTTTCATGTTTCCCACCTTATGACAGATTAGCATAATAGAATATGCGTGAGTTGTTATTGCTCATGCCGGGAAGTTCGACTGTTTGAATAGTGTCTGTATACTCGAGTGCAGGACACGCTAACAGGAAGTGTGGATGTCAAGTTGAAGAAAAGCATTTTTGCTTCATTATCCTCCCAAAATATGAGGCTATAGGCTAAATAAAGCTGATAATAGGTAAATTACTTTTTTATTTTACTTACTATGATAATTGTGTTGATGCTATGTGTGTATTATTTTTACAGTAAATAAAGACAAACCAACAATGAACGCGTCCTACTTATAAGTATTGTGTGTTTATCAAAGCCTGATATATCTTATTCTTCTGAGCTGTAGCTCTTCTGTTGTTGTTCAAAACTCTTAAAAACACATCAATTATCCACATCGCTGAACTGGGTGACATGTTTCTCAGTACATACAGTACACAGCACTCTCTCTCTCTCTCTCTCCTTCCCTCTGGTCTCTCCTTGGTGTTTAGTGTATCAGGCTATGAGGCAGAAAGACCATTAAAATCTCCTTGAAGCAAAGTAGTGTTTTGGGGCTGTCAGAGTTCATTGGTCAGTTCAGCTATTAGCTGGAGAGAAAAAGACGCTTTAACATGCTCTAACACACACACACACACACACACACACAGATCTTTGGCCCTGCAGGGCTAAAACACTTATGCAGTATATTCACAGAGATTTGTAAGTATGCACACGAGAATTCATTTTAGACAATAAAATGAAACTTTAGATGAATAACCTGTAAAATATGAAACCCTCTCTCAACCATGGGGATTGTCCTCACCTTGAATTTAATTAGTTACAATGAATCATGATGGTGACACATTTTTATTAATTGAAAACTTCCAGCAAACAAACGACTCCTGCTGCATAAAGCTTTGTCTTTGCTCACGCGGACCTCCACGGAGGTTTCTATGATGAATGCATTCTCCGTAGCAGTATTCTCTGAAATGCCAGGGGGTGCAATCAAAATATTCAGTAAAGAAGCTAAGAGTCAGTGCATGTTAACGTAAGAATGTCAGAGACCAAACATGGCTGCTGTGTGTTTATGTGATTATGGCTAATCAACAAAAAAAAAATTGATGCAAGAAGAGTGATTGTCTTATTCACATTATTTTGTGTATTTTTGACACTTGTTGGAGATCAAAAATGAAAATTGCCTCTTATCTATTTTCTATATGAATATGTTTATTAGACAGTGATGATTAAGACATGACAGGAAACTAGAGGAGAGAGAAATGGGTTATGACATGCAACAAAGAAACCGGAATCAAACTGTGGACGTTGCAGTAACGTGGCGTGCATCTTAACCAGTAGGCTACCGGGATGTGCCAAAAAAATATCTTTTATTTATGATTATGTTTTAGGAAGTCCCTCTCCACCTCAAAGAGTACCTGGTAGCTTTTAAATTTAACCTCTGGTTTACGCTCTGGGTCGACTTTAGCCAGCATTTCGGTCCAAGTGCTCCAGTCTTCCTTCACCTGTTAAACAACACTGTCCTGCCTGTGGGACACTTTAACCTTGTTGGTGCTATTTTTCAGGATCACTTATACTCATTCTGACTTTTTTGGTTGTAAAATTTAAAGGATTACCTTTTAAATCAAACCAGGGTGAAGAACAGTAACCTTCTTATTTCGGGTGCATTATTTTTTGGCTTGTGCACAAAAACGGTGGTGCCTGGTAAATTAAACTCTTTCCACAGTTTTAAGGCCATCTGACTCTCCCTGTGGTCACTCAAGGGTCATACAAATGTCTGTACGTGTCCCCTGTTCAGCCAGTCTACCTTTCAAGCTCGTTCATCTCGAAAACGAAAAGGGGCCGCGTGTGCAGAGGGGCACCTAGTCTCCAAAACTGGGAAGTGCATGACCAAACGCTGTGACAACTTGAAGAGCCCTATGCCACTTGACGCAAGAGGTGCAATGACATCACTTTTGGCTCTTGCACCCTCACACCTGGCACATTGCGTCAAGCATAACGAGGCTTAATCCACTTCTCTGCTGTCAATTCATATGCTCAGTATGTTCCAAAAACTCAGAGTGCCACCAAAATATTGCTTCAGACGTCTGACCTTCAACATCCTCAAAAGCTCAACGCGCTTAATGAAGCATTACTTATGTTTTCATTAAGTTTGGAAAGAACTCTGACAGTTTCCTAAAATAAAACATGAATAAATGCACAACCTTCACTTCACCTGACTCTAATTCGACGTGGCGTTTTGTGTTATGTTACCCTGTGGTGTTTTTATTTATTGCTATGGTGATAGGGAGGAGGTGTGACACGCCACATGAAGTGGGGACTTTGCCTTTGTGTTCACCTCTACGCCCCCGACTCCTACATTTTCTTTGTTTTTTATTCTTTCAGTTCAGAGCGGAGGCCTGTAGCACGTGTATCTGACTTGTCGTCAGCTTTTATTGACAGCTTTTCCACCTTGAAATGTTCATGTTGATAATGTCATTCAAAAACAAGCACATGCAGGATTATTGACATGAGGGAGGGATACCGAGGCCCCCTCCTCCTCCCGTCCCCCGCCATAAAGTAGTCTTTTATTCTCTTGCTTATTCAACTGTTTCCTGAAGACAAATTGCGTCAGATCGATTGTGAACGATTGCCATAATGTTACCGACTTTACTCAGAGAGAAGCAGAAAAAAAGAAGACGTAAGCGCCAAATTGAGTGAGTCACATAATCATCACAAAGAAAGTGGCAGCGAGTAATATCAGAGATACAACTTGAGATCAGGAAAAAAAGCTCTCCACGTCCTCGACCGCTGCGCTACAAGCCATTACGGAGCCAATCACTTCTGCATTTTTCGTTGAAAGTGTGACCACAAATCAAAAGATCAAAAGGGTCGAGGGGACGAGTGATGAAAGCAGAGAGAGAGAGAGAGAGAGAAACGTTTGTCCAAGTGGCAGATGTGATGCCAGGAAATGCAGAGGCAGGATTGGACTGCTCGGCGATAGAAAGAGACAATTTAACAATGAGTCAGAGCACATGTTGACCTCTGCATCAGCAAGAAACTCAGAGAGGAGCCCAGCTTCACCGCACGCAGCAGCGGAGATCTGGCAAATAGAAAGGACACCATGTGGTTGACTGGTAAGAGCTAAATAGAAGAGAGATGATGCATGTGCTGAAACTACAAATGATAGATGAGCATTAATGAACATTGACAAATTAACTGATTTTTTTTTTTCTTTTTTGATTAAGTGTTCTGCAACATTTGGTGCCCAAATCGAATGGACTTAAGCTGTCAGTATACTCCACTGCCAATTCCCCGAAACCAACAATCAGACATTCACACCCACTTCATGCAGTGATTGGCCAGCTGTGCAGCAACCAAGCCGCAGCCACCATGTCTTGAGTCTGAGGCCTTGTCTGCACATATATGGATATTTTTCTAAACAGCTATTTTAAGGAAAAAAGAAAAAATTCTGTCCACATGACCATCGTTTTACAAAAAATCTCCATGTGCACAAGAACGCAAAAATGACTACAAACGCTCAAACAAGCATGCTGGGCCAGTAGGTGGCGATAAAGTCTATGATAAACACCAGAGAAGAACAGTCTGAACATGCGTAGTGAGCTTATTTTATTTTGGTGATAGTCTTAAAGCTTCGTTTTACATGTCAACACAGATACACAGAACCGCTCTTTTTAAAAATCTGCACTTTAGATGGCATTTAAAAAGAAAAAAAAAATGTTTTAGTTACCTAAAACACCGTTTGTATATGGATAAGAGGCCAAAATATAGAGGAAAATGTCAGTTTTTGCAAAATATCCACATTAGTGTGGACAGAGTCTGAATTACCTCAGAGTGCCATCAACAGCTGTTAGATGCTCCGACTAACTCAAAAAGTCTCTAGAAATGCAAAGTCAGTCATGTTTTTCATTATGGTGTCAATCTCTAAATTCAGGCCCTCTAATAAGTGTGCTGGTGGTCATTTTGGAAATTATTGCTTGTTAATAAGATTTGAAGTATCATACTAGCTTTGATGTCTGTGCTGTGCGGGCGTTGATTGACAGCTGTGATTGGCAGTTGGCTCGGTTGCTGCTCTCCTCGGCCCTGGCACTCACACTGAGTCGTGTTTCTACATACTGCTTGTGCATTTCCAACATACTGTAAGTGTTCTTGAAAACTCCTACAAATGTATCACAGGGAGATCTTAAAGTATAAATAAACACTACATCACACTCATAATGTAAATTAAATGTACTACTAATAAAGTACAAATACATTTAGGTTAGGTTTTCTTATTCAAACACTCAAAACGCTACTGATGTTACTGATTTACATACTTTATATTGCTATTAGTTGACTTATATTTTGTTAGATAACTCTTTAGTCAAAAGTCATGTGCCGTCCTCCCCTTGAGCAGAGCTGTGACACTCCCTGTGTGTGTGTGTGTGTGATTGTCTGCAGGTGTGCCGGCGTCAGAGCAGAACCACGCCAGCTGCAACTCATCTCAGTAATCAAGCCTTATTCTACAAATACTCAGCCGTGCCACTTCCACTCCGCCTGATCATAGACTCTGCTATCCATCAGTGTTTGTCAAGCCACTTCACCTGCATTTATCCTGTTTTGTTGTTGTTACCTGGTTTCCGTTGCCTAACCCTGTCTCCTGTTCCCTGCAGTTCCATCTGCTCTGGCTCTGGTCCCTGTCTCCTGTTCCCGTCATTTCATCAGCTCTGCTTCCCTGCCCTGGACCCCCGCTCTCTCCAGCTTCCAGCACGAGCCTCAGCCCCACCTTCCCCAGACCTGCATTTCCCTTTACCCCCACCTTTTAAAATAAATACAGTGTTCCTACTATATCCCTGCCTCCTCAACTTTGAGTGTCTGCACTTGGGTTCACCTGTTCGCCCTGTGTAACACAATTCAAAACACATTTGAAATATCATTTTTGTAACATGCTTCACATTTCAGCAGAGTAAATTTAAGCACATGTTAGTACAGTTTAAATTCTCACATGTAATACATTTTAGGAATATTAAGTTACACTTAAAGTGTACTGGGAGTGTTATACAGTCAATGTACTTGTACTCTATTAGTAAATTTGTACATTTCATGTAAATAAGTGTGATGTAGTATATATTTAAGAACATTGGTAGTACACTTTAAGTACACAAGCATACAGCTACAGATATATAGATATACACTTTGTCATAAAAGAGAAGTTGAGACAGAATCTCACTTCCTATTATACTGTGAAGTTTTCTTTGAAAAAATAAATCATATATATATCCTGAATTTATCCACCTCCCTGATCTTCAGAAACTGTCCCGTCTGTGTGGGGAGAAAAGTCAATGTGCAGTAAAAGCTGCAAAATATATGAAGTCTTGTCATAATCTGAGAGAAATAAGCTCTGTAGTAAATGTTTCTGTGTGATTACATCTGTAAAAATGCCTTTTATTATATTGTATTTAATATTATTGTTTATATTTACATATTATTGTATAATTATTAATCATTTGTCAATGTTTATAATTTTCTGTACTGCTTTGGCAATATAGATTTCTGATCTGTCATGCCAATAAAGCTTGAATTTGATATATAGGTACCTAATTTATTTTTTTATATTTGTTTATTTTGGCACATCGGCTCCATTAAAAGTCTGCTGAATTAGCTATTAGCAGCTCCTGTTTGCAATATATTCATGAATGTACAGACAAGTATCACTAGATTACTTTGATACTGAAGAAAACGTGATGATTCTCAGGCCTGAAGCCTCTTTTTTTTTCTCTGGTTTCTTAGTGGATTTATGGAGGTTTATTGGCGATAGACATCAGAGATAATTATATCCTTTGGAAGTGGAAGTCACACTGACTCAGATTTTGTGTTTCATGTCTGTATGTGAAGATTTGACTGAGTTATGACTCCTGAGAAGAATTTTTGACTCTTCACCTCACGCGCTATCTTTGCCTCCCCTTCAACTCTTTTGGCTTTGAATGTAGTTCCCAAAGTTCCCATTCAATTGGGCGATTAAGGGGACACAGAGATTGTAGTAGGAAAACCTGAAACTGTAAAGGTAAGGGGGGAAACATTTAAGATATAACATGAACTCTACTGTGTCTGTAACCACCAGGACAGAACAACACAAAGGAGGAGCTGAACCATCTCACAGTTTGGGGTCTCAAGTCTCTGTGGTTCTTCTGGACAAGATGCTGGAGACAGATACAACATCAGATTATACACGAAAGGTTAAATTCCAATTTAGTGACAGCAGATAAGAGGTGGCTCCGATATCGATAAAAGAAATTGCATTTTGTTACGACAAGGACAGAAAGGACTCAGAGCCATGTCAACAGAAATGAATTTCCCGAAGGATTACAAAGGTTACCGAACACACGGAGGACGATGACGTCGCTTTCTGGACTCCAATCCCACCGTCGATGATGTTCGGCTACGGACAAATCCCAAAGCAAACACTGAGTTGCATCATGTGAAGACTGGGAGAATGATTATTTGAAGGCCAACTAAAATAAATAAAGCAGGAATAATCAGTATAAAAGAAAAATAAATTAAATTCTGTGGCACTTCAAAGCAGAACAGACACCAGATGAATCAAAGGGTGAAATAAGATGCTGATTGAGACTCTTAAAGATGGAAAAACAAAACAGCAAAACTTGTTTAATTCTCAGTTTTTAATGTTTTTTTCCCATTTCTATCAGTAATATTGACATGCTCATTAAGTAAACAGATGACATCATCAATGTCAGTTTTCTTTGATAATTCAGTGCAGACCCTTATTTATAATTAGGGAGTTTAGAGCTGCAATGATTAGTCAAAGACAAAATATGAAATCGCCAGCTGTTCTGATAACTGACTAGTCATTTTTAAGCAAAAATGCCAAATATTTGCAGTTTCCAGCGTCTCAAATGTCACAACTTTATGCTTTTCTCTCTCATACATGTAAACTTGGACTGTTTATCTAACAAAACAAGACATCTGAATACTCCACCTTGTGCTGCAGGAAATTATACACAGACAAAACCATATATCAAGTGGAAAAAAAGCCGGCTTTTTTCTTTATTCTAACAATACTAATATATACACACACACACATAAAACATTTTTATTATTTTTGAGTGCAAAGAGAGGGATGATTAAATGGGATTTCAGTTGGATTTTGAATAAAACCACATAATACTCGTCTCTCTGGCCACTCATCTGCCCAACAACACTCGAGCTGATCATCTGTGCACGTGCTCTCTCTATTCTCTATTGTAATCTGCACTAATCAGAAGAGTGTCAGCAGGTGAAGTACCAAAGACCACAGAGGGAGAGTTTAGCAGAGCTTAGTGTCAGAGAGCAGGGTTGCATTCAAGAAGCATCAGTCTGTCACAACAGTCTTCAGGAAGTGAAAGTCAGCCTCATACATGTAAACAAACCAGTGTGCACGGATGAATATACAGCCAGACATAGATACTGATGTAGTTAACCATAATGGCCGTTCCAGGTTACTTTCTGTGTTTACTTTTGTTCAGATTCGAGACAAATGAAAGGATTCATGTAGAAATTATGTTTATTTGGAAAGCTGAGTACTTCATTTTGCATGAGTCCTTGTTTCCTTAAATCTCTTTATGGAGGTGGTAGGTTCAGAATTAGAAGTCAAGTTGAAATGAACCCAAATTTTCCTTTAAGAGCCTCAATTTTATTAAGAACAAACTTGGAAGAAATAGTAAACATTTTTATAGAACAATAAAGGGGAACTTCTTCAAACACTTCATACTAGAGCTGCAACAATTAGTCGACTGGTTGAATTAATCGGCAGAACTTAGAGAACTGAATAATCTTTTAAGCAATTTTTTAAGCAAAAAAGGGGGAAAACCTTCCCAGGATGATAAATCAATTGTCTTTTGGACTGTTAGTGAAACAAAACAAGACATCTGAAAAGTGATAATGGGCTCTAATTTGATGGAGAAAAAGCGATTGTTAGCTGCAGCCCTACCTCATTGTGTTTTGCTTTTCTCTTTAATATAATTTTTGCTGCTGCAGAGACTCCACACGGGATCAATAAAGTTTCATCTCACTTCTTCTAAACTAAGAAAAAAGTGTTTTTCTTTCTCTCACACAAACACTATTTGCAGGCAACACAGAAAACCGAATAGCAAAAAAACACCTTGTCAGAGAAGCTGGCTGAAATACAAACTCCCCCCCTCCAAAATAAAAGTAATCAATACTGCACTTTGAGTATTTTTTTCATTAGTCCTGTGCAGTCCTACCTCACACACACACACACACACACACACACACACCAGCCGTCCAGCTCCGGGCCCGTCTGAGCAAACAGCCCTTTCATCCATTCTCCGTCTGTGAATAATACATGCGCAGCAGAGAAGTTGACTCATCTTTCAACTGTATTAATGCATCTGTGGTTGCATTTTTGCATTTTTCTCCTTCGCCTGCATTTGCACACAGACTTTTTAACATTTTACATTTCTGAAGCCAGATGTGGTGATGATGAAGCATCTCATTATGTTGCTTTTTTTTACTTTCACTGCAGTGAATTAAACTTGAACGTTGGGATTTCTTCACGACAGAAAGTTTGGGGGGCTACCGGCAAAATTTTTAAGATAACATGAACAACAGAGCAGCAGATAGAGGACAGGTAACATAAAATATTCAAACAGGTGAATCATCACGACCAAAATATCCAACAAACAGTTTTTACTCACTTAATCTTCAGTGTGTGTTTTGTTTGTAAAAAGTTGGAGGTAAAAACATGTTTTTTATGGACTTTAAAATTCAGATTATATAACAAGGACATTTTTTTTGGGCTTGTGCATTATGTATCTCAACCAGTATTTACATAAAAGTTTGTTTCCAGGAGGCTGGAGGACTGATCCATATGAAAGCTCTCTAGCAGCAACTCTGTCTCCTAGAAATGATCTTTTGTTATCTTATTATAGACAAATAGAGTTCCCAGTGTGTGAGGTATGTTTTAGTATTTCATTTTATTAAACTGCTTTGTTTACTGTCAAATTTGTGTTTGTATAATTGATACTTTTATATTGTTATTCCTTCATCTCTTATTGACAAGGAACTCTTGTCGACAAACCTTTTAAATCTTGAATATTGTCAATTACTGAGTTCTTTGTTCTCAAAAAATGTTCAAATTTATGTGAATACATTGTCTTTCTAATTGCTTGAACTGTGACAAGAATGTGATATCACAGTTCAGATGTGAGTAATAAACACTGAGCAGCTTGTTGCTCGGTTGTATGAGAGCAAAGCTTCCGTTTCTTTTAGTCCAGTTGTATAATATTGTACTAAAGATGTTAATGGTTGATTGTAAATGGAAAAAAGGTCATTTTTCTAGCAAAGTGCATCAAAACATAAAAATAAAATAAATTCAAAGGTTTTGCTTTCAAATTGTTACTTTTTTCATTATGGATAAATGTCCTTGGGGTCCTTTTATCGCAACCAATTACTAACTTATTTTGCCGTCTGCATTTATATGATGGGACCACATTTGCATACTGAGAGCTAAATTGAAAAGTGGAATCATCTCTAAGTCAGGAAACTTTTTTCCCTTTCCAGTTTGAAGGAAATTGATGTGCATTTGAGAGGAGGTTTTACCTACACACATTTTAAAAATCAAATTTAATGGAAGGACCTTCTAACGGATTGAGTCACCCAGTGTTAAGCCCATGTGGGAATTCCTTCAGTGTAAGCGGCCTAATGTGGCAGATCAATCATTCTCACTGTGTGGAGTGTTGTGTAGGTCATCTTTCCTTCAGTAACGAGCTCACCTGCTCTCCACTGCCATGAGTTTCCTCCTTCTCACTCTTCTCGTCTAGTGTGTGGATTTTCTTTCTGCTGCCGTTAATTTCGTCTCTTTTTATGTCGCTTCACTTCTCTCCCTGCTGTCTCTCTTTCTCGCTTTGTCTGGTCGGATGATTTCAAACAAGATAAAGATTGAGGACGACACAAACTGAAGACCTGGAAAAAGTTTTGAGAAGCAGAGTCTGCGAGGCTTGTAGAGGGGGGTTGGTATCAGCTCAAAAAAACCTACATGGAACAAAACAAGACTGATGATGGAGAAAATACATCATCAATATTTATTATTCAGGTGTACAACTGTGGTAAAGCAGGGAAAGTATAGACAGAAAAAATGTAACTTTACTCCTAATACGCAGCTTGTGGCTACAAAAGAGTTGAAACTGCTATAATGCAATATTTTTATAACACCATCTGAGCTGTCGGTGTGTGACGTGTTGGTCGTGGCGACTCTGCTGCTCCCCTCGGCTTTACAGAGCTTTATAGCGAGTTTCGGTTCACTGTTGAGCTGTCAGGTAACAAGATCATAATCTCAGGCCCCACTGCAGAGGATTCGAGAGGTGGTCCAGACTGTTCGCCCCTAAGCACCTGGCTGACAGACTATTGTTCTGCCACTGGGATCCCCTACATCAACAGCGTCATGGACTCTGGCCTGATGACACAGTAGCTGCCATCCCCTATTTCAGCACCCTGCTCAGCTCTCCTAAACGGGACTGGTATGCCTTCTTCTATATCCGCTCCTATTTCCTATCATGGACCCACTGCAGCATGCTCAGTATCAAACCCCTCTGCTGCTAATTATAACAAAATAATTCAAGTCCCTCGGCAACCTCTATTACCCTCTGCTCCTGATTGTAATCCTGTAAATTTTGGTCTTTTAAATATCACATCTCTAAATAATACATCTTTTTATGGTATGATTTTATTACTTTTAATAATTTGGACTTTTTTTTTTATCATCACAGAGACATAGTTATCTCAGGGAGACTGTAGTCCTCTTATTGAAGCACCAACCTTAAAGCCTGTCTGTCAGGCAAAGGAAGGAGGGACAGAAAAGATTTTAAATGCTCCCCCATTTTGCATAGTAGTTTAACATCATTTGAATATTTTGGTTTTATATTAAATTCTAAAGATCCAGTGATGATTTTAATAATCTACAGACTGTTCAGGCCAAACAATGTTTTTATCCAAGAGTTTGCTGAGTGATTATCAGCCTGATCTCACAGAAATACGTAAAATGACCTCTTAACACCGCGTTACGTGGTGGTGGCTCATAATGTGTTAAAATTACATGGTCGTACCATGGAAGCAATGCAAATGGAAAGTCAATTAGGATCCTTTGTCGTGGTAGACAGACAAATATGACCCAGAGATGTGATGCAGTTCAGATGACGTCTATGTAAGGTGACAAATGTCCATATTCGGAGGTGGTACGTTGGGTCGATGGCTAGATAGATAGATGGCAAAAAGTGGATTTAGCTGCAGGAGACCGCTGGCGAATTCCTGCCTCCAGACGCTTTTCTGCACATAACTAACTTATTATGCATTCATATCCATGTGCAATCAGTGTTTTAAATTTTATTCTTATGGTCCCAACACCATTTATCTTACAATATACCACTTGTTTTCAATTTAAAAGGGTTTAAATTCACTCATTATATTTCCTATAGTGAAAAGAAGGGGTGATTGTGTTATCTGACTATAACAGACTAATATTAGAACATGTTTACTAGAACAAATTGCTTGTGAGCTTTTTTAAACGTTATATTATTAATCATAGTGACATCTGTGGTGTTACGGGTCAGAATTGACCCGTATGGATCTATGTCAGGAAAAAGGTAAAAACTTCAGTTTGTTCAAAATAAAAGATGCAAATTAAACTTGAACAGGAGGAAAGTGTTTCTCTCTCTTTCTCTGTGTGTGTTCATAATAACACGTTCAAACTGAACATTAACAAGATGGTTTGTGTGTGTGTGTGTTCTTGTTTTAGTGTGCTCCTTGCAGATGTGTTTCTCACATGTGTGGCTGGTTTTTCTGTCATTGCTTGCAGGGCAGGACTGGCACCTCTTTCGCCAACATCATCCTCATCCTCAGACACATCCTCCTCAAATTTCAGACCACTCTCTGTCCTCTATATCACTGTCATGATCAAAGATATGATCAAAAGCCTCGTAGACAGTCCATCTCTTGCTCATGTTGAAATGGACTGATGCTGCTGCAGAATGAAACTCAAATAAGCCTTATTTATAGATACCAATGTAGCCAAATATCTGTGTTGTCATGTTGTTCATGCCACGCTGCCCACAAGATGACACTGTGTTTGTCTGCAAGGGGAAAAAAAAGCTCCCATGTATGTAGACATAATATCATGAAGGGGAGGAGTTGTGATGACCATATACCAAATTCTTTAAATGTTGTCTCGATCGTTTTTGTAACATGGTTGGTATTTTTCTTATTGTTTATTGTGTCTAGATTATTATTCATCACAATATTAAAATCACCTCCACAGATTAATTTTTAAAGGTGGGGCATAAACATTAACCATTGTCACTTTTTCATTTTCCAGTTTTCCTTTCACAATAAAATATCTTCCTTCCTTTTTTCATTGAGTTCTTTAGTACATTCAGATTTCACTGAGTTAGGAATGACTATGATCACGCCTCTTCTACAACCACGGCGGAAGGAACTAAAGAATGTATTTGCAAAGTCAAACCTCTTAAGCTTCTCATTTTCCTGCCTAGATGTGTTTCCTGTAAGTATATAATCTGTGCTTTGTATTTCCTTGATTTGGTCATTATCTTCTGACATTTAACAGGGTTATTCAACCATTCACATTTTGTAATCCAAACTCAAACATAAAAAGAAGTTATAAACTATGAAACATCAGTCGAACATAAAACTTTGTGACTTCAAAAGAAAAGGACTCATCTTGCCATCCTTTAATTTCCCTATTGATGGGAGGAGGGTACAGTGCCTCTTTACTGTCAGGGCCTTCCCTAGTAGTGGAAAAAATACCCACAATCATAAATTTACATAAACCACTCCCACCAGTTTCATAACCTTGCTTGATTAAGTCATAAGTCTTTCTTAGTATGTGGCCCAGAATTTGCATATTTTTCAGATAGTAAAGACCTCAACAGGAGGGAGAGAGAAAACAACCAACTACTATTTGTCATCTTCATCAGTGTTGCTAAAACTGCTAAGAGGCACATTCTTAAAATTTGTATTGTGTAAATAATAAGAGGATTGTAAAGCTCAATTCAGACTGAATAATAGTATTCAAGTTTAATTGCCGTAAGTAGTTCTAATAACTAAAAATGATACCTCTGTCTAAGCAGGTGCCTCTTCCAAAACTAGATGTATTCCCAAACTCTGTCATATAGAAATCTTGTTCTGTCATGTTTATTATCTATCTGGATCACACTTATCTTTTTAGTCCCTCCAGTTTAAGCACTTCGGGCTTCGTCTGAACTCCGTGAGCATCTCTCTTTCACGCTGGGCTACGTTGTCTGTCTTGTTGGTATGTTTCCATGGCATCAGTTTGTTCAGTCACTCCTCCACGGCCGTCACAGCACTCACCGACATCACCATCACCTTGATTCTGGCTGCCTCATCCGCACTCTGGTAGATTCACAGTCCGAAGTTCCAGCGCACTCGCATCTCTGTGTAGGGCGTCTGGTACTGGATCCCCTTCTCCTTCAGTACTGCTTTAATTGGCCTGTACGCCTCATGTCTTTCCATGATGCCAGTTGCGTAGTCGTTGTCAAAGTAAAGTTTCCATTGAGTTCAATCCCCTTTCCCCAAACTTTCTTAAAGATTAGTTCTTTAACATGAAACTGCTGAAAGTTGACTATTATTGATCCTGAAGTTGAGGTCACAGCTGGCTTTGGGATCAATGCGCTGCGAACCCGCTGAATTTCGAGGTCCACTCCATCAGGTAGTGTGAGATGACTTTTAAATAGGTCACTTACAAATTCAGTGACTGATCTCCCCTTTTTATCTTCCAGTACTCCATAAATATGGAGATTATTTCTCCTAAAGTGGCTCTCCAAATCCACTACCTTGTCTTGCTCTGTATCCATGTTCTGTTTCAGTACTGTCAGCGCTGTCTTTCATCTCATGGCAGGCTGATTCCATGATGCTTGAGTTTTGACTCTGCAGCTCTTTCAAAACTATGTCCTTGAAACTCAGTAAGGTCTTCTTCTAAGTTTTCTTGACATAGTTTTTAAATTCACTAAGATCTCTTCTCATATCTTCTTTTTAAAGTCTTTTAACTCTTTAGAGAGTAACGTCAGACCCTCTAGCGGTGCATTAGCTTCTCCTGCTGCTGTTTCTTCGTCGTCTCCAGTTTCGTTTTGTTCAGTGATCTCAGCCACATCCGAGTTTTCTTGTGTTTTATTCATTTTCTTGTCAGTCTTATGACTCCTTTGCAATTTCCCTCCTTTAATACTTAAATTGAGCTGTTTTGATGCTGTTTTAAATTGATAGAAGGTACTTTTAAAAACCAACTCGGAGGAACTCACCTCTACACGTCCATCTTGTTGTAGCGCCACTGGAAGTCCATGTCTGAGATTATTTTTATGTTGTCTGAACTCGGACAAAACTGTGCAGTATCTCCCCTCCACGACACCACACAACTCAAGTTCACAATCAGTTGCACACATAATCTCGATTTCTCATTGTGTGTGTGTGAGTTTGTGTGTGTGTCATTGTTCATTTTTGACCCTTAAGACAACACAAGGGTTCTCTAACTTAATTTTAGCAAATCATTCAAACCCCAGAATTTTATTCAAGATAATCATTCCCTCTCCCTGTTATTTTATGCAAGAAGGACTGTATTACACCTGTGTTTTTCACTGTAAGTTGCCGCAGCTCAGGTGTGTTTTTCCCTGCAAAAAGGACTGTTTCTCACCTGTGTTTTTCATCGCAAGTTGCAGAGGCTCGGGTGTTTTCTCATGGTTTTTGTGCCTAAACCTAACCAGACTTTAACCACAGCGTTGTCACACCATAAAACATCATTATGTTATAAAATAGTCCTGTGGGTCGTTTGTCTGGTCCCCATCTGTCCTCTAGAGGACAAACACTCATACATGTTGTTTTGAGAGTCATTGGAAATAGACCTGTTGCTTTGGTATGGCGATGCCATTTTAATTGACCGTCGTAACACCTGGATTGGCATTAAGGACTCTGCACTTAGTTGGTTTCATTCTTACCGTTTTAAAAAGAACCTTCTTGGTCACCATAGGTAATTACACATCTTCTACAACTCACATTTTCTGTGGTGTACCACAAGGTTCAGATTTACATCCAATTTTATTCTGTATCTGTATGTTTCCACGTGGCCAAATCATCCAATGACACAGTGTATCTTTTCATTGCTACGCAGACAACACACAGATAAACCTTCCCCTGAGACCTGGTGACCCAAAAAGCCCAATCTCACTGACAGCGAGACTGACGACAAGGCAGCAACACAAACATGCCAGTCTTTACTATGTAGTTTGGCCTACAGTCACCTGTGTACTAACGACTGAAAAAAGTATTTCAATTATTTTTGTGACGTTAATAATGTCATGTTGTGAAATAGCTTTATTAAAGTAAAAGTCCTGCATTCAAAAAGTATGTAACAGTAAACACTTTATCAGTTACATGTTGTTAAATATCATCAGATAAAGTCTTCAAGTGTTTCCTACTGTTGGAGGAAAACCTGTGTTAACATATTGTTAAATTTAAAAATTTACTCCTTCTCATTCGGCAACCATTTAACATAATTTGGTATTAATTTTACTTCAACTGTCACGTCCTACCGGAAATTTTTCTGTTTTTTGGACTCTTTGTGTTTTTGTTCTTTTGACTCCCTTGGTTTTTGTTATCCTTCTGATGCACTCAGACTTTTTCTGTTTTTAGTTGGACTTTTTGAGGGGCTCTTTCATTTGTGTTGCATTTGTTTCCTGGTTTTGGTTTTCCCTGTTCCCTTGTGTGTTCCTCCTGTGTTTTTTGTGTCACCTGTTTCTTTACTTTAGTTCCTGTTTTATTTTGTAATATTTCCTCCTCGTGTCTGGTCACTTTACTTCCTGTGTTTGATTATTTCATGTGTCTCACCTGTGTCTCATTTCCCTCACCTGTGTTTCATTTGCAATCACTCCCTGTATATTTGTAGTCCAGTTTTCAGTTCGGTCTTTGTCTGCTTTTGTTTGATGTTCCTGTGTCTCCTGCGTTCTGGTTTGTTCCAATGACTTTTTGCTTTTTCATTAAAAAATATCTGCATCGGATTGCCTACCGTCTCTGCATTTGGGTCCACCTGCTCCACTCACCCACCCTGACAGTAACGGGTTGTTTTAAGTTGACATAGTGGTTATTAGGTGTTAACTGCTCCTCTTTTTCCCCCAGCTTTTTTGTCCAGCTTTACGTTCATATATTTAACACATTCATTCACATCTGGAATCCATTTTGTACAAAAACAATCTGACCTGCAACCCCCCGAACAGCTGCACCGGAACAGTATGGCAATATTTACCATAAAATATATATATGTTCACTTTTACCTAATAAAACACTGACAAACGAAAAACAACACTTGATTTTCAGCAATGTGCACAAATATCATGATGTAAATTATGTCCTTCAATTAACCATTTTACCTCTGGTTGCCCGCTCATCTACTCTGCCAAAAGTGAACATGAAATGCAGCCGTTTCTTTCATTTTCCTTCTCAAAGTCAAAAGATCCAGGTCTGTCAAGGCTAGCAACCCCCGCAGAGGTTGTGCTATCTTTAAATGGGGCTCGTTATTATCATGTCATAGCCCAGACAACATGAAAAGTAAAAGACTCCCTTCTCATCAGTGCTCTGAAGGCTGACCGGCAGACAGAGTGACAGTCCAAAGTAGCAGGTCTATTATTTAGTTCAGTCGCTGAGCTTCAGGGTGAGCCGTGAAAAATAAACAAACTGGAGGTAAACCAAGGCTCTTAACTCCATGAGATGGCATCTTAACAGGATGAGCAACATGACAGGATGACAGTCCAAAGTAGTAGTTTTTTTTTTTTTTTTTCTCTCTTCAGTCAAAGAGCTTCAGGGTGAGAAATGCCAAAATAAACTAACTGGAACTAAACCAAACCCTCCAATTTCCTACATATAAATAACATAGAAATACATGCTGCTAACACGAGCTCCCTTGAGCACAACAGAAGTAATCTAATTAACTACATTAAATGGCATAACATCCCAAAAGATGTAAAATATTTATAGTTTTGTCAAAATTATAAGGTACCATAGCTCAAGCTGTCTGATTTTACATACACATTACAGATGTATGCATGTAACTATAACTACACACATTTTATTTAAATTCATACATGGGTAACACTTTACTTTAACCCCACTATTTTGACTTTATAAGCACCATATAAACATCTAATAAATTTTTATAGCACACTATAATGTAGTTATAAGCAGATATAAGTACAGTATTTGTACTGTATTTGTCAACAATTATACCTTCTCCTACGAAGACATATTTTATATTATTACAACCATGTTTATTAACACTAAATACAGTTTTTACATGTACAGTCACTTTATTGCATTATCTATTGATCCTGGTCCCATGATAAATGTGTGTTATTATTTATTATGAAGTTATTTTCCTGTTTTACATACCTTTGTCTACTAACACCTGGACTACTGAAGAGGACTTTTAACAGGTGTAAACCAGAAATCACAGCTGCTATACTTTTAATTAAAACCAGGAAAAGGGAACATATTACTCTTGTTCAGTATTTGTTTTATGTAAAGTACTTTAAGTACTATACAAATAAGCTTTATTATGTTTGATTGGGAGGTGGATGGCAGGGATTTCCCCCCCTCTGATCTATATATCCCTGCTTCTGCTGAGTTATTTTTAATCACCAGTGAGGGCAAAAATGTATCCCACTCATAGTGATTTATGTTGCTTCACCATTAGACCAATATCTAAAATAAAAATAGGCTATTAAAAATAAAAAATCTAAGTAAAGCGCTGCAACATGAGAACAGTCATTAGTGCGAACAAAAATAAAATCAGACATGGACTTTCACTGTAAGCGCTCGTGTGACAGTAGTGATGACATTGCATCTAGGCTACATGGTGACGGAGTAAATGGACCAGAGAGTTGCCTCAGAGATTTGCAGAGATGTGGGTTTGATTGATTATGATTATTATGATTATTATTGATGTTGTTATTCATTTCCTCTTTTCCCCAGTCATTTGAACTATAGACAGGAACTCATGCAGCCTCAGACATTTACGAGTTGGATCAGCTGGGTTAATCACAATCAGCATACAAATAACACGAGTTTACACTTTGTGTACTTTGTGTGCATACACCAAAGTCCAAGGTGATACGCCAACTTAACGGTGAATTTTTAACCTTTTTGCATCTCATTTAACGCCATTGGTTAGGTTCAGGCACAAAAACTACTAGGTTAGGGTTAGGGAAAGATCATGGTTTGGGTTAAAACAGTAAAATGCGATTAAAAACATCCTGAGGTGATGCGAAAACTCTGTGGTTAAAATGCCCGTCGTGCATTGACGATGTCTGGTTGACGGTCTTGAACAGTGCTCTCCTGCTGCTTTTGCAACTTTTTGACAACAAGTTATCTAGCCATCCACCCAACCTGCTCCCTTCTAATAAGCCAAAAATCACCTTTTATAAAATAAAAGAATGTCACATTATGACATCACTTCTCTGGGAAGGATCGGCATATCGCCTGCGTGCAAGATTGGACTTTGGCGTATGCACTGCACACAATTTCGAAAGTGTAAAGTCATGTTATTTATACACAGATTGAAGAGACTGGGCTGACTGTGCAGGTTGCAGATCACGTCGAGCCACAGACTTATCTTCTGCTTGATGCTGACACCAAAGTAATGAAGGCATTTCATGGTACATTGCTCGTGTTTGGTGAAGCTCGACCTAAACCCAGACTTTGGCCTTTTGCAGCAGCTGATTGCAGTTTTGTTCCTCTGGGACTTTTCCAGTGTTTCTACTTTTAAAAAAGAGATGGAAAGAAAATGATCTGCAACAAAACCATAACAATGATATACGATGTTGACATTTCTTTTGTTTTCCCTGAAAGAAATTAGGTCACTAACCTGCTCGTATGATACGACTCATTAATTTAATATATTCTGAAGAGGGTTTCAAGCTAAACCATGTCTGCAGGTTTTTCTGCACTTAAAACAACTGCAAAATGATAAAGACATAAGGTGATGTTTTAAACAACAACCAGACTTTGTCTCATTCTTTTTTGGAAAACAAACCTATTGAGTACTAATTATATTTCTTGAACCAACTATATCAGTCATTTTGCTACCTGATTTTGATTTAGTTTTAGTCTTGTGACCAAAATTTTAGCTTTAGCCTAGTTTTACAAATTGAAATTGAATTTTAGTCTCATTTTTGTGCTCACCACTGCAGAGCAGCATGATCATTTACAAGCTGTGTTTACTGACTTGTTCACTAAATTCTGTTCACTGTCTGGGTTCAGGGCGACTAAAAGCAAAAGTCTGGTAACATTAAAGGATGATTCTGGTTTATTTCAACCTGTTGTATTTCCCATAAATGAGGCCATTGTGGCTCTATGGGTCATGCTAACTTTGCACTCCACAGCTCTGTTAAGAGACTCTGGGAAATGAGGACGTGCTTAAAACAACGTATATCGGTGTGAACTTAGCGAGCCTCCTACATCTTTCGAAATAAACATGATTTTTACATGAATCATTTCAAACATTTGTCTCTGAGTCTGAAAAGTAAAATCATCCATTTATCCGTTCAAGATTAAAAGTAAAGTTAGGAAGAAACATGACGTTACTGAGGATATTTTGGGAGATGGAGGACATGTTTGGAGGACAATTTGACTGTTTCATATTATCATTTACTTTTATTGTATAATATCTGTTCATGGTCAGAAATGGTCTTTTTTTTCATAGTTTTCATCTTCAAACTTTGCTTTTATAGTATAATCGTCATCTTGTTTTTATTGCAGAAAAAACCAAGATGATGAAAAATGTTGCAAAGAATAATTTTTGTTGTCGTGTTCAACAAAAACAACACTGATATGTGAGCTGCAGTGTACATAGTGAACAGGAAAGTGGAGGAGAGGCATCATTAATCCAATTTAACTAGACTCTTTACTTCCAATCAAAGACAGGGGCTCATGATGTTATTGCACATACTTTTCACTCAGAGTGCAGTTTTTATACTCGGAACTGCTCTCTCATGGTACATTACTTCACTGTCCCTGCCTGTACCCAAAGCAAAGTGATCTTCATCACTCTTATTATAGGAGCTTAGTGACAGAATATGGGTGGGGTTCCCAAAATCTGTCTGGCACAGTGCCAGCCTTGGATGGATGGAGGTTCCACTCTTTTTAAAACGACATCACATGCTGCTTGTACTGACTGAACAACAACCCACATTAACTTCTTCTGTTAAAGTCTCCCTCTTTTCTAACTTATGCCTCTTTCATACATGCTCTGTAACCCTGAAATTTTCCGGATATTACCCAGAGGAGCTGCATGTGTGAACGCAAATGTCTGAATCAGTCGAACTGGACATTAAACAGACTTTACCCTGCCAGTTCCCTAGTACAAAGTCTGTGTAAAGTCCGATTGAGCCTATGTATGAATATAACAGTGAATTCTCCAGAGAATTAAACATTACATAAACATTAAACAGCATGTAAACATGCCTGCAAATGTCAGTTTGGACCCGTTAGATGCTGGTTTGTTTGTTGCAAAATCCCTGTTAGCGACATGCTGCCTGTCCATGACTTGTAGCTACAGCAGTTTGTTTACTTTGCTGCCAATCAAACACAGACACTGACACTTCCCTCTATAAGCTGTCAATCAAACACAGACACTTCCCTCTAAAAGCTGTCAATCAAACACAGACCCTGACACTTCCCTCTAAAAGCTGTCAATCAAACACAGACACTGACACTTCCCTCTATAAGCTGTCAATCAAACACAGACACTGACACTTCACTCCATAAGCTGTCAATCAAACACAGACACTTACACTTCACTTCAGCTACTGTCAATCAAACACAGACACTGACATTTCCCTCTGTAAGCTGTCAATCAAACACAGACACAACAGCTGCTGTCAATCAAACACAGACACTGACACCTCCCTCTATAAGCTGTCAATCAAACACAGACACTTCCCCCTAAAAGCTGTCAATCAAACAAAGACACTGACACTTCACTCTATAAGCTGTCAATCAAACACAGACACTTACACTTCCCTCTATAAGCTGTCAATCAAACACAGACACTGACACTTCACTCTATAAGCTGTCAATCAAACACAGACACTTACACTTCACTTCAGCTACTGTCAATCAAACACAGACACAGACACTTCCCTCTATAAGCTGTCAATCAAACACAGACACTTCCCCCTAAAAGCTGTCAATCAAACAAAGACACTGACACTTCACTCTATAAGCTGTCAATCAAACACAGACACTTACACTTCCCTCTATAAGCTGTCAATCAAACACAGACACTGACACTTCACTCTATAAGCTGTCAATCAAACACAGACACTTACACTTCACTTCAGCTACTGTCAATCAAACACAGACACTGACACTTCCCTCTAAAAGCTGTCAATCAAACACAGACACTGACATTTCCCTCTATAAGCTGTCAATCAAACACAGACACAACAGCTGCTGTCAATCAAACACAGACAGTGACATTTCCCTCTATAAGCTGTCAATCAAACACAGACACTGACATTTCCCTCTATAAGCTGTCAATCAAACACAGACACTTACACTTCACTTCAGCTACTGTCAATCAAACACAGACACTGACACTTCACTCTATAAGCTGTCAATCAAACACAGACACTTACACTTCCCTCTATAAGCTGTCAATCAAACACAGACACTGACACTTCACTCTATAAGCTGTCAATCAAACACAGACACTTACACTTCACTTCAGCTACTGTCAATCAAACACAGACACAGACACTTCCCTCTATAAGCTGTCAATCAAACACAGACACTTCCCCCTAAAAGCTGTCAATCAAACAAAGACACTGACACTTCACTCTATAAGCTGTCAATCAAACACAGACACTTACACTTCCCTCTATAAGCTGTCAATCAAACACAGACACTGACACTTCACTCTATAAGCTGTCAATCAAACACAGACACTTACACTTCACTTCAGCTACTGTCAATCAAACACAGACACTGACACTTCCCTCTAAAAGCTGTCAATCAAACACAGACACTGACATTTCCCTCTATAAGCTGTCAATCAAACACAGACACAACAGCTGCTGTCAATCAAACACAGACACTGACATTTCCCTCTATAAGCTGTCAATCAAACACAGACACTGACATTTCCCTCTAAAAGCTGTCAATCAAACACAGATACCGACCACAGCCACCCCAACAGCCAGCTGGGACAGAAGAGAGTATTTCTGATATTTCCCCAAAAATCCTTTTTCTTCCTAATAATAAAACAAAAAATTATTTGAACATATTGACATTATTTTTGACTGCAAAAAGAAATGACAAAGAAATAATATTTGCTTCCAGTTGGAATGAAGAGAGATTCTGATGTCAGTCTTCCTGCTCTGTTCAGTTAACTTTTACTCGCTCTGGATGGCAGCAGCTGTTAAATGCCTAAAATATAAAATGTAACAAGTGGGGAAATGAGCAGGGAGGACAGCTGTTCCCTTATCTATTGCAGCTAATTAGCTGTTAGCTGTATCTGTTGTGGGGCAGTGATAGAAAAACTGTCGGCTAATAGCTTTGTTCTTAGAAATCCCACATGTGATCATTGTGTGCTGTTCATATAATGATGGTTATAATGAACTTACATTTGGTTCACACTTCTATTTTAGGAGTTTAGCTGAAACTATTATCTTTATAATGTGGTGTTGAGTGCGACAGCTGAATGAGATCTAAATGCCTGCATCTAAATCTGCTCAGTTCAATAGAGCTGGGAATACTCAGGTGACACTGCGAGCCATCTGACAGCCATATTGCAGGATAATATGAAAAATTACATATACTGTAATTAAAATTGCACTTTTGCATGGTGACCAGGAGATGATTTAAGGGAACAGACGGTCCTGAGGGACTTTTCAGCAGAGAGGGGAGTCTTAAATGATCGATTATTTAATCATAACCAGCAAAGTTTATGTGGATATTTTGCAACAGTCTGGTCTGGTCAGTCTGTGCAACGTCACCCCAATTAGAGACCGCAGATGGGACAGATACCCGCCACCTTCAGATGGCTGTAAAGTGAGTCACCTGGGAGACCTTCAGCATTGCACAAATGGGGAGAAAACAAACAGTCTTGGCCTCAAGATTGCAGTGTGACGCTGGATCGGCACATCCTGTACTGCGCCTCTGCACTGCAACGCATGGAGAGTCACGAAAACACTAAACTGGCACTCGTTTATTCAATCTTTATTTAAACAGGACCTCTCTATCTTTATGAGGAAGACCTGGACAAATGGCAGTGTAAAAATTAGGTGTCACATAGTTACATCAAAACATACGTCATTCATTTGCAACACAACAAAACAGGACCCGAGAAACACGAGAAAGATCAAACTTTATTTACGTTCCTCGTTTTAACATTTAAATGTGACGCTTGAATGTTCGATATGAAGGCAGCGTTTCCAGAAGAAGTTTATCTTGTACATTTTACCAAGTCCAGGGTGCAGAATAGGAAAATACATGTTCAGAGTAGACTATAACCATTATACATCTAGTCTGACAGCTGTTTACAGGGTGTCAACATAATCTAAAACAGATACAAATGTGGACTGAACAAGATTGTTCTCACTACAAAGGGAAAACATTTCTTAAAACAAAAGTAAAAATAAAAATTCACTTTCATTACAAGGTTTTCAATGTGAGTATGGAAAGTAATTTTTTCATCCAGCCTTTTTAAAGATAATTGTATGTAGAGACTTTTTCCAATTCAACCCCTTCTTCTTATGTCCAAAGCAACGTAGTTATAAGATGCATCTTTATTTTTAAATCGTTTTTGCATTTATTCCATGTGAGTTGAGTGAGTATGAGTGACAGTTATTATTCTGTCCCCCCCCTAAAAAAATCTTTTAAAATGTATTAACAGAGCACAGTTCACAAGTATTCATATTCAAATTCGTAAATGTTTCACATAATGAAAATCAAGAGAAAAATAAAATGGAATAAAAACAATACAGAATTAATGAATAATGATAAAAACAAGATAAAAACTGAAGCATTCATTAAAACATAATGTGTTTTTTGTAGTTTTTTAAACAACACTACTGAAGTTGCCTGTTGGCTATTCCACAGTTTAGTAGCATGAATGGAAAACGCTGCATCAGTGTAATAAATAATAATAAATCTAATTTTAAAAAATCCCTCAATGGTACAGAACAAGTGATTATCATTTAAGCAATTTGTAAGTAATTCAACTATCCCCTATTAGAATCAGAAAGCCAACTAATCCACCTTATTTCATGAAATCACTGACAGAAAGTCCTTCCTGTTTTAACACTGACTCGTTCACTAAATCACAGGCATCACAAACTAATACATAAACACACAGGGGAAGTGTATGTCTTATATTTCTATATATAAGTAAAATTACTCCTAAATTGGAGCACAGTAATTTGATGCAAATTGAAAGTGATATTCAGTGCAAACGATCCATGATCAAGTCATATTCACATTCTTACTGGAAGAATTAATTGTATTTCTGGCAACGCAACACTGAGCTCTAATTGGACATCTCATCACTGTGGCTAAATGCATTTCTTTGAAAACTGATTAAACTGAAAACAGCTTGTGTTACTTATTGATATGACAGCAAATGATGTGTACAATAGAAGAAAAAACAGGCCAGAGAAAAGACTCTGGGGACGCTGTGAAAGAGGAGGCAGATTATTGAATGAAAGATGATAATGACATCTAATTATCCTCTGTTGAAATAATACGCTGCTGCTGATGGAGATGAGAATGAATGAAAAGGCTAATTTGTTTGATGCGAGGAGTAGAGTGCAACAACCCGTCCCTGTGTCCATTAACCATCCGACCAATGAGTCACAAAAACGCCACATGTTCGCATGTTTATCCACCTCCACGTCTCACCAATCCACAAATGATCAAGCAGGTCAGCAATTAACACTGGCTCGGAATGAAAACTTCCCTTTTGAAGTTCAACAAAGCACACCTGACAGGGGAGGAAAAGCACGCTGCTAATAATTAGTAACGTCAGCCTGTTCACATTCAATTTAGAGGAATATAAGGTGATTAACGGGAGCTGCAAAGCATGATGCTTTTACAGAGTGGCTGAGAAAAAGCGGAGTAACTGGATGTCACAACAACGTGTTGGATCAGAAACAAAAGGAGGATGTCAGCCTGAAGCTGCAGGAAACTACTTAGTCCAACTCTGGGTTCAGACAATAAATAGAAAACACACCAAATGTGTTATTTTAATAATAATAATGACTTTTTTTTTGTATTTTTTAAACATTTATTATTTGAAAGCAACAGTGTAGAGTTGACAGGAAATCGACTTGATCCAGATCGTTAAAATATAATTAATAAACACGCATAAAGTCATTTTGACATTTTCTGTTTGCTGCTGCCTTTTTATTAAATCAAATTTGGGACAAATTAAATCAAATTTATTCATATCGGGCACTACACTGTAATTTGTATTCTTCTAGTTTTATTGGTCTTATTCTGTTTTAGATTATTTTTTAGATTTTAGGTATTTTTATTTGATTTGATTTTTTTTTTAACAATGTCTCATGTTTCTTTTATATCTTGTCTGAATACCTTTTATGTTTTATGTAAAGGACTTTGAATTACCTTGTTGTTGGAAGGTGCTGCAGCAGGTAGTTTAAACCTATATATGATAACAAGACTAAGACCATAAACTAAGACTGTGTCTAGTTAAATTCTAAAACGCTGTTTTCAACCAAAACAACATGTGTCCACAGCAGAAGTTTCAGCTCGTTTCTGCAAATACCTCCATCCACAGTAAATTTTCCTCCTACTGGGCATTGTGTGGAGGACAGACAAGGTAGTCAGCCACAGAAAACCAGCGAAGAAGAAACGGTATACTATTTCCCTGACATTTAGCTTATTGCGAGCGGATTACAACAGTTTGAGCAGAGAAAGGTGGTGTATAGCTACAGTTAACCTACCAAGCGGGTAACTCCTGGTCTGAAAAGTAAAGCCAAAGAGGAAGTAATTCAAACCTGCATTCTTTGTAATGGCCAGCAGGGGGCGACTCCACTAGCTCCAAAAAGAAGTCTGAGAAAATGACCCTACTTCTCACTTGATTTGTTACCTCAGTAAACACTTTCCTAATGAGTTTATGGTCTCAATCACTAGTTTCAAATCTGTAATACAGCATGGTGTTTATTTAGTAAATTATGGTCCCATTTAGAGTAAAATGGACAATAAAGCAGGGTATGCTTTAGGTGTGGATACTTTGGTTACTAGTTGTGGTTAGCATAGGCGAAGCTGGCGCTGTTTTCAGTCCATGAAAGTTCATTGTAACATTTTGATCATCTAAGAAAGTCTTCTTCATTGTTGGTTGTACTAAAAGACCCTCTTAAGGAGTCGGATGTTCAGTTTTTCTGGTAAGTACATTATGTTTTAATGGTTTTAAGCCTTTTTTTTTGCTAGAGAAAATCAGTATTATCATTAGCATTATCACAGTTAACCACCATGCTAACCAAGCTAGCAGCTATCATGAGGGTCAGCTCCACCCTCTCGTCTAAATATGGTAACTTCTGGCTCCAAAAATTCAAGATGGCGCCGGTCAAAATGCCAAACTCAAGGCTTCAAAATGGGAGTCCAGTCCACAAACCAATGGGTGACGTCACGGTGGCTACATCCTTTTTTTTCCCCCACAGTTTCTACATCTGCACCTTTGTTTTTTCTTGACCTTCTTCCTGACTGTTGCCTCCTCAGCCATCAAAGTGACTTCATGCAGAGTCTCATTCTCAATCACTGAATCTGTGAATGAGCAGAAGAAGAAATACACCAACCTAGTTAAAGTTACCCTGTCTTTTGCTTCAGAAGGTGTGAGGTTATAATGATGAAGACCGCAGCTGACAATCTGCAATCTGCCTCTGAAAGTAAAACCGGAAGGTAGAAGACAAGAAAGAGATGACTGACCGGTTCATCTGAAGTGGTTTTAGTGCATATAGCCCACTTCTTCCCCCTAAACCAGATCTCTAACTTTTCACTTCTGCTGCTCTCCTCATTCTTGGAGAGTGGCCCACAGGATGAGGAGGATAACATACACAAACCTCTTTTTAGATGAATCTTTTTCCATTAAAAAATGATTCTGGTGATTTCAACAAATCTCACATTTGGGTCCAAACCAACATGATATAACTTATTCCTCTGTGCCGTAGACCTCCACTGTTGTCCAAAACAATTAAAAACATGTCAATGAGCCACACTGCTGCACTGGTTGACATGTTCTTTCATTATGAAGAGTTTGGTCATATTAGTTTGTTTAGAAGCGTCTTCAAAGGCCAATAATAGAACTATTGAAAGTACTTTGAGAAATTAACAGTGTAGTACAAAGTCAAGAGGTTACACAGAACTACTCTCCTGAAACTGAATACGTGATCGCTGTTATTAGTCTTTGGAACCGTTTCTATATATAAATATGTTTACATGTCATATAAGGTGACATGAAACCATATCCCAGCTAACAGGGAACATCCAGGGAGGTGTGCTGGGTAGACTTCATGGTTTATAAATGAATATCATTTCAAATGCTCCAAATGTTCAGATGCTCCTTTTTTTGATCCCATACTGTTATCCCTTCCTGCAGATTGAGAACATTTTCCCCAGTCTAAAGGTTTAAAAGTCTCATTTAGCAGCTATGTGTGTAGTGTGTATTGCATTAAAAGGAGGGGAACTGCCCTCCTGAAGTTTTGAACAGTGAGCATTCGTTCCTCTCCTGTTCGGATGCAGCTATAGTGTTATTCAGAGCCGCAGTGCAGAACATTGTGTGAGCACATTGTCATCCCAGCAAAAGACCAGAGCTGGTGATTTCTCCTATTATTTCCTTTCTGTGCTCCTCTGTCTGAGTGCTAATCAGTGAAATCACCTGCTGTGATCTGTGGCTCAAATAACATCCTCAATAAACGGCTGAACAGACCTGCGCCGGTCCTTCTCTGATACTTTTATCCTTTCTTTTGTCCTCACACTTCTATCACACAGCGGAACGTGATTTCTGAGGCCAGTTTTCAAGACTTTTTGAGCTTAAAAAACAGCTCGGAAGTGGGATAAAAATGGTTGAGTAAAACCAGACTAAATTTCAACATTCACCCACTGGAACTGGATTTTGTTCTAAAGGGGAGGACACATGCCGACACCAACATACAGGCCTATTTGGGATTCAGTAGACAACAGAAAAAAATGAAACTATTAGGAAAGGAACACCCCATAAAAGCCCAACAAATGTGCTGTTGTAATGTCAGATACAGGTATAAAGGTTCTTATATTTGTTTACATTTTTTTCAAATAGTCTCCATTAAAAGTCTGTTGAATTATCTATTAGCAGCTCCTGTTTGCAGTGTAGCCTTGGATGTACAGATAACTACCACTGGATTACTCTGATACTGAAGAAAACTTAAAAATGTCATGATTCTCAGGCTCAAGTTCTGCAGCTTCTTTTGGTGATGGAGATAATGATATCCTCAGGAAGTATACGTCACACCTCACGCAGTATCTTTGTGTCACCTTCATCTCTCCAGCCTTTGTCCTGCTGATTGTCCGTGTCTTTTACAGACCAGAACCTTTTCCTTTTTTACATGGTTAAAATGCTGTCCAGAACCATAAGTTCAATTACCGAGGAGCACAGAGAGTAGTTAATGTCCCACCTCTTAAAACGGCACCCAATTAACTAAAACACAGCCTAAAATATTTAAAAAGACAAAATACTGAGCTGAAGTTTCTGATGGAAAGAAATGAACTGTTAGCAGATTTAAAAAAAAGAGCAGACACTTTATGGATTAAGAGATTTTTAACGCTACATTGGTCATCCCCGACTAATTTTAGAATTGGGATGAATTTCTGTGAGATCGCTTGTCCTTTGATGTTCAGTTTGTGGTCACAACGTCTGATTAATAACTTGATTGATCGATCTGGTGTGACGGTCTGACTGCTGGACAATCGGTTGGATTTCAGGCAGGTCAAAATTTTGATCAGCTGTCTGCACTGAGCGGCTCTCTGAAAATTCAATTTAATGCACATCTCCATCCACAGCCGTTATGCAAATATTTGGAGTCGGGTCGTCATAATAAAGTGTGACGAAGTAAAAGAGCAGCAGTCAAAGCTCAAAAGATGGAAAACCATGTGGAAAACGTGATGGAAATATGACGTCTCTGTTTGTTTCATGTATTCATTTGAGGAACCTTACAGTCTCCACACAGATCTGATGTTTTCGTCTCTTCAGTGGAAGCTTGAGTGACGTTTACATGCTTCATGTACATCATCATTTATTCACTAAGTCTGTTTACATCACCCTTTGTTGCATTTTGCTTGATAAATACACCAACTTTTCCACCTCAGCCAAGTGTAAAACATTCTTATTTTTGAATTTACAGTGTTTCCACTCAAGTTTTTTTATGTGCAAATTGAAAATGCAAATAGAAACAAATGGATGGAAATATACTTAATGTCAAGGACGTATTTGTCTTATATGAACAGACTTTACTAGAATTGTCCCTGGACAAAACCAACCAGGGGTTTCATGCTTATGTTCAGTGTGACCTTTATGTTGCGGGTGCTCAGTTGACCCGTGCAGCGTGAGCATAAAAGTTGCAGGTTCTGTCCGTGCAGAAAGAAAGATGTGCAGCGTGAGTTTTAAGATGAATAAAAGTATCTGTCCAGCTTATGACATCATCATCAGCCTCACTTGAGTCCAATCAATCACCTGAGCAGAGTGTGTGTGTGTGTGTGTGTGTGTGAGAGTGACATACGACATGTGATTCATCTAAATCTTCACACCTGAGTCAGAAATATGAAATCATACACGCTTCCTCTCTCCATTTTATGGACATGACAGGATTTAAGACCTGTTTATTAAAGCAATACCAGCTCAGGTGCACATTAACACGCCTATCAGACAGGGAGCAGGTGTGTCGCTCAGTTTGTTCAATAAAGAAAGAAGGCAGAAATGTCTGTTTATTTAATATAAGCGGGCGATTACGGTACAATTTTTTATTTTATTTGGTTGCCTGTCTGTCAGCAAGGCGGTGTGTCTTTTTTTTACTGTAGTTCAGGGTGGAGACACACTGGCAGGAATTTAAATGTAAATGAGGATCTTCTTCTTTTCAACAGCAGCATATGGGAGTTAATATGGGAACAGATGATTCTTATGGATGTTTATGATCCTGATCTGTGGTAAGCCATACATTAAGATATATTAAAATATCCGTCTTGTGCATGCTTGTTGAGCACGAATGTGTCTGAGTGTTTGTCACTTCATTTAATCGCTGCAGACAGATGGTTAAGAGTCTGTAAGAGCTAAGATTATGTGTTTTTATAGAGGATAAACACTAAGTTGTTATGAGTGTGAGTGTGTGTGGTCTCATATATCAGGAAACATCTGGAAGCATAAATACTGTAGTGGTAAATAAAGAAATAATTCAAATCTAATTTTCATTACCAAAAAGGGGAAATTTGTTTGGTCAGAGGTGCGTACAGGGGAAAACAGTACAAAAGGTAAAAAACAATACTTAAAGCTAAAACATTAATGACAATCCACACACATCCACACAAAACACACATAAAACTAAACTCTTTGATAACAATAAAAAGTATACAGATGTATGTCACTGTTTATAATGTGCTGTAGTTTGTTACAGTCATTATTCCTTCACTCAGAGAAATACTGACTGAAACGTTGAAGGACATGACCTTCTCCAAACTTATTACACAGAATCAAGTAAAACACTCTTCACCGCCTTAATTAGCTGCACAATCTGTCAATCTGTTTCAGATAAACCACTAAACTCATTATTTTTAATATACTAGGGACATGTTATGATTTACATGAAAAAAGTTGATCTGTTCTTAATTTTGCAGAATATCAAACTGCAACATTTTACACTTTTCTCCATATATTGCACCATCACATATTTCCAGCCCCTTGACCTCCCTCCGTTTCTGTAGTGTGATGGATTGTGGGACAAATGTCCGTCAACATCGCCTGCAAAAGACTGATCTTGGTGTGCATGCTAGCATGTTTACGTGCATTTATACTTGATCATGTCATTTTTTTTCAGTGTAAATTTAAATTATAATAGTACATAAATGACCAAATTTGAATATGTAGATGATATTAACAGTTAAACCCAGACAGATTTGATGTCAGAAGTTTGATCTTGGTGCTAAAGTTAAAGAATCTCCATTGTGAAAAAACACAGCATTTTATACACTATGATGAAGATCAGACCAAAGAATTTGAAACGCTATGTAAATTACTGTATTATTATCCATATTAAAAGAGGAACTCCCTTATTATTTACAACTGTGGCAGCAGGTGCCGTGCCAAGTATAACCTGCTCTTTTCCAACAGAGAATATAAAGACAGACAGTTATAGTGAAGTGAGTTGACTAATGACATCAGCTGAGTTAAGGAGAACGAGCTTTAAACCGTCCCCTGACATCTCCTGACACGTCCTGTCCTCAGAGAATATTAACTGTAAATCAAAAATAAAGATTAAAGGGGACACAGTAATAAGTAAAGGTGACTCAGATGACTGTAACAACAGTTTTATCAGCTCCTCTCTTATCTAAACAAATGTCAAAATGCAAACATAAAGTTGAATTTCTCTTATGAATTTGAAAGCGTCTTGTAATGTAATGTAATCTGAGCATTTATTGTGTATTTGTGTATATTTACATACAGTATAAGCAGTTGATATAATGATATGAAGGAAGTGGCAGCTGAAGTTGCACATCGTCATGAAGTGTTGACAGACTTCTCCTCGCCCAACGTCCTTCCATCCTGCTCTCCACTGTCTTCATCCATCAGTTCACCCATCAGTCTTTGTCTGTCAGGAGCTGGTCAATAACATGTGCGTGCTCACACTCACACACACACACACACACAATAACAGACATCAAAACACACAAACACAAAAGATACTATGGGCACACACACACACACATAACCCATGAACACACACTTTGTTGCCATTATGCCTCCACCTCTTGGGAACATGTTGTTTGTCTCAGGGTCGTTTTATTGGCACAATCATTGACTGTGTCACAGCGGGGACAGAAGTGACCTGTAATGCACCAGGGCCGGGCTGGTGAACATGTTCTCACCTCCCCGGTGACGTCAGAGAAAATTAAACTAAAACTAAACTAAACTAAATGTCATGGATTGTTTTTATGTGGCAGTTCATCCTGAGTTTAATCATGATTTGTGCATCTTTTCACCAGAGATGGAGAGGATATTTTTTCTAAAATATAAGTACTTTTACTATAAAAGACACATATTATGCACATTTCCATTTTTACATTTATTTTGTTAATTTATTTATTTTTATTTATTTTTCCGGAGGCTACATAAACAAACTATAGTAGCAGAATTTCACTTCTTTTTTTTTTTTTTTCTTCTTTACTGCAAATGTCAATTTCTCAAATCCATCCGTACATGTTGGAGCTGACTCAGATCCGAAATATGAGAATGGACAGAACAACACATGGAAGAACCTTAGCAACAACCTTAGCAACCAAGGCTGCAGATTGGATATTTGTAAAGAGTAAAAGTGAAAAAAAACTTTGCAAACGAAGCAATCAGAGCAGCTGCTGGGAGCATTTCTACATACATTCACCCCAAGTTTTGGATCTTTAACATCCGACATCATAACTCACAAAAAGAAAATCACAAAAAAAACAGAACATGTCCCCTTTCAACAAATTTTCTTGAAGTAAAAGTAAAATCAGTTGTGTAAAAATGCATTTAGATAAAAGTATAAAGTGGATCAATTAAAATGTTAAATTTTTAAAAATGTGATGTGATTCTCAGACAAGTTCTGAAGCCTCTTATTTCTCTGATCTCTTCAGTGGATTTATGGAGGTTTATTGACGATGGACATCACAGATAATGATATCCGCAGGAAGTTTAAGGCACTGAATGATATCAATATGTGTTTCATGTCTGCATGTTATGACTCCAGGAAGGTCGATTTTTGACTCTTCTTCCCCTCACACAGTATCTTTGCCTCACATATAACTCTTTCCTTTATTCATGCTTTGTTCTGCTGAATGTCCATGTCTATTACTATTACAGACCAGCTCCCCATGTGTAAAGATGTCTCTCCTCTTGTTTTCTTCCTGTTCATTTCCCATTCACATCCCTTTCTTTCTTCTTACTTCTCATCACATTTTTTTCATTTAATTCAAAATGTTTCCTCTCCTTTCTCTTCCTTTCATCACCTTTTGATTTCCTTTTTTACATGCTCCTATTCTAGCTGATCTTTGTCCTGCTTCTTCTCCAAAAATCTCCCTTTGCTCATGTTTTTCTTTCTCTTTTACACTCTCTTACCTCTCTCTACTCTCGTTTTTTCCTCTCACACTCTTCCCTTTTTCTTTTCATCATTTATATACTTCATCCTCCTTTTTCCATCACCTTCTCCTCTTCTGTATCCTCATCCTCATCTCTTCTCATACTCCATCTCCTTGCTGTTGCTGCATCTGCGGACTGGTCCTGACTCTCTCTTTCATGCTCAGAACAGCTCACCTGTTGAAAACAAGTCACAGTTGGTAAAGTCATTAGACAAGATGGATGTGTTTGGAGCTGGATGAAAGGCCATCTGCTCCGATGGCTCCAGGGCCCTCGAGCCAAAACACCAGCATGACTCATTTCTCTGTCTTTATCTCTGCAAAGCTGTAAACACAACAAGACGAGGGGACGGAGGGCCTCCTAGAGGAGAAGCTACTCATTAAAGCATACAGGAGCAAAAATTATTTGAAACAACTGAGTTGCTGAGTGATCAGTGACGTTATACAGGTCTGAAAGCTTGAAGTAAAGTTGTGTATTTATTGCTGAAAAGCAGCAGTTTTCCGCAGAATTTAACATAATATGTGGACTGTGGGAGAGTCAAACCATCCATTACTACTGCTGCTATTATTAATATCACATAGGTTCAAATATAAGACAATTCTAAATTTGAAAAAGTGGGGGTCATCTAACATTCGAAGACTAGAGATTTGCATGTTCACAACATCAGATATTCTTTTTCAATGAAGAGATTACTGCTGTAACACCGGCTCCTTCAGAGAGTGTTGTATTATGGGTAGCCTAAATGCTAGCATAGCAAGTTTCTTCCAGTCTGTTTATAGGGAGTCTGTCTGAGTCAGTCAGCAGTAAAAGTGTTGGAAAGTATTTGTACTGAATGCCAAGAAGACAAAATGTGGTTTATTTTCACAAACCCATATTCCAGTTTGCTTCTATCTGCCACCCACACACTTAACAGTACTGAAAATTATTCATAAGATCGGACAATACCTTATAAATACCAGCGAATTTGGCTTGATAGCGGTCTGGTGTTTAAACAACATGTGGAGCAACTAGCACAGAAAGATAAAAGTGGATTTCCAGTATTGAAATGGATGTTTCTGTCCCGAGGACAGAAAAACGATGATGATTGTACAGTCAAACATTATGTGTGACTGTGGAGATTTGCTTTATTCTCGTGCCGCTTGCTCTACCGTAAAACAGTCTGTTCCAGTTTATTATTGCAGGGGATAAATATTACACATCTCTCCATACAATATGAGAAAGTAGCAAGAAGAAGAGAACTACATTCTATCATTTTTATTTGGAAACGTCTCCTGCAGAAGCTGTTTCAGCACATCGCTTCTCTTTCTCTCTCACCAGAGCAGATATCAGCAGTGGCGGCTGGTTAATGTGAAGCACCGCCCTGTTCCAATTATCCAGAGAAGGCTATTACGTTAACCATAAATTAATAAAATATAATAATGAAATAACTATGAAATAAAAAATGTTTATTCTCTCTCTGTCTTGCAGTCATGCCAGCATTTATTAAAAAAAAAAAAAAAAATTCAAATTGTATTTGGTTATTTTAGTGTAATACGCACACTTCCTGTGTGAGGGTGCCAGCTAAATGAGTGTGTATTTACCTCTATCAACTTTTGGCAATCAGCTAACCTGAGGATGCTCTCTAATTGGTTGCTCTCTGTGCTCCGGACACACCCATTTTTATTGGTAGCCTATAGACACACAGGTTTCTGCAACAACATCGGTGAGATGTGGGCAGGCGGATTTTCAGTTTTTTAGAGCGCAAACGTTAAGAATGTTATGAATGTCTGTCCTGTACAGCAGTCAGACAGCAGGAATTATATGCAAAGATTACTTTGTCGTTTTTATGCTAACGTTACTTTATTGTTTTCATGCTAATGTTACTTTATTGCTTTCATGTTAATGTTGTTTTTATGCTAACGTTACTTTATTGTTTTCATGCTAACGTTACTTTATTGTTTTCATGTTAATGTTGTTTTCATGCTAACGTTACTTTATTGTTTTCATGTTAATGTTGTTTTCATGATAACGTTACTTTATTGTTTTCATGCTAACGTTACTTTATTGTTTTCATGTTAATGTTGTTTTCATGCTAACGTTACTTGCATGAAGGAAGCTTCTGTTCCTTTAACCCCGGGCTGCTGGTTGACAGTTTGGGACACACTCAGCTACGTTTTCACTACCTGTAAAGTTAACTTTGTGTAGTCTGTGTTAGCGTTATCACTGCCTCATGTGCCACATGTGTCATATCTTATCTTTTTGTTTAAACATTGCTTTGTGTGGGTTTGCTGGTGTTTACATTTTAATATTGTTGATAATAAACCCACATAGAATTCAGATTCATTGATTTGCGTCATCTTATTGCTTTAACAGTATTAAATTGTCCATTTTTGCTGAGCTGAGCATTGGTGCTTCAGTGCACCCTAGTGGTGATACATGGTTATAGCGCTCGTCTCAAATGGATTTTTACAATTGTTGTACATTCAGTCTTGTGTTCCTGCATTAATGACGGAAGGAACATGTCACCCAGTGCAGCGATGTGGCTCATTGATGTGTTTTTAATAGGTTTTGGAAAACAACAGAGGTCTACGACACAGAGGAATGAGATATTTGTCCTGTGAGATATCTTCACAGGACATTTGTTGACAATAAGAAAAATATCAAAAATCGCCAGCCAAATGCTTTAAGGAGGAAAGAGAAACACACAGAAGCAGCGCAGGAGACTAGTAAGGTCTAATTTACAGCTGTATATAGATGAATTACTGTCCTAGTAAATGTTTTTAAAGACACAATCTGTTTTCCAAATGTAAACTAAAATGTTGTTGAGCTTAGTAATTGTTGTCTTGATTTGACTTAAGTTTGAGCAAATTAATTCCCCTTGAGTCAGTTGTGTTATTTAGTTAATAAGGATCTATATTAAGGACCAAATAGACCAGAGGGCTTAAACTGCTGGCCCACGGGCCACATCCATCCCGCCAGACAATTTAGTACAGCCCCGCACATGTTTCCAATTTATTGTTAGATACGGCCCACAGACAATTTAATAAATGTAATCAGATTTTAGTTTTTATTTCTTGTTATTATTTTCACCAAATATTCTGTTATAGCAAGGTTGCAAAATGGTCGCATAAAAGTTGACAGTTACATTCACATTTAGCATTTATCAAGCCACATCTAAACTGCACAACATAAACATTTGAGCTTGGCAGGACTGATAGCACTCAGATTTGCTGACTTCCAGTCTTACAGCGCCACTTTCCAGATGTTTACAGACACTTTTCTCCTTTGAAAAACTGCTCTCCACAATGACCTTCAGTAAATAAAGTAAACACAGATCCAGACTGACTGAGGTGTTCACTGCCAGTCTGTAAATGCAAATGTTTCATCTGTCCAGCAGAGGCGCTGCCAGGTGTCTGGCAATAGAAACTAAATGTGTTTAAGATACTGTATATAGTTAAAAGCTATTGCTAAAAAATTAACCTGAAGTTTTCCAGCTTCTTGTTCAAGCAGCCCCCCTCAGAAAGCTCGCTAGTAGCCAGTAAAAAAAAGACAAGAGACTGACTGGTCCATCTATCCATCCATAAGACCTTGCTTGCCTTGATGTACCTGTTGTGAGGTAGGGTTTACCCGAGCTTTTATGTAGCAATATAGGCCTGATCCAGAACAACCTTAGATAGAGCTCATCTTTTTTTCGAATGGATGCTATCTTTTTTTTTTAAATCAGCAAATCCCCTGAAAAGACCAGAACCAACAGTGAACTGATCCTGCTGAAAAACTAAAGGTGCTGCTGATTATGTGCAGTGCTCAGAATCAAACTGAGGGGTCACCGCATCAGGAGAATAGTAAAATTACCCAGTTATGGTTGATTAATGATTTACTGGTGTCAAGACAAAGACTGTTAACTGTGTGATAAAGCTGTTGTCTGACGTCTGACAAAGCTTGTCATTTTGCATCGAGTGTTGCTTTATTAGGATGGTAAAATTCGTTTTGGGTGGGTTGTGATAGTTTTAAGCTTCATTTTGTACCTTTTTGGCAACGAAAAGTTCAGCTATAGTCCAATAAAATTGGCCTCTCCAGTCGGCTCAGCTCAAAATGCAATAACCGATAACTGAAAGTTGAAATTGTATTCCCTATTTCAAATATTATTCTGTCATAGTTTCGCGATAAAACACCTATAACATCTGATCATAGGAGTGAAAACCTCCAATGTTTTGTGATTTTCTGTCACATATATACTGTTATAATATCAGATGTTAAGACTTGTTCTGATGGACACTGAAACATGTTTTCCTGACTGTAATCATTCCTCTTGTTCATACTGAACATTAGAAGATCCTCTCTAAATGTGCTTGAAACGTAAGTGATGGGGGACAAAATCCACAGTCCTCCTTCTGTGCATAAATGTATTTAAAAGTTAATCTGAAGCTTATATGAGGCTGCTCTGATGGATTCATATTTTCCAGTTGTATCAGCTGCTCTAATACAACTACTGACACTGATCAATGTGTGTGCTGATTTCTGACAGCAGCAACCTTAAATTCTTTTTTTCACTCTTTGGAAAAATTTTTGTGAATAAAACTTGCCCATACATTAAGTGGAACAGGTTGCCTTATGTGGACATTTTAGGAAATCCTCGTGAACAAGGTGACTTTTATCAGGCTGAAACCAGAGATTTACTACAAGTTTGGGCAGGTAAGAGAGATTGTTGAGTCTGAGTCATATGAACAAACCTCACAGTAAAAAAAGCAAGAGAGATTTAGGAGAAGAAAATGTTGAAAATGCATCGTCTACTTGTTGCTATTTTGTAACAAGTAAAATACAATGAATACAAACAGCACCGAGGATGAAGTGAAATGAAATATTCATCAGTAAGAGTGAGTTCTGTGTGTCTGTTTAAAAACAGGTGGATGTAAAGGAGACTTTGTGTGTCCAGTGTCCGAACAGTTTGTCCTCCTGGCCTCTCTCCCTCGCCGATGTTAAACCGACTCTCGGTGTGTTTGCTGACGTCGGTGGGATTAACGGACGCCGCTCAAGCGTTATATGAATCGACTCTGACATCTTGTAAGGTTGTTGCTTGTGTCTGGAGACGGGAGAGGTGGTGCATGTAAAAAGGTCTCTGTACAGGGCCGCCTCTCCTCGGGGGCACTGTGGTGGAAAAAAAAAAAAAGACAAAGTCAGATATCCATATATACACAATCCCACATGTATTCCCACAAGTCACGCAGTCACTAAAGAGCATAGACTGTAATGGTACATCCACACGCAACCAGCTTTAAATCTGAATTCATAGCATCAGTGTTTTTTGTGTTAACTCAATCAGAGCTTGACCGAGCAGATATTTGACTTCTCTGTTGCAATTCACATTCAGAAACTTAACAAGATTCACACCTGGGAGCAGCTCAGTGTAACCGCTGCTCCGTTTTAAGATGAAGTAGCCGTCTCTGCTGAAGGGCGACAGCAGTGAGCTGGACAGTGAAACCTGGAGATAAAGATGCTGAAGGATTCAGTTACAAGACAGAAGACCGAGGTGAGAGATGATTTGAATCAATGTCTGGAAAATAAGAGCAAATATTGCTTATAAAGTGTCACAAAAGTGGTGAAAAATGCTCTGTAAACAGTCACAGGCACATCATTAATAAAAAAAAATCTAGTCTTTAAGAGCATATATTATAACAAAAAGTCAGATTGTATTTTGCCAGATGTCACACTCGTGTCCTATCCACTCCTGCTGGTTAGTAGAAGCACCGAAGTCCTCCAAACTAAATGACAAAATATAACGTTTAGCGTTACACATCACTGTTGGAAATATGATTCACACAACACTGACGTATCATCAGCTTTTAAGTTCATATGTTAAACTTGTTAGCAAACAGTTGCTTATTTCCACATCCAGTAGTTATGGAGTAACATTATCCTTCATTTGGAGTCGTGTTTCTGTCCACCTGGTGAATGTAAGTCCAACATTCACTCTCTTTTAGCTCTGTTTTTACTCTCTACCAACTCCTGAGGGAAATATCTGGCTCTTTAGCTGCTAAATGCTCCACTATGTTCACCAGCTAGTCTACAGCTAACTGTGTCTGTTTGCAGTTTGGTGCTGAGCAGATAGTGTACAGTGGCGTTTTAGAGCTTTTTTCTCTGATAAAAGCTGCCTGCTGTGGCTGAAAACGACGCTATGAGAGCGCTGAGAGTGAACCAAAACAGTAAAGCTGCAGCCGGACAGATAAACAATGAGCTGAAACTCACTATAAAGCTCCGTAAAGCCAAGAGGAGCTGCAGAGTCGCTGATAATTCTCTGTAGGTTCATCACTATGAGCGATGACCAACACATTACACACTGACAGCTCAGACATTATTATTGTACAAATATTGATTATAGTCACTTTGAGGTTTGGTTAGGTTCAGGGAAAAAAACTTTTTCAGTGGGAATGCTGGTTTTATTTCTTTACATATAGTGATTTTATGTTTCAGTGTTTTGACTGTCAGTGTGTGGTCACATGATCTCTTGGATTTCTAGTTACAACAAAATAAAATCCTAATCAACTGTGTTGAGATGGAAATAAAGTATCGAACATTCAATCTTGAACATCAGACAGGCGACATTAGAGCTCTAACACAAACTAAATCAGCGACGGCAGAATCATCGCAATCTGCCCAGAAGTGCCTGGAGGCATTAATTTAAACAAGAAATCAAGAATAAACTAGTTGTTGCAGCAATTTAAATTGAAATGTCGGTCATAATATTCATGTTTACCCTCCGCTGCTCTGAAACAGAAGCAACGTGCTGGCAATGGAAAATTTAGATATATAGAATTCAGCCAAACTCCCATTGCAATTACACATAATCTACAAGAATGTACATTATTTTCTTGAAAGTTTAGGAAATGTTAGGTAGAACTGTGAGGTAGATTCTGTGAGAAATGGAGCAGATGTGACTTTGCCTCTGGGTCTATAAAAGCTCCCCCCCCCCTCTTTTTCTCTTTTATTGATTTCCACCTCCATCTCTGCTCCTCAGCTTCTCTCTCCCTCTCTCTCTCATTTCACAATCTATCCTCCCTGAATTACCAGTCGCTCGTGGTTAGACTCAGACTCAGAATCAAATCTTTATTTTTTCATCTTTTACTTTAAGGCAATTGCAGTTGGCTGGATATGGAAAAACTTCAACAGACGCGATGAGAAACACTAAAGGTCCTACAGCGGTGATTAGATAAGAAAAACTACCAGAGTTTGGTTTGGAGTTTTGTCAGAGATGTACCAGTGTGGACAAAAATATAAAGCTTTTGAAGTTTTTCCAACACACACAGTTTTTTTAAAGATATTAAACTGAAGTGCAGTATAATCATATATAACATAAGTGCCGCTCAGTGAGCACATTCTTCAGATGGACTTATTCAGACGGGCGTCCAGTTTGCATCCAGAGTGTTTTTTTGTCCAAGTCTCTCATGCGGATGATGATGAAGTGAAGTCTGGACGGAGCAGGTGGATTAGGGGAGATAGTGTTTCGTCATGGTTTGGGAGAATAGCTTCAGAAATTGCTTGGCGTGTGTTTGTGTGTGTGTGTGTGTGTGTGACACAAACAGAGAAATAGAGAAAAAAAAAATCTAATTTTACAAACTAAAGTTGTTCAGTGTGAACGACGACATGCAGCAGATAGGACTGCTTTTTGTTTTTAATTTCACACTTAATAATACCTACACTGAACTGAAATCATTCTGATACACTTTACTGTCATCAAGACTTCTGAAGAGCTTTCACACTGCAGAACAAATAAGAATAAAATGAACTTCGGCCGCATGCCTGCAAATGTCAGATTTAACGAGTAAACAAAAAAACATTGTATGTGTCAGTTTGACGTCTTCTCAGTCATTTCTGCTTCATAATTTTGGTGTTGCTGCTAAATATAGCTGAATGTGACTCATAGTCTAAAAAAAAACTGTAAATGTGGCCGGACTGCTGAATTCTCATATAAGCTTTTGGCCTCCATCACGTCCATTGACAGCATATTTTAAGGGGATCTTTTAATAACCAGTATGAACAGGAGGAATGATTACAATGAGGAAAACTTCCTTCAGTGTTCATATGGGCAAAACTGTGAACCTATCCTTTAAAAAAACACATCAATGGGCCACACCACTGCACTGGTTGACATGTTCCTCCATTATGAAGAGTTTGGTCATGTTAGTTTGTTTAGAAACGGCTCCAAAGACTAATAAGCGCCAATCACATTTCCAGTGTGAGCTTGTTTGCATTTAAGTGTGAAAATCAGTGACATGTAGCAGTATTCATGCAGGGTCCATAAACGTCTGTGATATGCGGCATGTTTCAGGACACGGCACTTAAACCTCAACATGTGCATCCAACCACAAGGCTGTAAATTGAATTTACCAGAAGACATACTTCAAAAATACACAGGGAGTTCGGGCACCCACAGGGAAATCATACTGTGATACCTTCAATGAAGATAAATAGACTGGACATGTTGTTAAAACAGTGAGTTTAAACTGTCAGCTCAATGTGTCCATTGCTACGTTTAACTTACTGGGTATTACCCAACAGTCCTGTGAATGGTTCAACGATAAGGCATGCCCAACGGCCCAGGGCAAGTAAAATGCCATGTCAGGCTAGTAAATCTAGCAACTCACTTGCCCAATTTGGCAAGTGGCAAAAAAATAAAACTAAAAAAGCATAGTCCCCTCCCCTTGCACACATCAGAGAATACTGGCATCCGCTGTTGGCCAATCAAGCATTGAGTAGGTGTGATGCGTTGCTGTCAGACTTGTTACTTGCCAGAAAATGGTAGTGGGTAAAGAAAAAATGTATGAGCTGAAGCGCATTTCAGTTATCCTGGAAACAGGAGTTTAGTTCAGTGGTGTTGGAAGATGCAGGTGAGACTCCAACTATGTATCATGCAGTTTGAGAGCAAGGCGGCATGTCAAGTTTCCAAATAGCATCACTGGAGTGCCTTAACAAGAGCAGACAGCATCTCGCTTGTATGGCAGCTAAGAGAAAATGCTACCAGTAACACAGAAACACTGGCAACCGGAAATAATGACAATACGCTTGCTGAAGCACAGTCAGGTCACAACTTCATCTGGACAGAGATGATATCTGCAGGCTTTTTATTGTGGTTGTTTTCATTTATATAATTTAGTTGGAATTTAAATGCTCATGTTATTGTGTCTTATTGGACATGCAACAACTTTGCAACATCTTACATGTGCGCTGAATCACACTGCAGCACTTCATTTTTCTATTGAGATATTTATTTTGTTGTGGAAAATGGATTTTACTTAATTTTACTCATGCATATTTTGATGTTGAAAAAAGATTTTATCATTATAATTGTTTTGTGTTGTGTTCTACCTCAGATTTGTGAAATGTCACGCTGTTGTGTATGTCATGTTTTGACCATAAAGAATCATTTAAAACCACAACTAACCATCTGGTTTCTTCAACTTTCACTCAGGAGCAAAAAAACAGCCTTTAAACTAGAGAAAAAAGAAGAAATAATGATTTGACATATATAGTGATAATTATCAATATCAAATCGACCATTTTTGGCCATATCGCCCAGCCCTAATCAAAACCATGAAAAGGTAATGGGCCTTAAACAACACGATATATACATGGTACTCACATAAATAATTAAAAGACAGAAAAAGGGCAGGGCGGGGGCTTAGACCTGGTCAACATCTGTACTATTCTATAAATATTGTATGGCTATGATTTAAAAACAAAGGTGGCTGAATGAATTTTGATTAAATGTTGTGAGTGACAGACAGGGAATTCTATTATGATTTATGAAATTCATAAATCATAATCATAATCTATTAAGGGTTTCCATGGTCGTATTTGACGACCTTTGGGAACCATTCTTGGAGGACGTAAGGGCTGCCAAGTTCCTCAGTGTCCTGGCAGACTCCGCCACTGATGTGAGCATCCGTGACCTTGAGGGAGTTTTATGTCAGGATGCTGAAAGATGTGGGAGCCAAAGAATGTGTTCTTGGCAGTAAAAAAACTCCACCATGCCACTGTAGTCGGACAGTGTGCAGCTCTTAATGCTGATGAGTTAAGTTTAAAACTCGTTTGAAGAAACATTTGTTGATGAAATTTTGTTGTTATTTTGTAAATAGATGTTTGATAGTAGTTTAAAAAATGGACATAATAAACTTGTCACTCTGTAAGCAGTATTTCAGAAAGTTGGCCTCCCAGAGCGGAAGCAGAAGTTGGCTTCGGATCCAACGGAGCCTCAGTGATGGTCTGTTTTTGAACGTGGACTAGAACTGGTAGCCATGGATAAGAAAGAGAGATAAAAGAATATATAAGAGAGAGAGGAACAAAGTGTAACTGCGTGAATTAATTTTAAATTAATGTATGTTTAACCCAGTGATGTTTTATTGCCTATACTAATTTGTCCTTCTCTTCATACAGGTGATTGAGCTCCTCAAAGGCCTCTACAAACAGTCCCGCTACTTGACAAAGCCTGGAGAGAACTCAAAGCACTAAGTGGGATCCTCCAGCAGAAGATCTGGAAGCAAACCAATCTGGGGGGAACAAGGTGGCTCCCGCATGTTCTTCATGTCCTCATGAACTACAATGCTTGGTGTTGGCACATGTGGAGAACACCACTGAAACCAGCCAAGTCATTGTTGTGGCAAAGATTCACCTGTTTTTCAATTTGCATTAGCATTACTGGGTTATATTCTCATTATTGAACAACTGTGATGTGTGTGCTTTGCCCAGATCTTTCAGTGCAGACATGATCAGCAGAACCAAGCAGTTAGTCCAGATCTTGAAGGACCACAGCTGCCTCCTGTATGTGGTCCTGGTCCAGGATATCCTGAAAGTTTTGAGCTGGTCATTTTTTGTGTGTTTTTTTTCTCTGTCTTGTTTTGACTGATTAGTTCAGTGTTACTAAGTCTAATAGTGACATTGATATTCTTTGCGGTCTAAGTCTGAAGCTTAGACTAAGTCTGAAGGACAGTGTTACACTCCCCAACACCTTACAGGTCTTTGAGATCGCACGGCTCATGCTCATGAGCATGCTCTCAACAACTAGAGAGAGCCTTGAAGACTTTCTTCAAGACTCCGCAGAGAGCCATTTCCATGCAGTGCAGCTCCAGAGCTTTAGTCAGGAGAGCGGGGAATGGCTTCGACAGGTCGCAAATGAAAAGGGAAAAATAAGAACATTAGTTGTAGTTGTGTTATAATTCAGTTATCCTGTTGTTCATAAAAGGGCTCACTCAATCCTGTTCACTGAGTGACATGTCTTAATTGCACATTGTCACTGCCTTTGAAAGAAACAATTTAAAATTTAATTTTATGTTGATAGTTTGAAGAGCCAGCTCCTTAATGCAGTCATCAAAATGGTGAGGAACCGTTTCAACGACCTGGAGAGTAACAAGATTCTTCAGGCGTCTGCAATGTTGGTGGACCTGAGGGAGTGGAGGATGCAGACCTGCCCAGTTACAGAGCACACCGTCTCCATCTCATCACAGAAACACTTTACTGTTGTATCGTGTTTATTGGGACTATGTACAGTATTAAACATAAATGTTAACATTTGATGTACTGCAGTCCCTTACAATTAAAACATATAACAGCACATTGAAAAACAGTACAAAGCAAAAAACACACAGGGCACATTATATAAAATACAAAGCTACATACAATAGCATATCACATACAATGCTGACGTACTGGACAGGGTGGGCTATGACAGGGGTCAAGCAAGGCACCAGAAGTGGCCAAGCGCAAAAGTGTTGATCAAAGCGCTGCCCCAGGTCCAACAAAGCAATGTATGGGCAGACTTTCTAACAGGCTCTGAAAGGCTGCAGAGCTTCCACAACCTGCTGATGGTGGTTGAGCTGATCCTCATGCTCCTACTATCCACCGCTGCCTGTGAGTGCTGCTTCAGTGCCATGAAGTGCATTAAAATGGATTGTCGGAGCAACCTTTCAGTTGAAATGCTGTGGAAACTGCTATACATTAGCATTGAGGGGCCAGCATTTGCCACTTTCAGTGCTGAGTGTGTTGTACAAAGACAGCTGTCAGCAGGGCAAACAGCATGGAGCATGTTAGGGGTAATTAAGATTTGTATTTGTATGGTTTCATTAGGTTTTTGCGAAGAATCTGCCCTATAGCCTGTACTTTCACTCACTAACTCACTCATCCATAGTTAACGAGTCCATCTCTGGGGAGGAAGAGGGGGGATGGGATGGGTCCATTTTCAATATGCATTGATGTTTGTTGTTTCGCATCTATAACACTCTGTGTCCTTGTTCACTTTCATTTACTTAAATAAAGATTAAACATGACAGTCAACTTGTTATTTGATAACTGCTAATAAATAAAACATTGTGTATAGGGGCAAGTAAAACTTTACTTCAGGCAAGTAAAGTTCTAAACCACTTGCAAGACCGCGCAAGTGAAAAAAACATCAATGTTGAACCATGCATTGAGGGACTGAACAAAAAAATAAAATAAAATAGAATTTTATCAGTTTATATACAGTACTGTGCAAAAGTTTTAGGCACCCTAGATGTTTAGATTCTTATCCATTATGCAATACCATCAGGGAGGTGTCTGATTGGTCCCAAATTTATTCATGACAATAACCCCAAGCATACAGCTAGAGTCATAAAGAACTATCTTCAGCAACAAGAAGAATGATGAGTCCTGCAACAGATGGTATGGTATGGCCCCCATGGAGTCAGTCTGGGATTACACGAAGAAGCACCTGAGATGGTCTAAATAATAAATCCACAGAAGAACATTCTTTCCCCAGGATGGTTACAACAACCTGCCTGCAAGTCACCATTAAAAACTGTGTTAAAGTGAACCGAGGAGAAGCTGCTCACAGCAAATATTGATTTCATTTAGCTTTCTGCTGTTTACTCAACTTTGTAAGAAGTTAATTGATAAATTTAAACAATTCATAGCAATATTTTTGTAAGCATTCTCACTTTACTTTTAGTGCCTAAAACTTTTGCACAGTACTGTATTTTCTATCAAAAATCTTCATCTGCAAATGAAGCCTAAAGTACAAGTACTTCACTTGAGTAAAAGAATTTAGTTATTTTTCAATGGCTGGTTCAGTGAGCAGTTCATGTCAGAGAAGCTGAGGAAGAACCTGGTAAATGATTGCAGTTGTGGAAATTATCAACCTCCTTATTGCCATATGTTGAAAAGTAACCATTTACTCAAGTATTACAGTTATGAGGTACATGTAATTTAATATTTCCATTTTATGCAGCTGTATGCTTCTACTTCACGTTTACTAGGAGGGATTCAGTTCCTTCTATTTCAGAGGGAAACACTGTACTTGTCATTCTCCTACATTTATGTGACAGTTTGTTACTGGTTACTTTACAGATTCAGGTTTTACACACAAAAAATATATGATCAACAAACAAAACGATGCTGCATCTCGTCCGTCTCCAGCACGTCTCAGACAGCTGAGGGTAAAGAGCAGATGGAAAGATTCACCGCTTTTCCTGCAGGTTATCGGAGCAGGAGAGAGTTATTAAAGGTCCCATGAGATGAAAAATAAATGTTTCCAGCTTTAATCCTGTGTCCCTGTGATAACTGTTAATTTATCTCTTGTTATATGCCAAATATATGTCAAAAAATCAGTATTAGAGTTTTCTCTTCCTGTTAAACAGTTTCAAATGTTTGATGACTCATCTTGCACCAGCCACACCGGTCATATAAAACTGCACTTCATCGTTTGTAGGTCGTAGTAGCAAACAGAGTGATATGGAGAGAGACAGGAGGAGATGTGTGTTTGGATATAAGTGGGCAAGTACATGTTATGCAAATAAATGTTGTTCAAACTGGTAATAACTATAGATGTGTTTCCATCCACATGTTTTTATGAACACTTTCAATTTGTGCATAAAAAAAGTTAATGGAAACGCTGCAAATTCAAAAAAATCTCAAAATATATTGCAAAAAAGGTATTTTGCTTGTCTGAGTTATAAAAGTAGCTGTGTGGATAAAAAGCAAATGCAAATAGACTTAAAGAGAATTTGGACATGTTTTCCTCCATTAATCATTTGTCAAAATTGATGGTGATTAATTTAATCAATTAATTGACTAACCTCTAGTTATTTTATATTATGTTTTGTCTTTGCATGTCCATGTTTCATGTTGGATTTAATCTGTTTCTTTTTGTTTGTTTTTAATTTGGACAAGTGTGGGGTGTGTGAATTAATTATGACTTTCATATTAAATCAAAATCAATCAAATTGATGGGAATAAAATATGCAAAGACTCTTATGATGTATAAATAAATGATTAGTCAAATAAGGCCTTTGTCTGTGTGAACGCTGACGACAAATATCAACTCCTTAAGCAATCTGTCGCAGTCGGATTCAACTCCTCCTGCGCTACATGTCAAGAGATGTGGGAACAACAGAAAGAAGAAGAGCTGTGGTTCCTGAGGTGCTTTGAATGTAATATCATCAGCACATGTAACATCTTGTTGCATCATGTTGCGATACTCTTTGTGAAGAAGGAGATGACTGATTACACACCAGGTGCCAAGAATAAGCGAGGGATTAAGTGCTCACTGCTCATGTTTCCAGTTGCATCATGTTTACTTCTCAGCTGCACTCGACAAATCTTCTCTGAGTCTTGAATTAACCAAGAGTGTAGTCTACAGCTGTTCTTCAGCCTCAAAGATGTCTGAGAGCTTTTAAAGAGAGGCCAGAAGGTGCGAACATCACTACTTTTGTGTCGCATGACATTAAAGCAGCATTAAATTGCAGGTTCATGGCTATTAAAAGATCCAAATGTGCTTTCAATGTAAGTGATGGAGGCCAAAATCCAGTGTTTCCACACAGTCGCTTTGTACAAAGTCTATCTGAAGCTTATATGAGGCTTCAGCAGTCTGAGTTAGTCATATCAAGTGGATATCTGACACATTTACAGTCTTTTTACCATCAAATTTCTTTGTGTTTCCTCGGACAGTGTTTCCCTGTTGAGCTGCAGTGGAAGTATAGTAACAAAAAGTGGAACTTTGGCACTAAAAACACTGTAACGTTGAAAGATATCTACTTGATTTGACTCATTTGGACGACTGAAGCTTCATATTAGCTTCAGATAAACTTTTAAATACATTTTTGTACAGAAGGAGGACTGATTTTGTCCCCCATCACTTACATTGCAAGTGCATTGTGAAGGGATCTTCTATTGGTCAGTATGAACAAGAGGGATGATTACAGCAAGAAAAACAGGTTTCAATGTTCATTTGGGCTCCTGAATGTTGTTTAAAACAGACTTGAAAAAATGTGAACCCGTCCTTTAAAACAGCAATTTTCGGATGCAGAAGAACTCCACAACAAGCTGACGAACACACAGCTCTGATATATTGTGGTGGCAGTTTCTGTAATAAAAGACTCACAAACCAGAAAATGTCTCGCAAATGGGTACAATACCAACAACAGATATAGAGAGCTGTCTTAGGTAAAGTACAAAGTCTCTTGCTCTGCTCTGAACAGTCTATTATTATACCTTCAGCAGATAGGTACAGCTGGCCTTCTCTTCAGTTATTTCCACACATACAATTTGCTATTGTTCCCTCAACAAACAGTGCAGTTGGCCTCCTTTTCCTTTCTCTACACACACACACACACACACACACAGTCCGGCATTGTCCTTTCAACGGACAGGTGTGACTGACCGCTGTTATCTCTACAAAGTAGTTTCACCACACACAAGATCATAGAACATCACCAAAGTATAAGTGGAACAATATCAGAATTAGTATAACATATTGTATTGAAGTATACATATTAAATTTTTCCATTACATATATTATCACCGTATAAAGTTGTTAAAGCCAGATTTACACATCCAGCAGACTCCCTCCCTTGCTGTGTAGATCAACAACTGATCTTGAAGCATTTCAGACTCACATCCTGATGTGTGCAAGCTCTTTTTCACAACACAAGTCTCTGATGTTCTCAATAGCTTTGACATTTGAAATCTTATATTCTTTTTTAGGGTGACTTTGCAACGTCTGTCCAGGGACTACAGATGATTTTGATCGTTGTGTGTAAATGAACCATCTGCATGTGCTTCTGTTTGTGAACTTGTTTGCCTAAAATTGCCCCTTGAAGGCAGATTAAAGTATTTTGAACTGGATGAAAATTTGATCTCAACCCATCTCCAACTGCTGAAATTTATTATTAACAATATAATCGAGCTCTTTCTTATTTCACAGATCCTGCCTAAGGCTCCATCTTGGTAGAAATTGGCAAAACTTCCTCAAATAATAGGCCTAACTTTGAACTGGAGAATAACATTTGAAGGAGTGGAGTATTATGAATGTTTACCTTGGCACCATTTAAGACAAGCAGTATCTTATTATGCATATTGATGAGCATCATTTTGAACACAGAAATGCAACTCATTTAGTGGTTTTCACTGTTTTTTCTGCAGATGAACAACTTGAATCAGACACAAAAGCCTCTGACTCAGGGGTCATGATTACTGTAACACACCAGGGGTCAGATGCATAAAACTCTTTGTAGATTCATGACTAAAACTGTGGGTACGCACAAAGCCAGAAACATGTATACTCATTCTTTTTGTCAGATTTAAAAAGCTGTGTGTACACATGGTTGTGTTTTTCTAAATCTCAGTCATTGAGGAACTGGGTGCACGTGCACAAGCCTCACTTTCACTCCCACAATGAGCCGTGAATGCATGAAGACACACCCTGAACCAGCTGTTTTCATATCAACATGTTGCACCAGTCTGTACAGCTGTCCATGAAACAAACTGGAAATAAAAAGTGGAAAAACTGGAAATAAAAAGTGCTGTTTCACCGATTGTGTTGCACCGGCAACGTTCTCCAACAGCAGAACAGCTGTCATTACGTGCGACCATTATTTACAACTGTGCACTTCTTTATACCGTCCATATCATTAATTCATCATATGGACTGTAAACCATAGTCAGCAGTGATATCTCAGAAATGTAATCATAGTTTGCCGCGCTCATATCTTAACCAACTTTACAAGGTGTGAAACAACTAAGGATAAAATAAAAAGAATATCAACAGAAAAATAAATGTTGACTCCTGTGTAAATTAAAAGAATTATAAAAATTAATCACACAAAGTAATTTAATCACTGTTACCGTAATAAATGTGCCTTTGGTTGGCATTTTACGAATCTCTGTGTAAACGCAAAAAAACAATCACACAATCAACCTAAACAAACAATGTTTTCTCTCAGCTATTATTTCACCTCATCACACCACCCTTAGGTCGCTTTAGAAAAACGTGTACGCCTGGTCTGAGGAATGCATGAGGTGCACACAGTCTGCTTTTATAAATACCAGTTTAAGTGTGGGAAATGGCGTATGCATGGTTTTTATGTGTATGCATCATTTATGCATCTGGCCCCAGGGTGCCAGACTTTCAAGAGTAAATTATTTTTTTGTGTGTTTGTACTCCGGCGTTTTACATTTTCTCTTAAACGGCTGTTTCCACAGAGAGAGCTCAAGGTCTACTGATTGCATTTTGTTCTCAGTGGAGCCACAATGTCGTGCAGCTTCCTTCAGGTTTAGTTAAGAAAAATAAAATCATCACAGGTAGTGAGGAGTAAGAACATTTTTTTTCTGTTGCGTCACAGTTAAGATGATGCTGTTATATTTCAATATGTTTGGTGATGTTGCACCGATTGAACTCTGCCAAAGTGAGAAATATACAGGAAGCTCCAAATGCAACGGACATTGTGACAACCTTGAGTCTCCAAGTAATGAAAAGATGAAGACTTTGGTGGCACGTCTGTGGGTGGGTTTGTGTGTGAAATCTATACTTTCTGAATTCTATTGCTCGTTGAGTCAGCATGTAGGAGGAAAACCACCACAATAGCGATGGCATCATAGCAGTGAAGCAGGTTTCAGACGAGGACATAGAGCTGTGTTTATGGGGTCACATTTCAAATATATGGTGTGGTATTCAAATAAAGTGAAGTACTCAAAAGATTTAATTCAAAAAGTAGAGAGTCTTTTGGCTGAATACTGTTACAGTGAACATGTTGCTTTAATACTTTGAACCCTCACTAATATTATTTACAAGGCTAAAAACTGAAATTCATTTAGCTACATTGTTATTTTTTGGGAAAAGTTTTAATGGAAATACAAAATTGTCTGCATATCAACAAACTGTAGGAGGGTGTCAGTGTTACCTGCGATCAATGGACCATGGTGGTGGGATATTTTTAGTTAATGGAGACATATTCTGCACAGTTCCTATGTTGCTAGCTGCCACAGTCACTGAATTAGCTTTGGGACATTTTTAGTGTATATTTTCCATCAATTAGGTTACTATATTTATTATTACTGTATTAATGTAAAACTTTGTTTTTAATGCTACTTAACTCACTCTCTAGCTAAATAGCTCATTCACTCCAGGTCATGGAAATGACATGTAGGTTCTTGCTCCTTTTTTTTTAAAGTCATAATGTGTAATTTTGTATGAAAATAGGAAATTCTGTAAAGAAACATCAACATATACAAACTGATAATATATTTTACCAGCACAGCAACACAGATTCTTACATCATTGTTACTTGGTTTCTTCCATATCATCAAAATTCACCGACGCTTTCTGATAAAGTAATTATTCAACTTTCTAGCTGTGATCTGGAGTTAGTAACTATAATCTTATTGCCAAATTTCACATTGCAACCTGTACAGTACTTGTTACTGATACAAATAATTACTATACTTTGTAAAACATTACCCAACACTGACAATGATGTCAATGTGTCATAATGGAGGACATCAGCAGTGATGTCATACTAGTTGACATTATATAACATTGCCTGAAAAGTCTCACAGCAGCTGACGTATAAAATGTTTTTATATTTTTACTGTTCTGTGTTTATTCTTGTCGTCCCGTCCTGAGATGCTCTCTACGTCACATGAAAGCGTGCTGAGCCTAAAGACCAGATCATCCTTCACATTATGCCACCTATTTCTCTCGACTCTTTGTTCTATTCTTCTTTCTACCTTTTGAAAAGGACGTGTAGAGTCTGATGACTGATGGAGACTGATGCCAAAAGGAAGTGATTTCTATACATTTCTTGTGGAGCTCAATTAGCATCTTTACGTTGTGAAGGTGAGAGTTTCTATGGCTCAAAGGAATAATGTGTGTGTGTGTGTGTGTGTGTGTGTGTGTGTGTGTGTGTGTGTGTGTGTGTGAGAGAGCTCTCGCATCAGCAGATAAGCTCTGAGGAGTCAAGCTCAGCAGGTGACGGCGACACAAAAGGTGTTGATCAGCTTAAAATAAAACGACTCAAATTTGACACTTTGATCTTTGAAGCAATTAACTGTGAAAGATTTAACAATTTGATTAATTCAAATTGACTTTTTAGATATTTTAGCCTTTTAAGTTTCTGCACTAATATGATTTATTGATTAAAGAGACACTATTTCTCAAAGCTAACAACATGTAATTTATTTTAGGAGTTTTTTCCTACATGGCGTAACTTTGCGTTCGGACAGAACGCAAATTTTAGTCGCAGCTAGATTACATACAAAGTCAATGCAAAGACGCATGTGGACACGAATTTGTCCGGGGCGATGCGAATTGATGTGAATACATGTCCACATGAGTTGAAAATATCTCAATTTGCACGTATCGTCAGGATTTATGAATGTACTTCATAAACATACAGAGACAAGAGGAAAAAGGAGAATGGAGAGAAATAACAGAAGAGTTGCTGGTGAGTTCAGTCTATCTTCTCTCTAAATGCTCTTATTGACAGGTTCTCTATTGTTGTTGCTGTTTTGTGACTGTTGCCGAGAAGATGTCAGTTTACTGCTAACAAAGTTAATACTAGCTATCTGAGGCTAGGCCTTTACGTCCACACAGCCGATAGACAATCAATAAACACTAATGGTTTGAATGGGCCTTCGTTTTGAGAGTATCTGTTTTTGATTCTCATGTAATGTAACATTGCCTGAAAAGTCTCACAGCAGCTGATGTATATAACGTTTTTATATTTTTACTGTTCTGTGTTTATTCTTGTCGTCCTGTCCTGAGACGCTCTCTACGTCACACGAAAGCCTGCTGAGCCTAAAGACTCCCATCATCCTCCACACTATGCCACCTATTTTTCCTCGACTCCTTGTTCTCTTTCTACCTTTCTACCCAGGACGTGTGGAGTCTATGAATGATGGAGACTGTGCCAAAAGGAAGTGATTTCTATACACTTCTTATGGGTGGTGGTAATGCTTTGACAGATGTACGCTGATGTGAACAACATGAGTGGAGCTCAATTAGCATCTTTATTTTGTCAAGGTCAGAGTTTCTATGGCTTAAAGGAATAATGTGTGTATGTGTGTGTGTGTGTGTGTGTGTGTGTGAGAGAGAGAGAGAGAGAGAGAGAGCTCTTGTATCAGCAGATGAGCTCTGAGGAGTCAAACTCAGCAGGTGACGGCAACAAAAAAAAGTGTTGATCAGCTGAAATTAAATGACACAAATTTGACACTTTGATCTTTGAAGCAATTAACTGTGAAAGGTTTGACAATTTGATTAATTCTAATTGACTTTGTAGACATTTTAGCCTTTTAAGTGGCTGCACAAACATGATTTCTTTATTAAAGAGACACAGTTTCTTGCTCAAAGCCAACAACATATAATTTATTTTATCCCTAGTGGATTTTGATATTTGAATGAAAAGGCACAACTTTTCAGCTCCTTGTTGTGATTCACTGTCATTTCTGATGTTTCTGATTCTCCTTTTGAGATCTGTGTATTGCTATTTCTCTCTTTGGGATTCTTGACATGGTTTGTATTAATTATATATTTGTTATATGTGCAAACAAACTAATATGAAGTTAATAAGTATGACAGAAATCTCAGCCATTTTATTAAACAATAAAATAAGGCAGTTTGAAATAAAATAAATAGTATACAGAATGATTAAATGGAACTGACTGATCATTTATCATATGTTTATAAAGTTTATAGAGTTTTTGCCCCCCAAAAATGCATTTCACAGGTGTTTGGGACAGTTTTAGGGTTAAACTGAGAGGTGGATTTAACAATAAGATCGTATAAGGTTGTGTCCAAACTCACTCCCTATTTACCAGGTAGTGCAACATATTTACACTCCAACATTTTATTCTAGTGTCTGAACTCTGAATGTGTAAATTAATTCACTATGTAGTGCCCACAAAAATCCCACAATGGAACAAAAAAAGCCCATGACTGTCACTCCCTATTTACTATATAGTGTACAACATTTACTCTATATCATTTAATTTGAGTGACGAATTCTGAGTGGGTAAATGTATCTTCTTTATAGATATACGTACATATAAATAGTTGTATAAATGTATAACAGAATAAAAAAGTAATCTCCATGACATGTACACTACTTTCATCCAACAATCTCACATTGCATTGCTCCACATGTTGTGTGACTGCTGACAGCAATGATGCAAAATAATGATTAGGGTGAACTGCCCCTTTAAGCCTAGATCGAAGAACAACCAGCAAACCCTGATCGGAGGACCTTAGAGACCTGCTGGTGACACGGGGCTGCAGCAGATCTCTAATGTAGGCAGGTTCCTGACCGTGCAGAGCTCTACGGGTGATCACGAGAACTTTGAATTGGATTCTGAATTTGAAGGGGAGCCAGTGAAGAGCAACCAGAATCACATCACGTGACACCTTTTGGAGGACCTGGTCAAGTCTAGCAGCAGCATTTTGGACCACTTGTAAACGTTCCAGGGATGTTTTATAGAGGCAGGTGAAAAGGGAGTTATAAGAGTCAAGACGAGATGATATAAAAGCATGAATTAACATTTCCATCTCCGCTTGAGACACAATGGGCCTGAGCTTTGCAATGTTTCTCAACTGAATAACTTCTGGCCCAAATCCAAATTTCTCCAACATCAACCAGCGCCAATGTCAACTTTGTTGAACGCTTTCTCTAAATCAATTCCTAGGAGCAAGCCCCCCTGTGCTGACATAGTTCAGACTGTGTCCCTGATTGTGCCAAAGGTATCTGCGATGTCCCTACCTGGTATGCTGTATGCCTGAGTTTTCAAGTCTGTTTCTTTCACTTTTGTTATCTGATTGAGTTCAATGCTATTATACAGTTCAAGCAACAGGGGGACAAGGTGATCTTTGAAAGCATAAAAGTTCATTAGAATTTACAACATACTTTCCTGCTTTCCTGCATAGTTTAAACACTCCCAATCCCACCTTGCTTCTTGAAAACATAAAATTACTATTTTTAGAGTAGAAAAAACTGAGTCTATTTTAGTTTTAGTGCTTTAGTGCAGGGGCGTAGTGGACTCAGGGTACACGTGGGATATGTCCCCCGCACTTCCCATATATGTGCCGTCTGTCCCCCACACTCTTTACACACGCTGTCTTGTGATCACAATCAAAGAGTTGAGACGTGCGCTGGCAGTGCTGCTCTGCACAATGTTCAGCAAACCAGCCAACAAGAGGCAAAAAACCTTGCACACCTTCTTTCACACAAACCATGTAAGTTGAGTAACGCTGTTGCCTGTTGACAATGACTACCAGCTTTATTGTTACCTATGTTAGATGGCTGGATAGCTAGCTTCATGCTAGGAATAGACCCATATTTTTTTAATGTTAATAGTAAAAGCAGGGAGGAGAAGGTGGACCAGAAGGCAACAGTCGTGCAGAGGCTTCACAGGTGAGGAGACATTATAACTGGCTGAGAAAATATCTATAGCATAAAAGTGACTTTGAGATTAATTTCCTAATATTATTAATATTATTAAATCTTTTTAAAAATATTGCTTTGCCCATTTTTTAAAAATCTGTATTATTGCAATAGACAGAGCAGGGAGAAAGCAGCGTGCAGCAGCCAGGACAGAGACGAGGCTGCAGCACTGGGAGTCAGGGAGAGGCTTCACAGGTGAGGAGAGATTATAACTGGCTAAGGAAATGTCTATAGGACAAGAGTGACTCTGAGATTAATTTCCACAGCTATTTCAGAACTGCTCTTCTTATTTCTACTCTAACATTTCTTTGCACATATTTTTTTTATCTGTATTGCAATAGACAGAGCAGGGAGAAAGCAGCACACAGCAGTCAGGACAGAGACCAGGCAGTAGCTCAGGGAGAGGCTTCAGAGAGAGACACAGCAGAGGATGGATCTTCTGTGGCCGCTTTAAAACCACACCTGCTAAGACCATTATGTCTCAGAAGTTGACAGATAAAACTCTAAGGTTTCAGAGACAGTGGTATCGGGACTTCCCTCGGCTACATTTCATCCCAGGTGTTGAAGGAGCATTGTGCTTTTACTGTCACAAAGCAACTGAACAGAAAACATCACAGCTTGAAAAAAAAACACAGAAGCCACATTTATTCCCACTGGTTTTAAAAACTGGAAGAAGGGCCATGAAAGATTTGTATTACATGCCAGATCAGAATGTCACAAGATAGCCTTAACAACACAAATCTATGAGACTAGATCAGTGGACGTGCAACTGTCTAATATACGGGCATCACAGCAAGAGGAGGCACGAACGTGTCTGTTAAAAATAATTAGTGCTGTGCAGCTCTTGGCAAGGCAGGGTTTAGAGGGCATGATAGCAGTGAGGGAAATTTTGCACAGCTACTGAAATATAAGTCTGAGAATGACTCTCATCTAAGGAAATGTTTGAGTGCCCGAGTTGACTGTACGTCCCCAATTTCAAAACAACATCCTGAGTTTATTGAGCCACATCAGATAACATCAGGTCACTACCACAACTGCAGTTTTCTGTGATTATGGATGGCACACAAGACGTGTCAGGAAAGGGGATGGAGGCAATATGTGTGAGATACACTGACCATGATCTAATACTTCATGATGTATGAAGTGTCTGTGACCACAGGAGAGAACCATGCAAAGGTTATTATGGATGTGTTGCTCCGTCTGAATTTGTCAATTGCTGGGTTGAGAAGGCAGGCCTATGATGGTGCTGCTAACATGGCAGGAATATATTCAGGAGCAAAGGCCACCATCAAGGACCTCTTGCTCCTTATGTACATTGTGGGGCTCATAGTGTGAACCTAATCACAAAACATGCCTGCGTAGTCTCTCTTGTTGTTCGTGACTCTTTGCAGTGGGTTCATGAATTGGGAGTTTTGTTTGGCCAGTCAATGAAATTTAAATCTATATTCCAGGATATTGTAGAAGCAGAGAGCGGGCCGGTCCAGTCTATCAGGCCCTTGTGTCCCACAAGGTGGACTGTACGTACAGTTGCCATTCGTTCACTTTTAAACCAGTATCAGCCTGTATTGCTTGCTTTAGATGAAATGGCATCTGGGAAGTCACATTCAGCCAGCAGGGCAAACGGCTTGCTTGAAAGATTGCGAAAGGGCAACGTAGTTCTTGGTCTCCTGCTTGCCTTGGAGGTTACAGAGGAATTAGATTGCCTCAATAAGTCTCTTCAAAGTCATACACAGACAGTTGATGATATGCTTGCTGCTGTCACTTGTGTAAAAGACAGCATAACTGAAAAACGAACACATGAGAAATTTCAAGGTATCTACAACAAAGCATCACAAATGTGTGAAACACTCAACCTGTCTCCAATTGAAATACCTCGTATGTACCTCCCTCCTTGGTTGACTACTTCAGAACGGAATTTTTCAAGGTCCTGGACACCGTGAGTATGCAATTCAAAGAACTTTTTTGAAAATGAAGGGCTGCGTATGATCAGGAATCTACTCTTAACAGGAGTGACAGATGTCGATGTTTTGCTGCAACACCCAGAAGTGAACAGAGCTTCTCTTCAAGTGCAGTTTGCAATGTTCAAGTCCAAGTATGACTTTCAGTCAAGCAGTGACGCTGCTATCATTCTGTCGCCAGAAGTCTGTGGCCTCTTTGAGCAAGTGGAAATATTTGTGCGATTGCTTCTTAATGTGCCTGCTTCCTCTGCTGAGGCCGAAAGAAGCTTTGGTGGTCTTCAGAGGTTAAAAACCTTGCTCCGAAGCACAATGACACAGTCCAGGCTCAACAGTGTTGCTGTGTGTCACGTCCACAAAACTAGACAAACTAAATAGGAGACAGATTGCTCAGCAATTCATTGCGGCTAATGAAAGGCGCAGAAAGACGTTTAAGTGCTTCACTTAGACTAGATCAGTGTACATACTTGTATTATATGTACGTGCTGCAGGAGGCTTCTCCTCTTAAACCTATATAGACAAAGAAATGCATGTTCCTCAGTGAGTTACAGACATTTATTTTTTTATCACCTCTGAAATATAAAAGTGTTATACATCATTTAAAAATAAGGAAAAACTTCATCTGTGAATACGTGGAAGACTGGAGTCATTTACTTTTTCAAATAACTTTTTTTTTAAATTTCTTTCTCCAAACTGAAAACAGCAAACACACACACTTAGAACTTATTGTAAAAATACTATAAAAAATGAGATGAGATGTTAGGTTGATCCTCTTGACCTAAAGTCTAAGAGTTATTTAATATTTTGTAAAACAAATCTCAGTGTTATATCGATGCCACACTAGGTTTCTATTCCTATGTGATAGGGATGCAGCGATTAACCGATTTTTCTGTTAATCGTGATTTAAAACGTCACAGTTATTTAACTGTAGATGATCAGCAACAACAGAGTTAATGTAGATGCTTGAGGGTCGTTCTGTGTCGACTCACCCAGAGCTTGGCAGCTCAAACTTTTGATTTTGATAATTTTAAAGAACTTGAGTCGGTCCCCGGTTGCCGTACTCTGGCTGTTTGTGGTTATTTGGTTCTTTAGCTGCTAAGGAGAGGTGCGATTGAAAGCAAGAGGATGATAAATCACTCAATACAAGTCGGCTTACTCTTGAACAAATGATTGCTACGCTCCTGCCATAGTGAGTGCATTAACATTCAGGTATGCAATGTTGAGCATCAAAAGAGTGAAAATGAAAGTGAGAATAACAATCATTACTTGCTGTTTCTATCTTCATTCTTCCTACATTCATTTTCTTTTCTCCTTTCATTGTGCCTCTCTCTTGTCTGATTAAACTGTGTAAAGTCCATATCTGAGTCAGAGCCATCAGAAACAGGTAATAAGTGGGCTGAAGGCTGCAGCTGGGAGGGCTGCATCTGGGAGGACTCCAGCTGGGTGGACTCCGGCCGAGAGCATGACAACTGAGTGACTACAATTAGGTTAGTAACAGCGCCTGGCACGACAACAGGACTTTCTTTATTTGCTGGAGTAGGAGGTACAAGAGGTTCAGGTCCCAAGACAAGCCTCGTTCCTCCATTCCCCCCCCCTCTGGTCTCAGTGTGAACCTGCTCACACTCATGCAGTCCATGCTGGAGCCTAGCTCTGGACCTTCTTTGCCTGTTTCTGCTGGGACTACTGTCGCAGCAGGCTGTTTCCCAGCCTCTGCATCTGTTTGTCCATCCTCAAACTCCAGGTCTCACTCAATTTCTTCATTCACACCCCCCCACTCACCACCACCTAGAGGTCAGAGACGTTGCCACTGTTTTCTTTACTCTCATTGCTTATACAATCCTTAATTGGACTACAGCACAAAACACATTTTTTGGCACTCTCAGTACATTCCCTGGCAAAATGCCCCTGGACACCACACTTATGACAAAAGTAATCTGGACATTCATGCAGGACATGACCAGGTTGGATTTTTTACACTTTGACCTGTTTATCCTGAATAACTCTGAAGTATTCTGGGACCCAGAGCGGTGTTGAATTTGATTCAATATGGGAGAGATTGTACCTTTCATGAACCTTGTGCTGTCCACTATGCTAGTCCCTGGCCTCATCCTGCGTTTGATCAGGGGAGATGGCACAAAAATCCCCATCCGTGAAGTTTGTCCAGAATTTCACTGTTCTCAATGTAGGCCGGCAGGTTGAGGAACAAGACGACCAGCTCATCATTGCATCTTCCTGCACACTACCAAGCCATCGCACAGCTCCCGTCCACACTTCATTAGTTCATTTGTTGTTACTTTGTCCGTCCCATCAAACTCCACACAAACCGTCAAGTCATTCAGTCTGCTTATCATTTCTTGTTTAATTTCTTTACTATAAACTTGCTTTTTGGTCTGTTGTTCAGCTTCAGGAGAGGGAATGGAAAAGTCATAAATTAAAAAAAACACTACTGGGGGACAAAAAACTGATACATAAACTTAAATTCACCAAAAAACTTCAAACGTCTGCTGCTACAAAAAATTTCCCACAAGGCTCCTGCTGCTACATTAACATATCATGTGACACCACGTGCTGACGTGCTCAGGGTGGAATGGCCGTTAGCCACTCACAATTTCACATAAACACTCTTTATGTGTTCGTTAAGTGACCACAGCCGTTTGTTCATGTTGTCTTAAAGGTGTCTGAGTTGGAATGAAGCTCTATTTACACATAAACGATAAGTAGCCATTGTAGGAATAACACTACACTCGAAATTAATATTAAGCACTCGTAAATTATACGGGGCAATACTCTTTGCTTTGAAGAGAAAAATTAAATGAATCACTCTTATCTGAAAGTCGTATATTCTCTGTCATAAAGGAATACGCAAATACAACCACTTGGTGATAAATCAAGATATTTATTGATCTACCAAGGGATAGGGATGAATGGGAGCACTAGACTTTGCTTTTAAGAGAAAAATTAAATGAATCAGTCTTATATCTGAAAGTCATAAATTCTTAATACAGGGACCACCATCTCTGTTGTTAAGGAGCACACGAACACAACGACGGGGCGATAAATCAAGATATTTATTGAACTACCAAGGGATGAATGGGAACACTGGGCAAGGCAAGTTTATTTATACGGCACATTTCACCAACAAGGCAATTCAAGGTGCTTTACATAAAACATTAAAAGCATCAAGCAACAGTCATTAAAAAGCCAAGAGAACAGAAAATGAAAACAAGCTAAAAAGCATAAAGCATAAGCATGTATACATACAACTGGAATGAATGCTTGACTCAATCTGTAAATTAAATGAACAAGTTATTGCCAATGGAATTAATGAATGAATGTTATCAAAAGCGAGTCAAAGGTGCAACAAGGGGCAATTAACTCTAAGTAAAGATGGTTTTCCTACTGTTTCCATGATGATGAAGGGCTGATGATGAGGCGAACTTCCCGGAAAGCACCGAGCAAGGTCGCAAGAGTGACAGCCAGATGAGAACCGCTGCAGCAGGTTCAGTGAAGCTGAACCAAGCAGACTTGGTTGAGGCCACAAAGCAGGTGTGTGTGTTAGTTCAAGTCTTCTTGCGTTCAGCGGCAGGCTACATAGTTTGGATGCTGGAGCTCCAATGAACCAAAAGAGTCCTTGAAAAGTCTTTAAAAAGTTTAACTACACAATAAAAATAGATCACAAATAATATATATTCAAATGGAAAACAGCGTGGGTTGACTAATGGATTTTGGCTTTTAGTTGGGGAAAAAAAAAGAAGCCAGACAAACAGTTGTAAACTTTTATAGTCTAGTGGGTGTGTTTTTTGAAAGAATTAGGATCCTTGGCGCTCTTTTGAGGGACACGCATTGGTACTAATTAACTCCTTTTGTGTGGAGAGAAAAACTGACCTTCAAATAAAAAGGGAGATAATTTAATTCCTATCGAATATCTGAAAATTACATGCTCACAAATTGAATATTCACTAATTTCTGTCACCAGTGCCAATTTCATCAACACATCATGAATCAGTGAGAAAACACTTGGTAATATTGATTAACCAAATAAAATACAGAATAAAATCAATAAACATTTGATTCCCTAATCTGTAATTAAATTGGCAATCGAACCAGAGCTAAATAACATGCTTACACTGGTTAATATCAAATTAATCAAAGACAATAATATGTATGACTTGTAATTAACAGATTTTGAAGCAGGCTTTGAATTTCCATAATATCAAACTAATTAAATCATTCATGGGAGTAAACATCTATATCATCTAACATGGGTTAGACAAGTCAAGATACGTGTATATTTACACATTTAGTAGCATTTTCTGACCAATTCAGACACTTATTGTCTCTGTATAAATTACAACCCCAGAAAAAAGAAAACTCACACAAACAAAATTTTTACTTTATACTGATAAAACAATAAAGAAAGTCCTTCCTCCTGTGCCTCACTGAACTGAGTCATGTGCTTATTAAACATGTCCTTGTTCATTATGTGCAGCAGCCTCAGGTGATCTGAGGCTCTGTTCATACAGAGCACAGTTCTGTCTCATCCATGTTGCTTTCCTTATATATGCATATATATCAGTGCATTATTGTTTTTTTCTCCTTTTTTCAGGAGCCAATATAAACATATAAGTTTACCTCAGGAAGGCCACAGTGGTCTGTGAGGAGAGCCTTTACCGTCTCTCTGTGTTGAGACAGGGCCCTGCACCTAAGGAGCTGTCCACCCTCTTGTACAGATCAATTTTGAATTTGGTGCAGGACAATACCAGTGAATACCCTCCTGTGCCTTATATTAAAGTCCAAATGAAATAATCCTTAACTTGGGAATTCAATGTTTTGAAAACCCTCTGCCAGGCTATTTCAGAGGCCGATCTCTTGGTGATTTTGGATATGAAGAGCTTGTGCCAGTCTTCAGTTTTGACAGTTGAAATATTAACAGTTTTATCTCCAAGGCACAGGAGGAAATTCAAAGCACTGTCCTGCACCTTACAGTATCTTCTTCTGAGCAGGCCATGCCACTCAGGTGTATAGGTTCTGCTCAATCTTCCTACCTATCTCTGCTACTTGTCTCTTTCTGTACTTCACATGTTTTCCTTTAGGTTTTTCACACTTTCACTAAGTCAAAGTCCCCCTTAAAATCCACCACCTGTCCCACCTAGCTGCTAACGTGCTGCTGACCAAATGCCTCCCCTGAGAGGAAAGGTAAATGCAACACATGCTCTTTTTCACTGCATTCTGGCCTGAGGTGGTGCAGAATCTTGCCCCATGCCTCTAGCACCTCCTGGTAGAAGTCTGATAGGTGGTTGTAGGCTTTTCTGGGGGAGGTGACAAAAAAATATATATATATATGCTCCTCTCCCTGTACTCTGCCAAGCAGCTCACCAGCAAGTCCTCCCAGGGGTACTGCCAGGTCAAATCCAAAAACTTACTAATAAATTTCACCCTCAGTGCATCTGTTTTGGCACTTACATCAATTATGCCTAATCCCCCCCTCCCTTTTATTAGCAATTAACAGTCTGTGAGCGATCGAATTTCCTTTTACCCTCTAAAGAAAGGTGGAGACTGGACTATTTAGTGAATTTAGTGCCCAATTAGGCAGCTCACCGTTCCCCAAAACATGGTTAATTTTGGACGGTATCAGAGCATTAGATACAATTACTTTTCCATTCAGGTTGAGCCCTCTTGCCCTCCACAAATTCAGCTGAACCTGCACCCTGTTTAACAGACTCATTTCTACCTCTTTCCCCTCAGCTCTCACCACAGTACGGAGGTTAGAGATGACCTCTGGCTCAGAGAAGACGCTGTTGTCCTCATCACTCTCATTACACATACACTCTGACATCAAATTATGGCACAAGGAGCACTTTTTCTCTGCTTTACTGTGACACTCTCTGGCATAATGCCCCCGGCCTCTGCACTTATGGCAGTCACGCAGGATGTGACTGGGTTGAATACACAGTCTACACACTTTAACTTGTTTGTTGTGTATCACATGGATGGACTCTTCTCCTACAACAGTGTTAAACTTAGTTGAATACGGCAATGATTGTAACTGTTCCTTAAACTTCACTTTCAAGAAGCAAGTCTCGTCAGTGGTCCCAGTCCCCGACCAAATCCTGCGCTTTATGGGAAAGGTGGCTGAGACTCTCCAGCTTCTGAGTTTCTCCTGGATTTCATCATTGGTTATGTAGCTTGGCAGATTTAAACACCAGCTTATCATTACTCAGCTCTTCTGCCATAACGCTGACGTCCCTGTTGCTCCTGTTGTCTTAAAGCTGGCTGAGTTGGAATGAAGCTCAGTTTACACATGAATGACGAGTAGCCTTGCACAACCAACATTTCAAAACAATTCACACGGTCATTTTATGGTACGAGTGAAGTAGAAATATGGCTTAAGAACAGTTGACAGATGTGTGAAGAAACAGCATTCTGTCTGTCCAGAGGCTAAAGTGAAAAAACTTACAGCACCTGGTATTTCCAGGTGGTCTCCCATTCGAGTACTAACCAGAACCGACCCTGCTCAGCTTCCAAAATCAGACTTGCCCAGAGTGGTCTGACTATAAGCCACCCACAGTTTCACATACACACTCTTTATAGGTTTGTTAAGTGACCACAGGGCCAGGTGGACAGTAGATTAAAATACAGTAAAAAGGATTAGTACATCCAACTTAAATCACTTTAAGTTCGAAAGAGGAAAATGAAGTACTCCGAGTGACATATGAAGCAACTTGCTGAACATCGCAGCAAGTCCTCCAACCACGGCCAGAAATTCTGGGCGAGCTGATAAAAGTTGAATCTTTCAGGCAGAGCTTGATGACAGGGCCAATTCCCACATTCCTCTGCCAGGTTTCAGTCTGGAGCATAAAGTCTTATTTCTTAGACAAGACGAAATCATTTAGCACCCGGGCAGGGTGCGCAGATGACGGGGACTCTCACCACTGCGCAGGTAGGGGACAATCAGCTGAGAGTTGGGGAAGACAGGTTGGAGAAAGTCTGACATTCCCAACCACGGATAAGGGGAAGTCATTCCATAGAGTAACAGGATACACCGAGCCAAAGCTCACCAGAAGTGATTGGCACCGTTTTCCAATGACACCTCACCTCCTGAACTGTCTTAGCTTCATTTGGACCATTCTTGCCTTCTCCTCCTCTTGTATTTGCAAGAACTTCGGTGCTGCAAACCGTTACAGGCAACATGATCCACCATAGACACTCTGATGAACAGGAGAGCCTAGCGATCATAAACCTGAGTAGCAAGTCCATTGCTGACAAACAGGAGAACGAATAGAGCAACACACAGGACAGGTAGGGGACAACGGGATAGCCGGGCAGCAGCAAAGGCAAATACAGGCACCATCGTACCCCAGATCCCAGCTCATGCAAGATAAAAACATCTCAATTTGAGTGAAAAAAATCGCACATACTGCAGGGCTTTATGATTGTACTTCATAAAAGTACAGAGATGAGAGGAAAAAGGAGACTGGTGGGAAATAACAGAAAGAACTGGAGTTGCTGGTGAGTTCTGACTTCAGTGTATCTCGTCTCTAAATGCTCTTATTGGACTGTTAGGTTCTCTATTGTTGTTGCTGTCGCTGACGAGATAGCAGTTTACTGCTAACCAAGCTTTTACTAGCTATCTGAGACTAGACCTTTACATCTACACAGCCAATAGATAGTAAACACTAATGGTTTGAATGGGTGCTCTGTCTTCATTGTGAGAGTAATTGTTTTTGATCTTCAGGTCAAACATTTGAGTTTCTGGGTTTTCACTCGACAGCTGTAATCATACTGACATATCTGCCCAAAGAGAAACACACACACACACAAACACTTAACACAGTCTGGTAAAAACATCGTTGATGTACCTGAGGGAGGTCATGCGGCTTCAACAGCAGGTGCAGCCAGATAAAGTGATTTCTCACTTAAGCTGGACGTCTGAGGATACTTCAGCTTTTTGCATATTGGTGTGACATGTTGGATTAAAAGGCCTTTTTTTCTTTTAAAGCCAAGAGAGTCTTAAAAACGGTACAGATGTAGATGTAGCAGAGGCAGAAGCATTGTCATGATATACTATAATGCTTAAGGCGAGGCAAGTTTATTTGTATAGCACATTTCAACAACAAGGCAATTCAAAGTGTTTTACATAGAGCATAAAAGGCATCAAAACAGAATATAAAAGCAACACAAGTAAAAAGACATTAAAACAATTAAAAAGTGTTAAATTTGGAAATAAAAAGAAGCTAAAAGGAAATAAAACAGATAAAACAAGAGAATAAAAGTTACAGTGCAGTGTGAAATATTAACTCTCAAATTGATTGTGATTTAAAAGAACTGAGAGTTGCAGCAGATCTACAGTTTTCTGGGAGTTTGTTCCAGATATGTGGAGCATAAAAACTGACCACAGCAGTATTTTAAAATAAATTCTTTGACAGACAGGAAGCCAGTGTAAAGATCTGAGAGCTGGAGTTATATGATCCTCTTTTTTGGTCCTAGAGAGGACTCAAGCAGCAGCGTTCTTAATCAGCTGCAGCTATCGGATCGATTTTTTAGGGACACCTGTGAAGACATCGTTACAGTAGTCGAGTCTACTGAAGATACATGCATGGACAACTTTTTCCAAATCCTGCTGAGACATAAGTCCTTTAATTCTTGATATATTCTTCAGGGGATAGTAGGCTGACTTTGTAATTGTCTTAATGTGGCTGTTGAAATTCAGGTCTGAGTCCATGACTACACCAGGATTTCTGGCTTGGTTTGTAGTTTTTAACATTGTCGATTGAAGCTGAGCGCTGACTTTTAATTGTTCTTCCATGGCTCCAAAAACAATTACTTCAGTTTTGTCTTTGTTTAATTGAAGAAAACTAGAAGGTAGAAGTAGAAGGTCGGGGTGGATGGATGGGACAGCAGCCAGGTTTCCACCCAAATTTAGTTCAAATTTTAACAGAATTTTCAGAATATCGGCAAAAGAAATTTTGAATTAATGAGTGTTCCCATCCACTCTTGTTGTGTGACTATCAGGAGATAATCAGCAGGTGGCGCTAATTCTCCAGTCGTGCCATTAATTCATTGCAGAAGAAGAGAACACAACAAGAGGACGTCATTAAAAGAGCAGCAGTCAAAGCTCAAACGATAGAAAACCATGTTGGAAATGTGATGGAAATATGACATTTCTGGAAGGTTACAGTCTTCATTTATTCTCTAAGTTGGTTTCCATTTTATCCATTTATCAATATGCAAACTTTTCCACCTCAGCCAAGCATAAAAACTCACAACAACACAGGATGGGAACGGCAGGAGAAGAGGTTAGAAGATTCAGGGAAGGTGGGAGTGGTTGTCAGTGTTTGTAGTTTCCGTAATTACAAGTTCCGACTTGTAAATAGCGTTCACGTCAACCTCCAAGTCATAATTACGACGGCGAAACTGGCATTTTTCTGAGAGCTCCGATATATCAGACTTGGTCTCCCCTCCCCCTCCACTCAGAAATATGTTTTTCTTCTTGTGCTTCACTGTGCAAAATGATGCAGATGCAGAAATTGAAACTAGAAGGCTGTTTTCACAATTATCTGTTAAAACTGGAAAGTTTTGCTGTGCTCACTTAAAATCTAAATTTTAGGGTTAGACTTACGAGCATGATTTGTGACATCAAATGGGAGATAATTGTAGTCCAATATGCAAATTACACAGGTGTGATGTGGAAACTTGAAGCCTCCAGTGTACAAACACTGAGAATGGACTTTGCAGTAAAGTAGGAGACATCTTGTGTCCAGCAGGAAAATATGATTAAAAATATTTTTATCTTCATAATTTATAATTTTTCAATGAGGGAGGAGGAGAAGATGTGAATTGAAGGTTTTTATATTGGTAATTGTACTTTCCTTTGTGGAAAAAGAACATCAGTTCAATCAACACACAGTATTGTTCTGAGATGAGTATTTGTATATGTCTTAATAAATGTCAGAGGGGATCTTTAATAATCGGGAAAACCAAATACACATGGACGCCTCACATCTGGCTCAGGAAGGAATACTTTTACTAGAACCTGATGAGCCTTCTGTAGGTGTTTGACAGGGTGGTGTGATGTTCAGTGTTTCGGTGTCAAAAGCACGACATCTAATACCTCCAACCATTATCCACAGAGCTTCTAATGAGGTACTGGAGCAGCAGTTGGAAGGAGGTATTGCACATTAAGAAAATGGCACCACGGTGTAGCAGCATGTTATACGAGGATATAAATAAGGGTTTTGAAAGAAACAAAACAAGCAAGGTGTTTGTGTGCCAGATGTAAGTAATTCACAGTCTATCTACAGCAGAGTGTGTGTGTGTCTTAAAAGAAAAATTATCCACCATTTCACCGCCGCTCCTTTTCCCATGATTGTGTGCGGGAGAAATGCTTTTTGGGCCCCCGTCAGACCCAGAAGTTGTAATTACACGGTTTGGCCACTATGTCAAATTGGCTTGAAACCCAGTTTACTTCCTGAGGGCTTGGTTTATACATACTGAACGGCTTCAGCACGAGCATATAACTACAATAAACCCCAAGGGGAAAAGATGCATCAGTCAGTCACCAGTGACCTGCACTAACAACTTAATGGTTTCACACAGTACTCAAATGAGTTTTAGCACTAATTAAAGTTGTAAAACTTACATTTTGATCATGGGCAGTTAATTTGGTAACATATAATAAGCAGAATAGACTGGAGAAGGTGAAGGCTTTTGTTGGACTTGGTGTGCCATTACATTGCTACTACTACTTCCAGGATACAGAAGGCTATTTGGCAGTACAAGTCCAGTATGTATCAAACCCAGAAAAGAATCAGCACTTCAGATTCATTCGTATATTTTAAGCCAGCGCTATGTGTGGTGGAGGATCTAGTCTGCCGGAACTTTATTGAAGAAAAGCTGTGAGCACATTTAGACGATAATCATCTGGAGTTGAATTGATGGCACTCTCTCAGTATTCTCCCTCCGGCTCTTCTGTCTCATGAGCCGACGCTTTCACGCGACAAGCCACCGGCTCTTTCCTGCTTCACATTTTGGCTGTGTGTTGCTGTATGAATTTGAATATTGGGCAGGAACAGCAAGGACTACAAACAAACTGCGAGCAGAATCTCGGGGATTAATGTGGAAAAATTGTCACAGCTACATTACATGACCCTGAGCAAGGTTTCTATAAAAACAACATTAAAGCAGGCACAGCGTGAGATCCTGTCGCCTCAGCTGTCATCTCAGCCATATTTAAATTTATTATTAGGACAGGGTTTTCTAATTGGTTCGCCTCGATGCTGTGTTTTCTTTTTTTTTTTTTTTTTACTCAATGAATGCTACTACTGAACAGGATTTAAAATGTGCATTTCATTCAGATTTCCCTGCAGCCAGTTTCGAATTAAGATTAGAAAATTATTCATTGTACACACCTGGGAACGGTTGTATGCAGCTCTCTCTCTCTCTCTCTCACTCATCTGTATGTGTGGGAGTTAAATTACCCCTCAGTGAAGTTGAACTGTTTCATCTTGTAAGCTCAAATGAGCGGAAACTGATTTCATTGGCTTTGAAAATAGCTTTAATTGGCGACGATAAATGGCTTTGGATGATAAGGAGTATACGGTAAACTGCAGCGCCTTGCAGTAAGAACAAGACAAGACATTACCTGCTTTCACTGTGAATTCATTATAACAGTACAAAGGATGCATAAGAAAAAGAAGGAAAAATAACTTTTATCCCAGAGCTGAGCTGCTACCTCAGACTCTAGATAGACTTAAGCCCCGTGTGGACGGGATTCATGTCTGTAGGGCAGTTGTGGTGATTTGAACATTACCTGCTGGTCAGTGATTTTAATCCAGTCCCTCTCTGTATGTGGCTCAGTTTTCACCCTCCCACCCCAGTAATAATTACAGCTGCAATGACTGTGTTTGTTGTTTGTTTTTCAGCGAACTCGCTGCTGCTCCTCCTGTTGTTTAAATCCCGCCCGGAGCAATGTCCCTGCATTTTCAAGTGGGAATAGCTGCTTGTTCTTCTACTACAAAAATAAATGTTTTTGCTAACCTGATAGATGCAAACATGCTAACACTCAACATATTTTGGAACCAATATGACAACAGAAAAAAACATAAAATCATCCTGAGAGCAAGACCCCATAAAAGCTTATCAAATGGGCTGTTGTTGTCAACTACAGTTATAAAGCTTTTCCTATAATCATTTACATTTTGACACCATTAAAAGTCTGCTGAATTAGCTATTAGCAGCTCCTGTTTGCAAAGTAGCCATGGATGTACAGACAACTATCACGGGATTATTCTGATACTGAAGAAAACTTAAAAATATGATGATTCTCAGGCAAGTTCTGCAGCCTCTTTTTTTTCTCTGGTTTTTAAATGGATTTATGGAATAAATAATGATATCCTGGGGACGTGTAAGTCATACCGAATCTGATATCAATATGTGCTTCATGTTTGAGTTATGACTCTGAGAATGAGTATAATTTTTGACTCAAATTCACCTCATGCAGTATCTTCCATCTATAATTTTGTCATCCTGATTTTCCATATTGTCATTTTGCTTTCTTAGTTTATTCTGTACACAAATCTATTTCCTGACTGTCCTGGAAGAGGGATTCCTCCTCTTCCTGAGGTTTTCCTTATCTGAATTGAGAGTCTAAGGATAGAGGTTGTCAAATGCTGTTCAGACTGTTCAGGCAAATCTGTTTTTTTTTTGGTGATATGGGGCTATATAAAATTGACTTTACACAGCTTTCAGGTGAGCTGTGATATATGTGGCAGCAGGCAACTGTTCTCCGCTAACAAGAAAGACAGAGCAGAGATAAAAATTTTTAGAAGATAACAGATTCATTGACGTCTGAGCTCTGCAAATTAATACAGATGTCAGCACTCAGACACACTCATGCCTAAATAATTTGCATACATGTAAAGTCCTGCTGGTGTAAAGAAGAACAGCTTTGGAACTGGAGGCTGATGTGGGAAAACACATTTTTTTCATAAAAAAACTGTTCTAAAACATGTACAGTACAACTCGCATACAAACTGAAGGTATTTCTGAGTAGCCCAATGATATTTTTGACCATGTTCACATTTTAGTGTTTGCAACTACAGTTGAAAAGTGTTTCCTATTTACCTTTTTATATTTTATACATGCTTAATTGAAAATTTGCACAAAGGTTCTAAATAAAAAGGAGAAAATAATCAAATATGAATATGTACCTTTTAATTCAAAATGTAACAAGAAATAGGCCTTTCAATGTGGTCATTTTATATAAAATATTCATTGAATTTACAGAAAATGTGCTATATCGCGATATGTATTCCGTCAATGATCAGTATGTTACGACACTGTAGATGATGACACACGTACAGTTAAATGTGTTTCCTCGTTTATCTGGAGATCGTTGCTTGTTTCCTCTCTCGCTGTCCACCGACCCTCTCTTCAACTCTCCCGGGAGCAGCTGAAGGACAGGCCTTACTCTCAAAGTAATGTGCATTCATAAAACAAAGCGGTGTTGCCCTGCATCCCCTGCATCTCAATTGACATCTCACACCTTTTGGCCTCCATCAAAATCTCCCGGGGGGGATTTCACCGTGCGAAAGACGACCTTGGAGGGAGGGAAAGTTAAATATCTCTCGGGCACGGGGGAAAGTCCATAGAATAATGTTACGTTTAACCACTAAAATATTCACATAGTGGCTTCCAGGGATGGACTGGGACATAAAAAAATCAGCCCTGGTATTTCCCCAGACCATCCTACTACAAAAAACTACCCATACTTGCACATGCCTTCAATGTATGTGGTGTTAACTGTTATGTCTTCTTACCTTGGGTGAGGCACACTGGAACAAATCAGCGGGAGAACAACTCCTCAAACAAGTGAGGGCAACCTAAAATAGAGGGATAGACTGGGAAGATGGGAAAGTGAGAGAGATTGATAAATGATTGAGTCCTACACGATCACACAATTTTAAATCTGAGACAAAAACGGAGAAAGTTGCATAGATTGTATACTCACTAACTCAAAAAAAGGCTTCTTGGCCTAAGAGGTATGGTGGATGGTGGATGAGGCAAAGTGGAACAAATCAGAGGGAGAACAACTCAAACAAATGAGGACAACCTGTATTTAAGAGAGAGGGGAAAGGTGGGAAAGGGAGGGAGAGAGAGAGAGCTTAGTTAAAAGTCAAAAGTTCTTTAGATATGTATAGCTTGTTCCACCAGCATATACATGACTATATTTCAGCACAAAGTTAAGACCTGCTTCATGCAGAAATATAGTCATTAAGATGCTATTTAAACAAGAATGTAGTGCAGAGTGAGGTCTCTGTTGTCTAAAGAAAGTATTCAAAAAAATAATTTCTCCACCACCACCAGTTTCTAGACTCGGTATGTGACTTTTTTTGTGATGGAAAGTGTGGAAAAGACAGGTGTGGATGACTGTTTTTAGCTGGACCAGAGGCCTCTTTTGTTGAACTACACTTAAGTTAAATTCTAGCTTTCACATGTCAACTCTTGAGGTAAAATGGCCTCAGGTGAAGAAACATCTCTCCAGTTCTGGAAAAAAAACACACTCAAAGAGAAACTGAGTATTTGAAAGTTACAGTTTAAATTTTGTTTGAGCCAATATCTAGCTGCAATTGGAAACATGTCTTGTGGTATGATAGTAGATGGTTAAACCTGCATTAACTGATGTTTTGTCCACTAGTTTTCAGCAGAAACAAATAGTGAAAACAACACTGACAGAGAGTGATGTTATTGTTCATTTGGAGTCATGTTTCTGTCCACCTGGTGTGCTCTCTACCAACTCCTGAGGGAAATATCTGGCTTTTCAGCTGCTAAATCCTCTGCTATGTTCACCGGCTAGTCTACAGCTAACTGTGTCTGTTTGCCATTTGCTGCTGAGGAGGTAGTGTACAGTGGGTTTTTAGAGCTTTTTCCGTTAAAACAGCTGCCTGCTGTGGCCGAAAATGATGCTATGAGAGCACTGAGAGTGAACAAAAACAGTAAATTTGCAGCTAGACAGTTAAAAAATGAGCTGAAACTTGCTACAAAGCTCCACCATTATCAATGCTGGTTAATTTAAGTGTAGAAAGTATCAGGGAGTTGAACAAATGGCAAATGCTATGAAGTGTGAAGAGTTCATCCTTGACCATGGGAATTGTTTGACCGAAAAGTCTTAACTCTCGGTCTTATGCTGACCTTACAACAACAACTTGACTTCTCAAGGGATTTCACAGTCGCAGAAAGATCATGAGAGTTTTGCTAGAGTTGCGGTGCGCTCCCATCATCTTGATTATTTGGTGTAAGGTCATCATTCAGTCTTTCACGACTTGATGTTCCAATAAGATCAAACATGTTTAATATCATCTGAAGTTTTTAGCCTTGGCATATGCAAATTAGTCTTGGCACGTGAAGTTCAATGATGCGAACATTGTCAACAACCAGCAGGTGGGCTCTCTCCAGGACCAAAAGGAAGCCTTTTGTTCCTGCAAGATCCCCAGTCTTTGCCCAATTATGACACATTGTCTTAAGATGTGAGAGGGTGTCAGACTATATCTTTTAAAAAAAGTCTTTTCAAAGTTTTAAAGTGTATGGTAGGCATTACTTACTAGCTTTTTATGGAGATTTCAGCCACATCTCACAGTGTACATCAGCAGATAAAGTTGCTCAAACAGATGTGGTTAAATACTTTGGGAAAATCTAATTTAAAGTTTTTTGTAAGACGACTAATTTCAAGACTGAACTTTGACACCTGACAGCATTTGTCATGCTATTGTTTGGGGGGGCGGCGCTTTTTTATACACGTTACATATGTTGTGTCTCATTTGTTTAAATCAGTACAAAAACTGATGCGTAGAAACAACACATTGCTGCAGGGGGTTATGTGCCAAAATATTTCTTGGCGACCAGCAGAGAAGTTACAGCCAAGAAATCAGTCTGGCACATAATCCCCCATAAACCAGCAAATTGTTGTTTTTACACTTTGGCTGTTTTATGGATTAAACCAACAAGATACAGCATGTTAAGTGAATGTAGAGATGTGGATTTTATTCCTGCTGGACAGAGCCAGGGTAGCTGTTTCCTCCTGTTTCCAGTTTTTGTGCTAAACTAGCCAACTAGCTTGTACAGACATGAGAGTTGTGTCAATCTTTTCATGCAAGTGTGAACAGGCGTATTTCTCAACATGTTGACGCTACCAGGCATATCTGCTGGTGATATGGACACCAGCCAACATGTCAGTATCATGTATATCTTCAAGCTGAATGTTGGAGCTTTTTCCCTTTTTTAAAAACAGACCTTTGATAAGACTGGATTTATTCTGTGATACACAGCAGCAATGGTGAATGAGCTCTAACCCTTTTGTTGCTGTAAAATCCTTCAAACATCATCTGTCCTTTTTTTATCTTAACAACTTGTACTACCTGCCATCATTGTCGTCTATTCACTTATCTTATTTCCCGTATCTTTTGGGCCAGGCTCAACTGGTGGGCTTGAGATTAAAACCCCAACCTGTGGGACTGTAAAGACTGTTGTAAGGGACCAAGCTGGCAGGCGAGAGGAGTCACAGAAAACAAGGGATATGTAACTAAAGTTCTGGGCTCATAAAAGATTTCAACTAAACATGATTATGTCGACATTGTTCACCTTTATTCTGACAGCAAGTGTAGACATGAAACATGGGTAGAGAGAGCATTACGACTCTTAATCAGTGAACTACTGGGGCATCCACACTGAATTATATTATTTTTTAACTCATAGACTGTGGTGACTTTTAAAAGTAGCAAGGATTTGAAGAAATTGCTCTTATAAATATTAAAGGGAAACTTTGCCAATTTTCAACCAGCACTGAATCATTACAGTGTGGGTAGTATATGCAAATTAACAACGTTTAGCTTCCCTCCATGTTGCCTGCACCCACAGCTCCCTACTCATTTGCTGGAAAAAGTCCCCGAGGTGATGCAAAATGCATCATCCGGTGGACTTTGGAGATCTGCCTTAGACTACAAACTATGTTTCCTCATTTTCCATTGTGGTACCTTCAAGAACAGTAAAATGTGGAACTCAAGCCTACCATGTTACACTAGCAATAGGGAAAAGCAAACACTAAAATATCATGCAAAAAAAATATCAATGAGTAATTCACTGGAAGCTCAGTAGACGAGACGTGCTTTGCATTCTGCTTGTTGGAGGATTCCCCCTTAAGAGCGGTATGGAGACTCTGCAGCCTTTTTCTCAGTCTTCTATAGTTATAGGGCACAAATTTCCAATGTAATTGCACATTTCTACTACATAGCTGACCTAGTTTTGAGAAATCATCATATTCACAGCAGTGAATTTTTCCTTTGAAGAGAATTGGTTGAAATTGCTTTAATAATTCCTGGAGGGAATGACAGATACTGAACTCGTTGGGCTTCTTTATAACTGCAGGTAATAACTGATTTTGGAGTTGTGGCCACAGTCGGAATTGCAGGTCACATGATGCACCAAACTAGCCAAAAAAGACATTTTCTCATAAAGAACCATTAAAAAATAAAAGGCTGTAAAATGATGATGTGTCACAAACACTTCAGTATGACTTTTTGTATTATCTCAATTGGAGCCATTAGATCCAATAAAAACTAAAGAGTCTCAAACAGCAGCTCATTTTAGTACAATATCCTTGTGTGCTTTTTGGTGAACGAACCCAGTGAGCATTTTTTGTTGGAATTAATGGGCGCAATTTTGGAAAACTGTAAATATTAATTACATTTATGGTTATGCAGAAAACATGAAATACGTGTCTTACTGTGACTGTGGCAATAAAGTTAGCCATCAAACTGTAAATGTTAAATTTAATGCTTGGATTTCCTGAGATGAGCTTTTCTGTTTCATTCAATTTAGTTTTTTTTTAATGATTTCTGTAAACTCAAGTAGATTCACTCAGGAAAACAAAGTAGAGACAAAACACGGTTGTTGTTGTTGATAAATAAGGTAACAATGGAGATACGTACAATTGAATTCAGTGTAGTCTCATGATGATGTGGAGTTTGGCCCTCTAAAGCACCTGTGATAGAAAAGATTAAACCAGGATAAATGTTTATTTGATGTCTGTGTCAGCACATTGAGAATTACCTCAGTGACATTTTCTCTTAAAGAGACAACTCATAAAAACAACAGAACAGTGTGATAAAAGCTGAACCAGGGCTGTAAAAAAAAAAAGAGCCTCACCTGGCCCGAGCGGCCTCAATTTAGTGGAGTGAGGAGGTCAGGAGCAGCTGAGATAAAGACAAAATCAGGACACACACACTCGAGGTTGCGAGTGTCAGTTCTCATATTGACAGAGACCGAAGCCTCTTGCCGCATAGTCTTTGTTGTCTAGTAACAGTGAAGTCAAGGACAATCTTCCCAGAGTCGCTCTGCTGATTGCTTTCTCCTCAGTTGCACTTTGGATGACCGTTGAAGAGTTCTTGAGCAAATGAATTATTCCAAAGCTTTTTAAATCATGGAGACACTGGAGACACAAAGCAGAGGCGGCTCTTATAGATATAAAAAAAGCCGTTCAGACAGACCTGTAAAATGATTTGTCATGCTCTTAGAGTTCACAAACATGAACTTATTAAACTCTGAGGTCAAAAGAGAAAAAAAAATGGTTATTTTGAAATATAATAAAAAAGCTACCAAGAGAGAAACAATAAGAAACTGATGATTGTAGTGAATATCGTGTTTCATGATGCCAACTCATGATCTGCTGCATATATTATTTTCATTACATGTACCAGTTTTTGAGTCTCAAATAATGTTGGTAATGACCTCACTGAGCGTGACGACTGCGTGCTGAGACTTGACACAAATGAGAAAATGAGGCTGGTGGTTCGTCATCCACCGCTGAGCCTGCGGAGAGATTGACCTCGATCTGAGTGTAATGGAGAGAAGATTGATGTGAGAGGTCAAGAGATGGGATGGACACTTCTCTGTTACTGTGTGAGATGAAGGCTGCTGCTTAACAAATGAACAAAGGCAAACAATCCAGGTATGAAGTGGAGGATGAGAGGCAGCTGATTGCTCCTTGACAACATACTGGTATTACTGTAAATGTGAGGTTCTTCGTTGAGTATTACTCCTTTACTTTAGCCCAGGTGTGCATCGCTTGGTGTTCCCAGTAAGCTAGCGTTAGCTCCAGTCCAAGGTAGAAAATGGCACTGACCATAAGCTGCAACTCAGGGCTTCAAATGGCTCCAATGAAACTAACAGGTGATGTCATACTTCGCTACGTCCATCTTTATATACAGGCTATGTGCCATCGGTGAGACCAGCAGTTCAGACATGTCAGTTCAAAGAGGAGTGAACACGAGAAGTTTTCAGATAGCAGAGATCACAGCTGAAATGTTGGAAAACTGACTTTAGACAAGAGTGTTGGTGAATTTTATGAATATGAATGAAATCAAGTTACGATGCACCTTACAGTCCCTTCAGGAAATTGTGATTTTGCAATCGCAATAATTAATGCAAATTCAAAGAAACCTCTGCAATATTTGCAAGAGCTTGGAATTTTGTTATTGTTATATTGTTCTGCATGAAATGGCCAAATCAACAGATTGGCCATTTGCTTGTGATTTGGACAAACTGTTGCAAATTTGTGTCTTGGTAACTTATGTCATTGCGGCACACAACACGCATTCAGCAAGGATATAAATGAAACTCAAGTGCAGCATTTTCTTTTTTATACAACTTTGAGCTCATGGTTTTCATGTTCAGAAAATACACTTAAAAATTAGCACTGAAAAATAGTCGTTTCTGTAATATGCAGTATGCTTTTAAATCAAAGGAAGTGATTACATATGACTCTTCATTGGTAGTATTTTTTTTAAGTCACATTATTTTCCCTTTGCTTGCCATTTTTTACCAATTCCTACAATTTTTGTATCACAGTTTTTAATAAAACCACTGAAAAATCAAGCATTTTTGGTTACATTAACCACTGAGCTGCAGTTTTGTTCACACACAAAGGATTAAATCTCTAAAAACAAGTGCTGTAGTGGAGCTGATGTGTCCTAAAATACAGAAAGTAAACCCCAGGATCACACTTCATTCTTCCATAAAGACAGATGAAAGAATGACAGATTTCACTGAGTTACAGAAGCTAGTGGCACAGAGGCTAGACAGGAGCTGACAACAGGACTTCAGCTGTCTGCGTCACAGAGGAATAAAATATAGCAGCCTTTGGATACACACACACACACACACACACACACTCACACAATACTTGTAAGTATGTTCCTGGTCTTTTCATGGGGTTCGTTGACGATAAGAAAAATATAAAATATAACCAGATTTTTGACCTCATGTTCTTCCAGAGCTCCTGAGATTTGAATTAACATCACTTCCTGTACAGAATGTGCTCAAACAGTGCAGCAGGAGCAGCACACTCGCAGACACTCTGACAGAACATGAAGATGTTAATGGGCTCAAATTATCCGTTGGAGGCTCCAAACCTTGACTCTTGCTGTTAAAATGAAGGCTCTCTCCACCGGACCTTTTGTCCCGTATAATATCACCATCAGTTAGTCTTCAGACAGCCTGCTGAGGGCCAGAGCTAGGTTGCACCGACGATTCATCCTCCTCGACTGTACGCCCTGAACCGTCTACCTCACAGCGGATAAAAGATGACAGAGGATTAACGTCGCGTGAAAACAGATGGATGTCTTTATTCTGCCAAGTGACGAGCAGTTTAACTGAGCGGTGGGGCGGATTGATGAGGAGAAATTCCCCGCTGCAGTTTAGAGAGAGTCAGCTGTCACCTCGCTTTATATCGACCAAATTTAAGAATATTAGAATGGTTTGGGAGATTGTCAGCACTGTTAGCTTAAAGACTATAAAAGGTGATAAAAGGAACACACTGTTTATTAGGATAAAATATGACCAGCTGTATCCCAGTGTGAGATTTTCATCAGGTGGACAGGAAATACACCAAAACTACATCTGCAGAGACAAAAGAAAAACTTTAATTAATAACTTCATTAGCATTCTCTCGTCTAGCATCTTTAAAACCTGCAGTTTCTTGAGAACTGTCAGGCGGTGACGCAGCGCAGACTTTATTCTGTAAGCTGGAAGTTTCGGCAAAAGTGTGTCTTCTTCAGAGCTCACTAGTCCTCGTCCTTGCATATAAGTGTCCTCGGGATCCTCAGTTTGCCTGCTGGGGCGTATGTGGAAGCTGCTTTTATTAAAAGGAACAAAGGTAGTTATGTTTCTTTTCCTTCATGTTTAATAGATTCTGCTGGCAGGTAGTCAGCACTGAAACCTAAACAGCAGGAGGACCAGCTGACAACAAACTGAGGACTGAAATATCCAATGCTGCTCAAAAGTACTGAAATGTGTAATAATAAGTTTGTACAAATTATGATGTGTAAGTGCTGTTTAAATAATGAAAATAAAAGAAGAGCTGCTGTTTGTTTTCTGCAGTGATGGCAGGGAGGTGGAGCTGAGAGTTTACCTGGATTGTCTTCTCATACATTTACACAAAACAGGCTTTTACAGATTAATAATGTACCCACATATGCCTTTATAAAATATACAGTCACTCAATAGGATGAACTAAAGTGGAGAGAGAATAGCCAAATATGTCTAAGCAAAATTGAATTTAAGCAAAATGTGAATTTCTTGAGTTTGAAACGTTACGGTAAAAAATCACTTTGTGACTATACCTGCACCAATTAGTCAATTAGCCAATTGTCCGAATATTAATTGGCAACTATTTTGATAATAAAAAAATAATTGTTTTAGTAATTTTTTAAGCAAAAATGCCAAACATTTGTTAGTTGCAGCTTCTCAAATGTGAAGATATGAATGAAGTGGTTTGGAGAATAAAATGTTATCTCAGTCTCAATTGTCCATCACTTTGTTTTTGAGTTCATGTTTTATGTCTTTTATGCTGCCTTGCTGCAAAAAGAATCTCCTGTTTTGGGGCAACTGAGATCAGAACTAAACTGAACTATGAAACTAAATATAACATTATTTGTTAGTGTGTCAGTTTTACAGGTTTTTGTCTGATTGAGGACCCCAAGACCTCATTGCACAGCTTGTTTATTAACATTTAACAGAAACCACAGTCTTTCCAAATTGCTTTTGTCGCCTAAACATAACTGCAGTCAGAATTCAGGATGTGAACCTCGGCTGTAGCACTTCATTCATTCACAGAAATGCTGCCTGCGAACATAATCAGAGCTGGCGATCGTGGAGCTACAACGATCAGTCAATAAATCGATTAGTTGTCATCTATTAAATTAATCGCCAACTATTTTGATCATCAATTAAGTGTTTGGAGTCATTTTTTGAGAAAAAGAGTCTTGTTTCTCTGATTCCATCTTCTTAAATGTGAATATTTACTGGTTTCTTTAGTCCTCTATGACAGTAAACTGAATATCTTTGGGTTGTGGACTGTTTGTCGGGACAAAATAGGACATTTGAGGAAGTCATCTTGGGCTTTGGGAAACAGTGATACACATTTTTCACATTTTGTGGACCAAACAACTAATGGATTAATCAACAGATTAATCAGTGATAAAAATAATTGTTAGCTGCAGCTGTTTGTCCAACGTTTGTCCCAGCAGCACAATTGGGATAACAGTAAAGTAGCATCTAAACATAATTTCTTGGAGACTTGGGTTGCTTTTCTATATGCTCGAGAACTGAAGGCAGACAGATATAAAAATAAGGACATAAACAAGAAAATAAAAGGTAGAAAAGCAGTTAGGTGAGTCAGCCTTTAAGGAGAGTTGAGTCCAGAGAATCACAGCAGGTCTCAGATCTCTTATAATCAATCACTCCTTTTTTCTGTTTGTGTATTTGATTGTAGAGCCCCTGCATGGTACACTCTTGACTGATGGTGCTCTCTATTATAACAAGAGCTACAGAGTGACGCACACCCTCCAAACAAACCTGGTAATCTCTGGTTTGTGCCTACAGTCTCGTGTTTGTGCATCTGCCTGTAAACTACTCTGTAAAGTATTGAACTGAACATTGAACTGGCCCTACAGCAGGCTTGGTACTGACAAACTCACAACTACCTCCATCACAGTATCCTTTTAACAATGTATCCAGTACAAATAGATATACAGATTATGAGTAGTCTATACCATCTATATCTAATGTAAAGGGTATTTTGACTAAGGGTGCCCAATCGTCAATACTAGTCATTATTACCCCTAGGATATAATGTACAAAATGCAAAACAAAAGCTGTTACTGCTAGCAATTTAAACTCCCTCTGCAGCCTTTCACCATAAAATCAACAATTCCAGCCACACACCACCAGGCTACATTATTTAAGCTGTGTCTTTTTAATGTGAGACCACTCACCAACAAAACTTTCATCCTAAATGATTTTATCACTTCCAGAGATCTTGATTTTATGTTTTAACTGAGAAATGGTTGAAGCCAAATGATTACAGACAGCTTGCTGAACTATGTCCTCTGTAATATGAATGTTTTAACGTACTTAGACCCAGTGGCCATGGTGTTGGACTTGCTGCTGTATATAAAAAGGGCTATAAATGTATACAGCTGTCAATAATTTTATAAGCTTTGAGGTACTTGTATTCAAATTTCACAGCACAGAACCTGTCTTCTGTGCTGTTATTTACCTTCTTCCCTTTCTTGTCTGAATTCTCTGAATTTCTATCCTCCATCATACTGAGCTATGACAGGATTGTCTTTACTGCTGATCTCAACATACATTTTTTTAATGATCTCACACATGGTGACTCCTTGACACTTGAATTCAAATCCTTGAGAACCTAAGTAGACTTCACCCAGCATGTCACCAAGTCCACCCACCGTTCTAGTAATATCTAGATCTAGTGATGGCAAAAGGATTATGTGTTGCTAATGTTTCTGTGATCCATTTCACGTTCTCTGTATTTTCTGATGCCCTTTTAACAGCAACCACAATCACAAAAGAAAATTACTGTTCACAAAAGGTCACAAAACCCAGCGTGAATTCTCTGAGCCGGTTATTATGTCCAATCTGTCTGAAATAAACGGCTCTGTAAGTGAAATGATCGATTTTTTCAATTGCAACCTGACTAATATTTTAAATACAGTTGCACCACTCAGGGAAAAAAAGAGAATAATTGATAAAGCATCACCATGGATGATAGATTCTGTTCGTGAGTGAAAAAGATCCTCTACAGCAGAGCAGAGAAAGTGGAGGAAAACTGGTCTAGACGTGCATCGTAATATTTACAAGGAACACGTAATATCTTTTAACTTTGCCAAATGCTCCACAAGAAGAGCTCATTTCTCCAAGATGATTGCAGGGAGTAACAATGATCCTAGAACACTGTTCACAAATATAAACCAGTTGCTCAATCCTGTCCCTGTGAATGAAGTCCTGGACCAGATATCTTCCACTAGATGTGAGAAATTTACAATATTCTTTATAACAAAATTACCTCCATAAGAGCAGCTATTGTCATAGATGCTGATAACATCAATCGACCCAGAAAAATATTGCAAACATTTCAAAATTCACCACCATTTCTGATCAGGAACTATATAAGCTTGTTATTGAAAGTAAGTCTTGCACGTGGTGTCTTGACCCTGTCCCCTCTACATTTTTTAAGAATTGTTTTAACTGTATGCTTCACTCTGTCAGAAAGATCATTAACATGTCTCTTGAGACCGGATGTTTTCCAGAATCCTTCAAAATTGCAGCTATAAAATCCCTGTTGAAAAAAACAAACTACTAGATACTGATGTCTTAAATAACCATAGGCCTGTGTCACATTTTTAAGTAAGATACTGGAAAGGGTTGTGTGTAATCAAATTACCAATTTCCTGAGCAAAAATAATGTTTTAGAAAAGTTTCAGTCAGTTTTCAGGGCAAATCACAGCACTGAGACAGTCCTCACCAAAGTTGTCAGTGATTTCAGGATTAGCACTGATGCCAACAAGGTCTTCGTTCTTGTTCTTTAAGATATAAATGCTGCCTTTGAACTTGCCTTTCGAACTGAGTTGGCCTCTCTGGGAGTGTTTTAAATTGGTTCCACTCTTACATATCGGGGAGATATTTGTCACTATGGGAGATCATGTATCAAGGAAATATGAGTTACCTTTAGGTGTTGCTCAGGGAAGCTGCCTTGGTCCTCTGCTTTTTTCATTGCACATGCTCCCTTTAGGTGATATTATTACAGAACATAAGCTTAATTTGCACAGCTATGCTGATGACACACTGCTGTATAGTTCATTAGATACAAGTGATGACCAAACCCTTTGCCATTTAACAACTGGTTTGGCTGCAGTAAACAAGTGAATGCACACCAACTTTCTTAAATTAAATGGTTAGAAAACATTTTTAGAAATGTATTAGTCGGTCCACAAACAAAAAGAGAGCTAGTTCTCACAAAACTTGGCAGTTCGGCCTCACAGATTAAATCAGAAGTCACAAGCCCGGGCATTATACTAGACTCAGACTTAAATTTTAAATCCCACATAAAGAGGGTGCCCAAAGCAGCTGTCTTTCATTGAAGAAATGTTGCAAAGGTACACCCGTTTCTATCCCAACAAGATGCCAAAAAACTTGTCCATTGATAATCTCCAATTAATTCAGAATTCTGCTGCCAGGCTTTTAACTAGAACAAGAGAGGTAGAACATATCACCCTAACTTTAGCTAACCTGGACTGGCTCCCAGTGTCTTTATGGACTGATTTTAAGGTTCTTTTTACTAAATGGTTTGGGACTGGCCTACATTACTAATTCTTTGTCATTTTATAGTCTTTCATGGCCTCTTAGATCCTCTGCTGCCAGTTTTTCAAATACAAACTATCCCTACCCCAGGATATAAGAGATGCAAGTTCTGTGAACATTTTTAAACAACTGAACATTTATTTATTCAACATTTCTTTTAACTGTCACTCTTCCTTTGTTTTATTCTTTTTTTTTTTTTTTTTTTTTTTTTTTTTACACATTTTATTGTTCTTATGCCTTCCTATGTTTTATTTCTATCTTTCACATATCCTGTTGTCCTTAGCATACCTGTTCTTGCTATTTGCTGCCTCTTCTGTTATTCATTTGATTGCTTGGTTTTATTGTGCAGTATTTGCACTTATTTTAATTTGCCTGTTTTTATGTCTTTTATTGTTTGTTCACTTTATTGTAAAGCACTTTGAGCTACATTCCCTGTATAAAAAGATGCTGTATAAATAAAGTTTAATTATTTGTATTATTATTATTATTATTATTATTATTATTATTATTATTATTATTTGACTATTTCGGACAGAAAATTAAATTTGTTGTTGCTGTCAGTAATCTATTTGACCCATTTAGTGGTTTATATCAACATGAAAGACATTGTGCACACACATTTAAAATGTGTTTTTGCTTTTTCCTGCCATATTGGTGGTATTTTTAGTGTGTGGTTGCCAAGAAGCAGAAGTCAGCTCCACCAGTCATAAGTAATGAAACTCTGTCCTGTAGCGAACTGACGAAATCAACCTCGTGAGCTGCTTTCAAGAGGGGGAAAAAACGTAACAGGAACATAACACTGGGAGCGTAAACACACATAAATACTTGTAATCATGCCTTGCACTATCTGCCAACTTTAGTGGAAAACTGCCCGGTGAGAAAACAAAACTAAAAGCGAAGGTTCATGTGTGTTTTGAGGGCAATGTTTGCATTTTTGTACTACTGGAGGACCGTTTTTCCACTGTGAGGATCCTGAATATACCTTCAAAACAGCGGTAAGTGTTGTTAACAACCTTCTAACCATCTGGATAAAGAAATATTTCATCTGCTGCAGTATAAAAAAAAATATTTTCAGCCAGTTTCCAAAGTTACCAAGACTCCTGCAACCTTCTGTGTTTGTCAAAGATCTGCATGTTTTCATCTTTCAGGAAAACAGGCTTGAATGTAAAGTGAAGGGTCAGTTTTCATTTTCCTTTTCATTTCACAATCTGAAGGCTAAGAGTTTTAATCTTGTTTTTATGCTGTGTGCTAGGTTCTTCACAAAACTTCATGTTTTAAAAAGTTTTTTTCATAAATCTGTCTCGCAAATGTAACTATATGTCTGCAAAAAATTAAACCAAAAAACACTTTCTTTTTTAACAACAAACCTCCATCTCCTCCCTGAGGCTAAAAAACTCTTTTCCTCTTGTCTCCGTCATGCCTGTCATGTTTAATAGAGTCTGTGCTCTAGGTCAACTTGTCTTGTTGGTGTTGATGTTGACAGGTTGCACTTTTGTGTGCAGTTTGGGAAATGCTGAAAAACAAGGAAAAACTAATTTGCGACCGGTATGTCACTATAAATTCTAAACATGTGCCAGTAGTTGACACCACAGGGCTAACAAATAATAATAATTTTAATAATAATGATAATAAAGTAAATAATAACCATTATTGTGGATGACAAATATTTGATGAACAAAGATGCACTTGGGCTGAAAAGAAGTGAAAAACCTTTTGGCTGATCAAGAAAAGTGTCAACATTTAAACACTCATCTAATAATATTTACTTAATGAAAAAATATGTATAAATTTGGTGCTGTTTTTACTGTTTATGACTTGAGTTTCCATTCCATAGTATTCCATAGATGTAATATTAATACTACAAAGCAGCTTGGCTTCTTCTTTTACCTCTGATTTCCTTTTTAACAGCGAACAGACTCTGAATTTTTAGATGGAAATGGACAAAACCACATTATGGGGATGTAACACTGAATGAGAGATTGTGTTGAGTTACAGAAACTAGTGGAACAGAGGCTAGACAGGAAGTGACTTTTGCCCTCTCCTTGTCTCCTCAGAGACACATTTAAGTGACAGATGGACGTCCTCGATGATAGTGGACCTTGGTGGGTTTCCGGGTCACAGGCTGGAAGACAGCAGGAAACAAAATTAGCTGAGAGGAAAGCAAACAGGTTACTGCCTGTCACTCTCCTGGCCTTCAGTGGTGACGCCTGGACAGACAGTCACATTAAAGCTCCTTCAGGCCAACCAAGAGACAGTTTTAACCGTTTCCATGGTGACGCTGCCTGCAGACAGTTACCAGCCTCTCAGGAGTTACTGTCATTAAGTAAAGTGCTCTTTGCTGTGCTTCACCTCTGATGTCGTGAACCTTATCCCATTTAACCAGTTCTCTCGACCATCTTATTAAAGATCTTCTGGATTTTGAGACAATAGTTCCCATCATGCTTTGGGTGATGCAAATGTTATGACAAGTTGAAAGATACACTAATGGTCTAAGCTTTAAAAAGATAGAAAAAATAAGCCATAATTATCAAGTATCTGTAAAATATTCTTAATCTGTTAGCGTGAGATTGATTGCTTCTGTCTCCACGCACATACCAAGCAGGGAGATCTCGGTATTTTCCTCATTCACGTAAACGCTCTCACTGAAGAAATATCAGCCAATCACACTCGTGATTATTTCTCCCCGTTTTTCAGTATGTTGTTGGTATTTTACGCTGTTATAGTGGTAGTTATAATATAATATGTTTCGAGTGTCAAGTGAGTGTTTGTAATATAATAAGTTAGACTAAAGTTTTGTTGAGTATGATAAAGTGTGTGTGAGTGAAGCCCCTTCTTGTTAGCAGAGTTCAACCCGAAACTGCGCCAAGTGTTTCCACTATTTAGTGTCTTCACATGTACACATATGTAAATGGTTGTTTGTATATTGTGTATTTAGTAACTTTGGTAAGTTTTGGGAGAGTTTACTGAGCCACAGCTACCGTTGTCTGCTGGTTACAATTGAGACGTTGAGGATTATGTCTCTGAGAAGTACTGTGTATCATTGTAACTTACATTTTTGAATTATTTGTACATTGTGTATATATTTTCTAATTCATTTGAGGAAATGCTCTAACTGAGGAAACATCACCCTCTCACTCTTATTTTCTTTTTACATTTTACTCAAGCATTCTTCCATTTTGAATCAGTGTCCCCATTGGCAATATACCCAGATTCCTTTTGCTAACAAATCTCTTATCAAAACTTTTAGCTCTCCTCACTCTTTTTCATTAAGCATCAATAGAAAACATAAACTGTAGGTAGCAGCCTCTCATTTTAAGCTGAGTGTCTCTGGTTAAACTGAACAGGTTAGATCAGCTGTAGCTAATAGTTGTGATAGTATTTAGAGTTAGTAGCTGGTGAAGTATAACTGAACTGACTTATCTACATTTCATTTCATGCTGCTCTGCTCATTTTCAAGTTGTGAACATTAAAAACTTGTGTTTCTGTTTCTCAGACATCAAAAAGTGATCAGACATCTTAGAGTTGTTATTTTAGCCTTTAGTAACTGGCAAATGTTGAAATGTAAACATGATGAGCTTCGATAAGGGATTCAAATTCGATTAAATACTATCAAACCCCTATTGTAGACAAATTTCCTCACATGTAAGTCCCTTGTCTTTAAGTGCTCTCACAGAGAGAAGAGCATTTACAGTCAGTGAACATCTCTGTATATTATTGTGGAAGCAGTGACCCTTGATTGAATACCTTCACCTTCAGAATATTATTGTATTACCCTTGCCCTTGAGCAGCACTTTGTGTTGCTTTCTGTATGAAATGTGCTCTGTAAATAAATTTGACTTGACTCAACTTTCAGTACATCCACACTCACCGACTCACCGAAGCTATAATAATCACAAAATGACGGATTTAACAGCTGAAGGCTTCGGAGCAGTTGGATAAGGTCAGTGCACAAAAAGTACCATCATGTTTGGGAACATCAAGACAGTGAGTGCAACAGCTCTGACTAACATGATAGCGACCCATATGGCCTCAGATCCCCCTGACACCATGATGGATGGCTTGGTATCCCACTACAATGCAGCCTTATCCCTCAGCCTTGACTCTCTTGCCCCCCCCCCACAAAACCCGGACTGTTTCGTTCTCCCATCCTGCCCCCTGGTTTACCACTGAACTTTGCACTGTGAAGGCCACCGGTCGTCACCTGGAGAGGTTTGTAAAAGATCCAGCCTCACTGTCCACCTCGAGGGCCTCGAGACCATGCATGTGAGGACCTATTAAGAGGCGCTTTCCCAGGCCAAGATGCAATATTACTCTACTCTCTTTAGCAACCAGCAAAATCACCCTAGAATGCTGTTCTCCATCATCAACTGGCTACTCCACCCCCTTGATGCCCCCCAACCTCTGCTCCAAGTTACTGAACTTCTTCCAGGCCAAAGTGGATTCTAGTTTCTGGCACCTGCCCCCTGCACTTGCCGCCCAACTCCATCAGCACATGTCCAATCATGAGCTCTATGAACCCCTTCAATCTGGCTTTAGAGCACACCACAGCACAGAGACTGCCCTGCCAGTGCCCTCCTTGTTGCTGCTGATTCCGGCCACATCAGTATTCTCATCCTCCTGGACCTCTCTGCAGCCTTCGACACAGTTTCCCATATAATCCTCTTCAACTGCTTATCTACATACCTAGGCCTCACCAGTGCAGCTCACTCCTGGTTCCTCCAACAAGAAACAGTAAGACTCTGACTCAGTGCTTGCCTCCTCTTTACACCTACATGCTCTTCCTAGGTCAGATCATCCGCCACCACAATCTAAGCCTCCACTGCTATGCCGATGACACACAGCTGTATCTCAGCACTAAACCATCCACTCAGCTCCCCCCCCCCCAGTGTCTTGTCAACTGCCTTCGCAAAATAAAAATCTGGATGTCTTCTAATCTACTCAAGCTAAATAGCAACAAAACAGAGCTCATGGTTGTGGCTCACAAGGCGCTGCTCTGGAAGTTTGGAGATCCTCGACATGGACGGCTGCTCCATCTGCCCATCTCCAGAAGTCAGCAACATCTCAAAAAGATCTCCAGACTCTGGCCATCACTCTCAGACTCTGTGGCAGAGACTCTCATCCATGCCTTCATCACTTACCGTCTGATTATTGAAATGGAGTTCTGTCCAGGTTATCCAGCAAAGCCTTGGACAGGTTCCAGTATGTGCAGAACTCAGCTGCCAGGGTTCTCACCCACATAAAGCCCTGGCAGCACATCAGCCCCCCTTCATAGGCTCCCCATCAAGTCCTGCATCTCCTGCAAAATCCTCTTCCTCACCTTCAAATCCCTCCATGCTCTTGCCCTCCAGTACCTATCAGACTCCTCCACCCCTATACCCCGTCCCAGAATCTGCTGTCCTCAGACATGTCTGCTTTCCATCCCTCACACCATTTTATCATTCATTTTTCAACCTGCTAATCCTGTTTCGAGACTTCAACATGTGGACAGGAGTCGCCAAGGATTGAACCACCAACACTGCGATCAATGAACAACCTGCTCTACCTGCTAATCCTTAGCCTCACACTTTCAATTTGCACGTAAAAAATCATATTGGAAATCTGAAAAAAAGTCAAAATATCTGTGTGGAGCGATGAGGAGACTGTAACATTCCTTAAATTAATACAGCTCTCAGTATTAATACAGTTAATCCAGTGTTTATTTTGTCTTTTTTTTTATACATCTGATTATGTGTTTTGAGTGAAAAATCACCTGAAAAGTAACTGGTAACTACAGCTGTTGTTGATTACAGTTGTCAGATAAATTAAGCTGAGTAAAAAGGACAATATTTCCCTCTGAAATGTAGAGAAATTAAGCTCTAAAGTAGCATAAAATGGAAATACTTAAAGTAGGAAGTTTCTTCTAATCTACGTCTCTCACACTCACCTCACTTTCCATCAGCGTCAGCGAGGGCACATCGTGACGCCTGCTGGGTGCTCGCAGCTCCAGCTGTTGCCCTGCAGCTGGAGATGATACACCCATGAGAAAACCTTTCATCCTCCCTCTGCTCGTCTTCCAGAGAGGTCCACGTCAGGAGGAAGGACATTTCAAACAGCTCAAGGACGCCTTCAGAACAACAATCATCTTATCATTATGAAATCCCTGCCAGCTATCACTAAACCCTCTAATATCACCCCAGTAAATGTCAAGTCTCTTGATAGTAAATACTTATTTCTGCCAAAACTTTTATATTAGAAATGATTTGAAGTTCTGTTCAGGGCCATAGAGAACAGCAGTGATCCATTATCTTTCACTCAGCTGTTTTTCTTCAGTTTCAGCTTATTAATTAGTGGGCAGGTTATGAGGTCCATCACTAAAACATGTTTCACTGAACTCCTTTTAATGATTAATAAAGATTTTTCTGTGTTGTTTGTCCCGCAGTCATGAGACGACACCACATAACCACAATGTCTGCTGTTCATCTCCAGCTGCTTGTTCCAGCACGTTTCCAGCATGCTTCTCCTTCATGCCAGACACACAAACAAGATTTCGGAGTAGAATCGATGTAGGAAACATTCTCCGATAAAGTTTAGAAATCTCATGTGCAGAGCCAAGCCACTGATGAACTGATCTACTAACAAGTATTGTTTGTGTATCCGAATCCTGATACATCTTATTCTTCTGTGCTGTAGACTTCTGTTGTCAAAAAACTATTAAAAACATGTCAATTAGCCACAGCACAACACTGGTTGACATGTTCCTTCATTATAAAAAGTTTGGTCATGCTAGTTTGTTTAGAAATGGCTCTAAAGACCAATAACAATCACATTTTTAGTCTCCAGAGAGTAGTTCTGTGTAAGTGCTGTTTATAGCTTTGCTAGCTTGTTTACATGCTCAGTGGCGTCTTCCTGAACACAGAACAGAGAACTACTCTCTACAGACTGAAAATAATATAAAAAATACAGAAAATTTCCAGCCACCTCCTTTAACTTTAATTAAATGTTGTATTTCAACACGGAACTTTTCCAAATTTGAAAACTGTATAAAACCAATGGCGTAATCTACCTTTTTCAGAGTCACCACATCAGACCAACAGAAACCTCTCTTCTCCCCCTCTCATATACAATATGAACATATAAATATACACACTGCGTGAGGTGGCTCTCTGCTGAGTGACTGACAGCTGGTTGATAAGCTGTAATGACAGAGGTCAGCAAGCTGCAAACACACACGCACACACACATAGGCACAGTTTGATGAATTGTAACAAGAGGTGGTGCAGCGCTGGTGTGTCCACACACACTCAAACACACACACACACACACACACACACACACACACACTGTTTGAGACATAATGATAGATCAATCAACTGAGCTGTCTCTTTTTTTTCTCTTATTAAATTTGCATGTTCCTCGTTGTTCTGTCTTCATTAGGCTGAAGTCTCAGCAGCCACTAGACGTCCTGGGGTCCAATAAAAAGTTCATAACAAGCTTTTATTACCTAAGATAGACTTTGCGTGACAGACAGTGGAACATTGTAAAAATTAATAGACACTGAGACAGAAACAGGTAAGAGGTGATTTGGTTTTCTCTAATGGTCCATTATAGCTCTCTGCGTGTGTCAGCATCCAGCTCTTATGTGTGTTTTACCCTTGTGGTCATGACAAGGGAGCAGAGCCAAACTTTGACAAAGCAGTGTTATTATCCTTATCCTTAAATGTGAGGTATTAAAGTTATTTATTGCCTTTTTTTATTATCTTTTAGTGAAATATAAAGTCTTTAAATAGATCTCAATGTTAAAGGAGTAATGACATTATAAAAAGTGCACAGTCGACTTTTTGCAGCATCAAAAAGGGTAAGAAATTAAGATAAAAATCACATTATCACACATGATAACTGCTGACAGATATGAAACTGAATCCTCTGTTGCACAGCGGGGATGCATCTGATATTTCCAGCTATTTCGGTGTCTCTGGATTAACAGGAGATGAGTGGGGAACTGAACTGCGTCATAACATGTAACACCTGAATTCAGCCTTATTAGCACCTGCTGATCCTCTGAAACTAGAACTCACACTGAAGTATATTTCCGTCAATCTAAACTTTTTTTTTTTTTTTTTTTTTAATTACTTTGCAAGTTCTCCTGATTTTACTGTTATCAAGCCATCATCACATCTGTGTATGGACTAGTAGGGGCCTACTGAAGGCTGTTAATATCATTGATCCGCTTTGGGTGGAGCTCAGGAGCGCTCAGCAGACCCTCGCCCATCAAAATAAGACTAAAGAGGAAGATGCATTTGACTAAAATCACAAACATTTCTTCTTCTGATAGAAAGTATTGTGGTGGAGCCGAGTTGTCTCCAAGGACATGCTTCATTCTTTCCAGAAAGACAGATGAAAGAAACGCTGAATGAGAGATTACATTGACTTTGCATCATAACTTTGGCTGTCGATTAGCTGAACCGTGCTAAATAATTCTTAGTAAGCCAGTCAGTTGCCCAATAACCAGCCTTCTGAGTCTCTACTGTGCTCCATCAGTTTGGGATGAATTATATGTATGGGACTGATGTGTGATGATTACGCCTATTCATTGGTTTGGCAGTTTTGTTTGTTCTTTGGTGCAAGATATATATAAGATGAAGCCTGCTGGACTGATTGATCTCTGTGGATGTTCGTAGACCCCAGAGGATGAATCCTGATGTTTTAGCAACCACCACAGTTCTTCTAGCATCAACATCGAACTTTCAAACTTTCAGAAATATCAACATCTAACGGGAATATTTGCCATAAAATTTGCTGTGCTTGCTAGGGGAAGGACTCTTTTTCAATTTCAATCTCTCTTTTCTATATCTTTCCACCTTGCTACATAAAGGGCGTCCTACGTCCTGCAATGACAACAAACGATGGTACCAAATATAAATTGTGTATTGCAGAATAATCCAATATGAACATACAGTCGCTCCAAGAGACTTTGTCTTTGTTCTTTTCTGTGAGAGCTGATGCAATCGGTAACAAAGAGTGTTCTAAATTTAAAATTGAGTGTATTGAACGCTAGTCCACTAGGTAGCTCTGTGACATTGAGGTTGTTGTCAGTTGAGAGTTAGGCACATAGAAGAGGAAAACAGTTTGTACTGAGTAATGCAGAAATGTTGTAACCAGGCTGCAAACTTCTTTCGCCAGGAGTGAAATAAAACTGTTCACAAAGAAGCCTCCTGTGAGTTACTACAAAGAGTTTGTGAGCTCAAATGTTTGCATCCTCATACTGTATATACACACACAATCTTTAGCTCTCAAGTTAAAAAAAAAATCCACTTCAGATCAAGTTTTTCAGAGAGTTTGTCTTCCCCTAACGAGCTAATTTGATCAAGCCTGCGGTGTTCTGAAGGCTGACCGTGTCTACCTCACGGCGGTGGCGATACGAGCGTGTGAGGCGGATAATGAGAGCTGCAATCTCAAATTCTGAAAAAAAAGGTGCAAATCCGGCCTCCGTGGGAAGAGGGAAGAGTCGCAACTGATTGGCAACACGGTGAGCAACATAATGGAAATTGATTTTCCTGCACCGAATCTGCCCTTTTACAACAAAACGGGTCTCTTCTCATAGTCACGAAATCTTATTTCATCATGTGGTGCGAGATATTTTTTCGCCAACCCACTGTGCGCTGGAAATACTATATGCTGGTTTAATTATTAACATGGATTTTAAAAGTAAAGACGGGGCTTATAGTTCCCAACAAGTCAAAGCTATTTTGTAATAGTTGCTGTTGTATTTGAATATTGTAGTATATGAACAGCATATGTTGTTGACGTAATCATTTGTAAACTCTTGACTGATTATCTGCAGTTAAGAATTAATATACTTTACATAGTATATAACATATAGTATATTAATATACTATATTATAATATGCTTATGGGAGAATTTAGTCTTTTTTTCCTTATGCAGTCTCTGTGATTTGTATGTTACGTTATCGATTTTAGCAAAGTTTCAGCATATGAAAAACACAGGAAGTCTACTTATGATTAAAAAGGCTTACATGTATCTCCAGGCCTGTTTGAGACTCTCTTTGAGTCAGACAGAGAAACTGAACTGAAGTTTTTATACAGCAAAGATTACAGCTAAAAACTTGAAACCAAGTTACGATGATAGGAATACTAATGCTGCTGCGCCCGTAAATCTTCACGACAAAATCAAATCATGATGTATTTGTTGTCAAGAGTTAATAAATATAATTTTACAAGCCTATCAGACAATTTAGTAAAATTTTTTCAGAGAAGCATTTCAACCAAGCTCAGTTTTCAGTCATCCATCTCACGCACATCTGACCAAACACATCAATACAGCTGTACAGGCTCACGTTTCACTCGTACTATACGTGCGAAAATGTGACCCGAGGCGTATTTTTTACACTAGTCAAGTATATTTTACTACGTTTTACACACAAAACTACAGTGATTGCATATTGGGAGACCTACACTCACTCAGTGCAATTACATGTATTTAAGTAAGCAGGTTACAGTCAACTGTCTCCAGAAGGCTGATTTCTGAACTGTCATGTAAATGAGAAACCTGGTTACTGTAGTCGAGGTAGGAGATTAGATAAACCTGGTTTCTGCAGCTAGATTTCTCCTGGAGAACGACAATTACTCCGGCATGTATACATGTAATTGGGTTTCAAACGTATACATGTGCATATCTGTACCAAATCTCATGACAATCCATCCATTAGTTGTAAAGATATTTCTCTAAAAAACAAAAACATATCAACCTCATGGTGGCGCTCAGGGGGGCATGAATGTCTGAACTGGATTTGATGGCGATTATCATTATAAAATAGTTTTTAAAGATATTTCAGTCTTGATGAAAGTGGTGGATCAACCAGCATTGTGATCCTTATATCACATCTGCTATTTGATGCTCTTAAAATTTATGTTCAAGTTCCAGTAATTAGTGTTTTTTAGCCATAACAATTATAAAAAAGGTAATTCTCTATCAGGACTATGGGCTTGTCAACTTGAAGTGCAGTTTTTTTTGGTCCTCTAGTGTCCAAAAAAGTAAATTAATGCAATTAATGCAGACTAAACATTTACCTTTTAGTTAGCGGACGAACAACTTGCAAATGACAACTCAGTATAGTAAATCTGCATGCAATTCTGCATCAATCTTGAGAAGAACTACTTGTAATTCTCTGCACGTCCCGGATGAAAAAAAAAAAAGCTTTTAAACTTTCTAAATAAACAATAAATCATGTTACTGTACAAGGTGTCACACTCCATGTAGTTAGAATACAGCTTGATGCTGAGAGATGAGCGTGAGAGAGCAGCTCATCCATCTAACCACTAAATACATGTTTCTGCAACATTTATAATATCCTGACTCAGTGAATGAATCGAGAATAAATCAGCTCAGCATCAGGGGCAGAAGAGCGAGCCGAATCCATTTTCATAATTTGTATAAAAAGTGCTTTCGCTTTAAAAACACTTTGAGGGTCAAACTCGCTATGACTGCTGTCAAACAGCTAACAGGCTGAAGTATACCTCGAGGCTATTAACACTCCAAGAACAAGACCACTGAGAGATGGAAAGAAATAAAAACAAACACACCTCCTCCTAATCCCTGTTTTTGCCTCCTCCATCACCGTTCCTTCCTCTCCTTTTCCTCTCCACACAAATTAAGAGCCCCGGGTCGTGGTTTGATCCATCATCACCATAGATTAACTAAGGCTAACATTAATTGATGTTGTCTCCGCAGGCTGACTGCGACACGGCACTGGTGTCTTTTATCTCAAACTGACAGACGCGGTAGGGAAAGCGAAAATGAAGCTAAATAAAGTGCAGCCCTTTAATTACGCTACTTAATGTATGCACAGGGAAAATTAGTGGAGAAATTGATGCTTCAGAGGTTACATAAGTAATGATTAGTAATGAATTTATTTGAGTGTTATTCTCCCCCTGAAGAATTAATTGTCTGTTTAAAATTAGTGCAGTCGGTTGTGTTAATGCACTCTGACCTATATAGTTAATGCGGGAGGCTCAGTTCGAATATGCAACGAGTGTAAAAGTAGTTGACAACGTGTGTCAAGGAAGGGCAATAACTGTTGGAGCTTTTTAAAATCTACATGAACATGTATTAACAACAACAACAACAAGAACACAAATGTGATCACAAACAGTAAAAAAGTAGCTTATAAAAGTGTAAAATGGGAACTCAAAGCCTGCAGATTTACACAGATGCGAGAACCGTATTTAAACATTACAACTGATCAAAAAGGGGTGAATCTGCCATCTCAGTCACCCAAAAACGACCTAATTATGACCCGGAGCGGTGGTGCAGTTCAGATGACGTATATATATGTGGACAGATTTCCTCATTCAGAGGAGGAGGGCTGGAAGGAGCCATTAACCCAACAGTGGACTTTGCCAGAGGAGACGCTGTTCGTTTCCTGTTTCCAACCACGAGTCAAGACGGTAACTATGATTGTCCCCTAACCTTAACCCTGTGGTTCTTATTGTTGCCACGATGAAGGTGGACTAACTTTGAAGACTTTAACCCCCAACCACATGTTTTTTTAACCTTAGATTAGAAAACACACCTATGTGTTGTTCTAGAGTCACATGGTCAGACCACGTATTTGGTCGTTTCATTTGGAGGACTTGTTGGATTTATCTCACCTCACAGAAACAAGATACAACTAAGACAGTGGGTGCATCCCAATCCCCACACTTTGCAGTCACCATCACTTGATGTACACTTCTTCTAATACTGCTTCGAAGCAATATCCAGAGCCAAGTGTATCCCACAGTTCACCGTGGTGTATTGTGCAACACCAGTCTAGTAGTTAGAGGTAGTGCACTTATTGGCTGGTTTTTGGACTGACAATAATCAACTGACAAGAAGAAGTTTATTTGTAGCACGCCTCGGCATATAACACCAATACAACAGGTGGGTCACAGAGAACTCCTTTTATTTTCGGCTGCTTGCACACGTTTCCACATAAACAATAAACATAAAGCCACCATGCGCCTGTGGTCGCCCAGCTTCTTCTGGCGCATGCGGTTTGGTCCCGTGAGTCCCTCAGGCTCCCCCAATAATAGTTCCGACCTTCGCCAACCAAATCCTGACAGCTGGCCTGTCTGTCTTGTCTGAGTTCCAGCATGCTACTGCATTTGAAAGGGAGAGTACAATTAGTTAACCAGCATCAGCTGTGCTAATCAACTCACCTGGCACTGCTCTCCTGAGCCATCTCCACACCTCTCTCTCCTGCAGCTAAACACCGACCACGCCCACCTCCACGTTATTGTTTATCGTTTTAAGTTGGATTTAGTGTTAATATTATTATTCATATCTCAACACTAAATTATGGCAGATCCTCCACACTTGATCACATGATATTAACAATTAAATTGTTCATGATGGGATTGATAAGACTAATATTGTTGTTATATATCTGACACTGTCAAGATAATATTAAATATCATATCCATTACCAAAGATTTTGAAAAATGTTTCATTCTTAAAAAATGTTATCAAACAGAAACCATTCAAAATTATATTGTATTATGTCTGTGTTATGTACAGTAAACCTACATGCTTCTAGATAACTATTTAATTTTTTGTATTTCTCCTCTCATATGATTGTAACTGTAACGCTGTTTGGTTGAGCCTACTCCACTCTTACTTCAACAAAGCACAGGAGCTCAGTTGTGCCATGTACAGTATTTGTATTTACATGAGTGACAGGAAGTCCTATTAATAAAGAGTGCCCCAGTGAGTTCTGAAAAACCTCCACCACCTGCCTTAACAGGCACTGTGACAGTAACCTGAAATACGTCACACAAGTAGCAACTTGACTATTTGCAAATACTGCAAACGTGGGTACTGGGATGGATCCAGTGTTTGTGGAGCAGCAGATGGTCGTTTCTGGCTCGCTAAGTGGGCATTCAGCATCAGACGCCAAGACACTGCACTTAGGTTGATAATATTCTGATACAGGATTTTACTACTCTGGAAAGTTATTCTAACGACAACAATTTTATGTTTTCACCACCTTTAAATCCAGGTTAAAAACTTTTATGTTCTGCACTTTCTTTGACCAAAACTTAAAGACACTACAGTATAAAAGTTTTGCTGAACAGGAATTCACACATTACATGATAGTGATAAGTGCAAATAAAACATTGGCTGGTAAAACAGTAGCACAAGTAGAGAAGAGTCATTATGTCAGCGAGCTGAGTCAGTTACACCACAATATCTATTTAAAGTTTGCTAATATTAGACATCATAAGCTAGTGGTCATACTAGACCAGGTAAGGCTGTAGAGGCTGAGTGTATAAAACTGAGTAAGGGTGTGTTTTGTTGCTTTATAAATTAATTTATTTGTAAGAAGAATGTAATCTTTAAATGAAGAACAAAAATACAGTCTCACTTAAAGTACTCATACATCCTTTACATCCTGTATTTATGTCTCTGTTCTTAATTTTTCAATTTCCTTTAATAAGGGTTTCTGCATATTTTTATACATTAAGCACTTTGTAATTTATAAGCACTTTGAATTGCCTTTGAGTCTGACCCTTATGTCAAGGAATGGCCATTTATAGCAAATGGTTAGTTATACAGTCAGATTGAGAAAAGAAAAGACTCTGCTCCTTTGAGGGAGCTCTCAAAGAATCTGAGCAGCGACAAGGATACTGCTGAGAGAGCTGATCCCCCTGATAAATATTAAATCTCAGTTATAATTAACAATATAAAACACCACATAAGGAGGAGGTTGGGGTGGTAATCTACAGAGTGAACTCTGACAGTGTCAAGTTAAAACGTCTGCTGTGTACACCTGCATGAATGTGATTGGATGTTATTATCCACACAGCTGCAGATGAGTCAATGATTGTTAAGCATATTGAAAACAGCTGAAGCCAATCAGCTAAAACAAGCACGACTTCAGGTGTCTTGGCGTCTGACTTTAACACTGTGGCCCGTTATGACAACCTCTGCGTTAATTTAAAGTCAGATACTTCTTGTAAAAGTCTCAATATTGCATTATTTAATGCTTTTAACTGAAGCACCTCAAACATGTTTCAACATTTAAATCACCAAGTTTTCAAGAGACAGATTCACTTCTTTTGCATACAAGAGAGACAAAAGTCTGAAGGACATTCTAGTCTCTTCAGATTTGAGAAGCTGCCCTAATAGTCCATGATAACCTGAATTCTCCTTGTTATTCATGCGATCATTGCAACAACACTAATGAGTTCAGGCATCCCCATTCAGGACAGAGATTTAATGTAAAAGGACGTATTACTTGGGCCACCAGCAGGGCTGTTTACATGCCGAAATGTCCATGCGGCATGATGTATGTGGGGAAGACAAAACGACACTATTAGGAGACGTGATCTAACTTCTCCTGTAGGGAAAAAAAACATTTCGTAGAACACAGCCACACAATTTCTAGTCTACATTCAGAAAGTAAATCGCAGTAAGAGAGATGGCGATGTGGATCTATTGCTTCTGAAACATGAAGCATAAATTAAACACGCTATTGCCACACAGACTGAATGAAGAGCTAGACTTGAGGTGTTTCCTTACAAGTTAAGTTTAACCGTTATTATTTAGCTTTGATACGATTTCTTGGAAATTATACTGGAATTTGACTTTTGTTTGTTCTCTTGGCTGATTTGTGTTGATTTAACCACAAGATGGCTCCATAATGTGTAAAGCAAACACAGGCAACCACACAGGTGAAACACATGAGGACCTGAGGGGTGTATTATGAAGCAAGTTCAACATACCCAGGCTTTCCCACAAGTAACCCCAGCCCATTTATAAATCTAAAATATGACATATCAAATTAATGGTAAGTATGATAGACTAGTAAGATAAAAGACTAATCAATTTTCTAATCGGTGTTCAAATAGCTACGGTACCAGCAGTGTTAAACGGACTTGGCAGCAAATCAGGTGGTTATAAATGGGTGACGCTTTTTATAGCCGATTTAAGCCGAAACTCAAAACACAACCTGCTCTGGACCAGGTTAAGTTTGCAGCATAAGTTGCCATGGTGATCTAGCCAGGTTAAAAGAGAGCAACCCAATCACCAGAAGAAAACATTGGCATTGAACGTTTCTGTAAACCACAGAAACGTTGAATATATACATTTCAACACGTGAAATACATATCATATCAACATTTCTACCCGTTGAATAATGATGTTTTATGGTGTGACAACACTGTGGTTAAGGTCTGGTTAGGTTTAGGCACAAAGACCATTTGATTAAGGTTGGGTCATGGTTTGAGTTAAAATTAAAATAAAATATAAAATAAAAACGGCCGATGTCTCACTAAAAACGCCTGGTTTTCTCGCCAGAAAAACGGCTGCAAATGTCCTGACATCTCACTAAAAACACCTGCTTTTGTCGATTGAAATGGGAAGCGGACATTGTTTTCAAGGTGGTCTTGAACAGTACTCTCTGCTGACTTCCAACTTGCTGCCAACAAACTTACTAACCACCCACCGGCCTTTCCTCCTCCTAATAGCAAAGATCAGCTCATATAGATCGCATGTGAACTACGTCACTTTAGAAATGTTGACATAATATGTTTTGTTGAATAGTTAATAAGCTATGTATTTCACGTATTGTAACATAGATATTCAACGTTTCTGTGGTTTGCAGAAACATAAACTGCTAACGTTTTATTCTGTTGACCAAGCTGAAGAGAGCCACCTTCATGACATTGAAAACCCTGGCTTTAGGCTCAACATACCTCACTAACCCACTAATCTTGCTTTATTGTACACCCCTCTGATCACTAAATGATGTAATTATCCTATAGGATGCCTCGAGTGATGTTTGAAAATGTATAAAAAGTGGTTTTCAACCCATTATTCCTGTTTGGCCCCCACTGAGGCATAAGCTGAAACATTGTGCTTTGATTCACACACAACGCTGTCTGAATAAAGAAGTTGATGAAACAAGCAAGTCTGTGTGCGTCCTTCCTCCTTCAAGCAGTTAAGAGTTCCAAGGACACCATCACCAGCATAGATTTGATGGGTTGAGGTGCTTCTTCATTTGAAAACTCAGTCCTCTGACCTCAGTATTACAATGTCAGATGAGGAGATGAGAACAGCAAAAATACAAAGTATGGTTTGAAACTTTGAGGAGAAAAGAAAGATGAGGGAAGAATGATAATAAGAACCAGCGTGAAACATCTGATCGTCACTCTTTTGTTTTGAAAACAACCTTCACATCTCATAATGACTTGTAGTCAACACACAAACAGTTCATACCTGTTTCACTGCACACACTCATTAAATTTAATTTCATCCTACTGTGATTCAGGTTTGTGATGAAATGCAGTGAGTGTGGGTTAATGAAAGGCACAAATACAGAGGCTTACAGGGCAGATTTATGTTACCTAATAATTGTCTGACTTTAATAAAGCCAGTTTGCTTCATCTCCAGTAATGCAGCTCAAACTGACATCTGACCTGTAACCCTGTTTACCAGGATCACAGTTGGATTACAAGATGTAATGCTGCGCAATAACAAGGAAGGAAAAAACTCCTTTCATGAAATATTCTTAGATGGTGTAAACCCAGATGGTGAGACCAGACAAAAACAAACTGTATGGCTCCTTTTTAAATTAGTTCAATTGCTTTTATTAGTGCTGCACGGTGCAGCGGTGTGGCTCATTGACTTCTAATGAAATTAGTTCTTCTTGAGTTCTTGTTTCCAGTTACACCACTAAAAACCACTATGAACGTAACCTAACTAACTTTATGTGAACCAACACAATTCAGTTTTGACACTTCATGTCGGTCTTCATGGCCACATGTCAACGTATGTAACATTGCATGTGCTACTTCTGTCAAATCCTTTAGAAAGACAACACAGAGAGGAGATTGATGGGAATGACACTGTAGATTACTGAAATATATAATCCCAAAAAATGTATCCCAAAAACATCTTAAAGGGTAGATTCACATTTTGTAAGGCTGTCTTAAAACAACAGTCAGGAGCCCAAATTAACATTGAAATGTGTTTTTCTTGCTGTAATCATTCCTCCTGTTCATACTGACCATTAGAAGATCCCTTCATAATGTGCTTTGAGTGTAAGTGATGGGGGACAAAATCCACAGTTCTCCTGTGCAAAAGTGTGTTTAGAAGTTTATTTGAAGCTAATATGAAGCTTCAGTCATCCAAAATGAGTTAAATCAAGCAGATATCTTTCAATGTTACAGTCTTTTTTGTGCCAAAGTCCCTTTTTTTTGTTACAGTCCCTCAACTGTAGCTGTACAGGAAAACACTGTTCATCGAGACACAAAGAGGGAATTTTTTTACTAAAAAGTCATAACTGGAAGATACCCTCTTTATTTGATGGTTACAGCAAGAAAAACCTGTTTCAATGTTAATTTGGGCTCCTGACTATTGATTTAAGATGCTTTGGGAAACATCGCCCTGTCTGTACACAGGAGCACAGAAATTTGTAATGTTATTTTGCATCAGGCTGGTGTTGGTTGCACCAGATTTAATCAAGATAACAACAGTGGATCTGTTCTGTGTATATTGACTTTGACTTTGCGCACCAATCAAATTAGAGACAGCAGATGGAACATATACAGTACCTGTTTTAAAGAAAGTTAATCAAGTAAAAGAGAAAGCCTTTCATACATACGAGCTGTAGCAGATGACAGATGATGGTACAAATCAGACATTAATCTTCATTCTGCTTTTCTGGCATCACTGCCATAATTAGAATAAGATGGTATGTTTTCTATGCAATTAGATTAATGTGCTAGTAGAAGAATGTGTAATGAAAGTGGAGCAGGCAGGCGAAACATGAGATCTCTACTAATTAAAGTGATTAAAATATCAACCGAGTATGGTTGTGCTGTGATTATTGAGCTTTTCTGAGCTTGTGGTTGATGTAGAGTGTAAAGTTTGTAGAATAACATCGCTGGGTTGCCAGATTCCTGAACAGCAGTAGGTCAGTAAAACATCCCACTCAACCTCAAAAAAATACCAATTTGCCGGTGTGAAACTCCATATTCATCCACCCTCATGAATCTTATTTATTCACATCAGGAGACCAGAGTTCACATCCTGTCAAAACCTACAAATAAAGTTTGCCATACTCTAATTGTCATGCACAGATTTTGATTAAAATCATTGATATTGAACATTATCTGAGGTTTTGAGGGCAACTGGAAAAAAAAAAGTTTTAGACAGTAGTAGTAGCATTCACCATACTTACTATCTTATATCATGTTGGTTGTTGTTGCTTTTCTGGCCACAAAAACAGCCCCCTTCTTCCAAAAATGTGGTTTATATACACAGTAAATTCCTCAGTGTAAAATATTCAGTGTCATATTCAGTGAGTACATTGACTCTGTCAGAGTTATTACAACAACAGCTTGAGTAAAGTGCAATTCGCACTGCCGCCGCATCGCGTCATATGACATGGGTCAAGTGTCGCCCCTAGCACCAATAGTAAGCATCATGCTGCAGCAAATCAACAGGAAGACCACATGCAGCGCAGGATTTGAAAATGTAATAGTCTGAGCAGTGAGATTATGTTTTGAAAGCAGCAGATCAACCAACATAGTTGGTGGGTCACCATATAGTTGTTTTCTGACTACATATAGCATAAACTTAAACTATAATAGGCCTACATTTTATACCTTACTAGCAAAACTTCAAAATCAGGCTACATTGAACAGTAGTAGCTTACCCACCTACAGTATGTTCTATAAGCAAGAATGGAAATTGTTGACTACTATCAGGACTTTATCACAATATATTCCAGTTGTGCTGCAGTGCAGAGATGTTTTCCTCAGCTCTTTGCTTGCTATATGCTTTGCACTTTCTTTTTGCATCTTCTAATTTCCTAAATATTCTTCCAAAGAGAGCTATTACCGGCTACACTGACACTTAAAAAAACATGAATGGTGGAATTAGCGGAACAGAACAAAAGTTTCAGTCTTTAGCGGTAAGATGTCTGAAGACATCCTGCCTACAACAACCCACCCATTTTTCAAGATGAGGTGGTTGCCTTACAAACTAGCTGCAGAGACGAGGAAGATGATACATCACTTGTTTCTGGACTCAGCTGAAGAGCTTGGCCTTGTGTCAGGAAGTGAGACTGCCTCATCAAACACTGCTGAGAGAATGAGGAAGATTTAATTACGTTTTGCTGCTAATACCTTTGAGCTTTTCTTTCAGGACCCTTACTTGTAATGAAGTATTTTTGCATTACTGTACTGGTACTTTCACTTCAGTAAAGGATCTGAGTACTTCTTCCACCACTGTTCATTACAACATTCATATTAACCAGAAACAGACTAGTCACTGAGAAGACTTGTATTGTACATTGTGGGTCAAATTTACAAAACAGGAAGAGGAAAACAACAAGCTCAGGCTCAGTCAACCTTAAATTTCAATTAAGTTTAGTCTCTCTTATAGCCTACACTAATGAAATATTGGAGAAACTTCTTTATTCTGGGAAGGTCTCCTTTATATGTTGTTTTTGTGGTTTTGGAAACTGACTCCTCTTACTTTAAATGCATGAAGCTCTGGATTTACATTTTATGAAATCATATTCACTTTGATGAAATCCTGAGACGAGGCCGAACAAAGGGAATGAGAGACTGACAGATAGATAAATAAAGACCTGTCTGTGTGAGATATACTGATATTATTCTGCTTTATTTTTGTTTTTGTCCTCCTTCCAAACATGCTACAGCTTTCTAAACCACAACAGGACCAGAGACTGGAAGCTAACAGAGGTTTTTTAACACACTCGATGATACACCTGTAGACAACAAAAAACTACTCTTACAGCTGATGCTACCACTGTTAAAACAGGTACAGGCTTTAGCTTTTGAAAAAAAGCTAATTCAGTCACATCTGGATCTGAGAGCATGCTAATTGAAAAACCAAAAACACAACAGTTAAAGTGTAATGAATGAGTGTGTTTGTCTGCTGTAACACAAGCTGCCAACATTAGCATACCTGGCTAACTAGCTTACTACAGTTAGTAACCTAGCAGGCAAGTTAGTGTATCATTAGCTAACGACATTATTTTGTAAGGTTATATCACGTTAGAAATGCCCCGTACAAGACAATCACAAGCATTTAAGTCAGTGTAACTCTGGTCCTGGATGCCTAGTCAGAGTTTAGGACGTTAACGTTAGCAGCTAGGTCCTGATCTTTATTGAATTTGGAGAAACCAAAAATCTCCAACTGATTAGCTTCTCCTTACGTCCTTAATATATTATTTGACAATCAAGCATAAAATCTAAACTTTAGTGAAGTAAATTATGTATTTCTAATAGTGTAAAAAGAAATATCACTCTGATATCACATTTATTCTCAAAATACTGTATATTACTCAGACTAACTAGCTCCATCCTTCAACACACAAACAATGCTATTTCTTTATTTTTGTAATTTCTTTTACATGGATCATCAGCTGGTGAAGACGACTTTTTGCTAGTTTTAGCCTCAGTCTGTTATGCACCATTACACGGCGCTGAGTTAGCATCATACCACACATCATCTAACGCATATTTGTCGACTAAAAATGAGATGCTTTCCTCTTTCCCTCCACCGTAGCAACACTAACAGGGGTGTGGGGCTTAGCGAAGGACTCAGTATTTAACCAATTTACCAAAATAAAAATATATAACTAACAAATTCACAGCAAAATCTTCATCATCATCATCATCACCTTGGCTGCCTGTTTATTGATGTGCTGATGTTTATGTCAGTAATAAACAGCTGGCTCGGTGTCTCCCTGCAGGTTTCCGTCCAATATCATGTTATTGCAGCTGACAGTCTAACATCACCTACTGTAGGCTATAATATTCTCTCCTCTAATATCTCTGACTGTCATATGACCGCCTCTCATATTAGTCATAAAGCACTGTGAGGACGTTTTTTTAGCATCTAACTTGTCAAAGCGTTCTGTCTTTATTTCTGTCACAGTACAGCGCTGCTGTGATGGATTCATATTTTCTAATTGTTTCAGCTCCTCTAATACGACTACTGACGCTGATAAATGTGTCTACTGATATCTGACAGCAGCAACCAAAGATTCTTCTTTTCACTCTTTGGGAACAATGTTCAGCTCCTCATGAACAGGTGGCATTTATCAGGCTGAAACCAAAGATTTACAAAGATTTTGTGACTTTAAGAGAGATTGGTCTCATAGGATATACCTTACCCCTAGAAGGCGTCACTTGATGAAGATCACTGAATCTCCTAATTGTGATTTTTGCCCTCTCAATGTCCAGGGAACATACAGACATGTATATTGGGACTGTCCTAATGTTGTTAGATTTTGGAAACAAATATCTTTAATCTTAAGTGAAATGCTTAAAACTAAGATTCCATTATCACCAAAAGTGCTTCTGCTTAATGACGACTCTTCTCTGAATCTGTCTTTGCAACAGAGACGCCTTCTATGGGCTGGCCTCACTGCAGCCAAGAAAATGTTAGCTTTGAGGTGGCAACCACCACATGATTTACCTCGGCAACAGTGGGCCAACTCGCTTCTTGAAATCGTGCTGATGGCTCGAATGCATGGGGCCAATCTTAAGACACTTAAAATGTGGGAGGAGGCTTATAATTTAGTTAAGTTGGTTAAGAGAGTAAGAGATCCAAGGTGGGTGGGGGGGGGGGGGCTTTCAGGGGTGGCCACTGGGGTCAAGGGATGGGGGAGAGTTTGGTTATTACAACTGTTAATTGTTTATGATGACACAATTGTAACGTTTTTCCATAGTAGATCTCGCAAAGTTTAAGATTGTACATATGTGACATTATGATGGGAGTGGAAGAGAGGAGAAAACATGTCAAATGTATAATGTTTACACTTGTGTGATATACTGATATACAATAAAAAAATTGATCGAAAAAAAAGAGAGATTGGTGAATCTGACTGGTACGAACAAACCTCACAGAAAAAAGTCAGATATTTAAGAGAAGGAAATGTTCTTGCATGAGGCCTTCACAGAGTACCAAAAACTGTCAAGTAATTAAAGTTGGTAATAACATTTTTTACTGTATTTCCTGGAGTTCATTGCCATAATCCAGCTGTCTTTGTTACATTAAACACTCATGTATTTGAAAAGCTGATAAGTTTTTGTTGTGAAATATGTTTATTCTCAATCTCAAGCTGTGAAGCTCTCCTTGCAGTCATCATGGGAGGCTCAGAACAGATAAACTACAGTCTGTCATTACAACACAAAACTGAAGCATCTTTGAACGCTGTGGTTTATAAAATCAAAAGGCGTCTAACTGAGGAGGATGCTCTTGCTTACAAAAACAAACAAAAGTCTCATAAGAGCCTGCGGCAGCTGATGCAGCAGATGGCAGACAGAAGCGTACGGTTATGTGTCGTAGAGCTGATTGAGAGTCAACAGAAGAAGCACTTCAACAAGGCAGACAGGACTTCAGACCTGTTGTGTCCTGATTATGCTACACAGCAGCTCAGAAGCACATTACTTCAACAAATAATCTGTAATCTTTTGAAATCTATTTTTCTCAGGATACCTGTTCGTCTAATCTCCCAATAAACCACAAGCTGTCAACCAGATGTACAGTACTTTAAGTTAACAGGCTGTCTTCTCACATCTGATTTACCCTCAGTGAGGCATGAAAACACAATTTTAGGGGGAAGTTATCAAATAATTTCATCCTCAACCAGGCAACACTCAGAGAGCACAAACCTCAGCTTAAACTGCACTGTTCACCGTCCACATGCATTTGAATTAAAATAAACAGTGATATGCAGTGCAGTTGCTGATTAGCTGATGGCCAACATGATTTCTGGAGAATGCAAAAGTTTCTAATCAGACCGTTTTCACTCGAGTTAGTTGACAGCAGCGAGAATTTGGCAGTGAACCTCCATGTGACCAGTGTTGCGCAGTAAAGCAGGGAGACACACGCTGCATAGAATGAGGACTGCGGATTTTGTCCTCCATCTCTTAAAGTGTAGTCACATTTGGAGGAAATATCTTCAGGGCCAGTGAGAGGAGGAGGAATTGTTACAGCAAGCAAGACCCACATACATAATGGGAACATCAGTATTTTATTAAGGCAGACTTTGATTAATTACAACTTTTGTTTTGCACATTGTCAAAATCCAGATAATCAAGTTATGCACAAAAATATTACATGAGAAAAGACTCAACAGCATTTCAGCACTACCGTCTTCTCTGGTGAGTGCCTGTTTGCACTTTAGGCTGCAAATCAATCAGTGTTCTCCAGTCTTTTCTCGTTGGAAATGTGCTTTGCGTGACCTGAGAAGCATCTGATTCAGCTGCAGATTGCTGGAAGATGAACCCCTTTCTATATGCACGAAAATATAGACTGAAAATGACTGACACTGATCTGTGTCTCTCAGTTTGTTTTTTGATGAGGAATGCTGGGAGTCGGCTGAACAGTTTCCAGATTCTACTTTGTTCGGGTTTGTCTGCAGGGTCGTTAACGCTAGCTAGGAGCTGTCTGCAGATATCACACTGATGATTCGTCAGGAAACACAAACAGCAGATCAATTAGCGAGCAGACCTTTCTGCTCTGTGTGTGTTGAAACTGATTATTAAACTGGATGCTTGCTCTTTGTTGTTTAAGCATCTGATACTGACAGTCAGTTAGCTGTGTGAGATAACATGTAGTTTACGAGTAATGATGACAGCCCTGCAGGTGGTGCGGCTGTTTTTTATTATTCTTGCTTGACTGTCTTCAAAAATATTATGTTTCAATCCTGCATTTTCAGTGAACACTTCACAGTACATATGACTGAAGTCTGCAGGTCCAGAGAGAGGACATTTGGATTTAATGAGTTACAGACATATCACTTTTCACTTTCTTTCATCCTGTCTCATCTCCCAGACGTTTGTCGATCCGCCACGCGATGTTTCTCGCAATCAAAGGTGGGCGTGTTGACTAGATGCTGGCCTGCCAGTTCAGGGCTTATCTAATTGCAGCCACACCTCTTACTTAAAATGTGTGAGTAGAAAATGATATCTGTGACTCTTTGATGGATTTCTGTCTGTGTGATTACTGAACATTTGTGCAACCAGACATTTAATGTTAATAGTTTGTAGCTTTGGGAAAATAACCTGAGGTGAAATACAGGAATAAACAAACATATCAGGCAGTACATTTGCATAAAAAGGCTGCATGCATTTAAGTTTTTCAGGGTGGAGGACTTTTCTTTTATTCTTTATGTTGCCTTGTTGTGCAAAACATCAAAACATGTACATTGCTTGTGAACACTAGCAGGAAAACATATATAAAAAGTTCTGTCCTTGTATGTTTCTGTGGTTATTTTTACTCTTTTGAACTGTTCAGGTAGTGTTTCTCTGTCAGGGCGCTGAATGTTGGCAGCTTGAAGGATTTGGATTAAAATGAGAATAAACTCCTTCAGGCCACTATGTCACTGTGTGGGTGGGAGCCATTAAACCTCTGCATCCACTTTTGGCTCTCTCTTTCGTCCTCTGTCCTCAATCCTTCCATCTGTTTCCTTCCTCTGCAGTAATCAAAGGTTTTCTCCTCGTCCGTCATCTGTCCAGCTCAACCCTGCGTACTGGTCTTGCATTTATATTATTTTGCTATTGTTCTGATTCATCCACAATTACTCAGTCTCTTGGATGGTTCTACATTTTTGGCGTCTCCCTCTTCGTCATCGTTCATGCCAAAATAAACACCTGAAGTAGTCAGTCAGCTCCGGGCTTCTCTTTTGATTCAGCTCTCACTCAGTTTTGCTTTTGTCTCCACAAAAATAATCAACTATGGTGACACCTGTGTTCACTAAAAGTAACTGGAAGTGTGATTTTAACTGCGCGAAACTGTCCTTAAAGTACCAATCTCGAAGATCTCCTTTTCATTCTCTTTGGCAGCACCTATGGCGATAAGTAGTAATTGCAGGTGTGTTTTTGGACCTCACTTCACTGCACCTCACTGTAAGAGAAGATACACCATTATCTACCAATAAAATTGAGGCAACACATTACAAACAGTATTATTAATTAAATAAAACTATGTTTGGTATTGAGTTCATATAAATTAAATGAGCCCGTTTATAGTTATCCATTTAATATTAGTAGATTCAAATAGAAGACAAAAAGGAATTAACATCTAAACAAAAATATTGGGTTCATATGAAAAACAGAAACTTCTAAATTTGTAAATAGTACTAATAAAAAATAATTTTATTCTTCATATCAACAATGTATAAGTGAGTAATAATCATTCACATTAAAAATTGAATTTATTCAATCCAGTCAATTAAATCTTAATATTCTCTCTTAGGAATAACAAACTCACACGCTAATGAAGAACTCTTTATTTTAAATGTTGCCGATATGATCTTAAAATTCATGTGCGGCTAAAACAGCTCAAACAAAAACACATCTTTGTGTTTTTGTTTGTGTGTATGTTAAACCAAACCATAAAATGCATCATCTGGCGAACAATGGAGATCTGCCTTAGACTATAAACTACGCTTCATTATTTTTTGTAGTGGTGCCTTCAAGGATGGTAAAGTGTTGGTCTTCCAAAACACTCCTGTGCCATGCTACGCCAGTGATAGGGAAAAGCAGACACAAAATATCATACAACTAAATACTTAAAAATATCAGTATATTTGAAAGAAAACTAGTTTCATGATATATCGAGCTGTGGAGTCAGACACAACAGAAGTGTAGAAGAGGAAGCGACCACTGGACCGGAGCGACAGCTAAGCTAAACTGCTAAAATTAATCTGTGATTCATCCAGAAGAGCTGAATCGAACACAAAAAAACAATATAATGTTGGAGGCGCCACTATTACAATTTATGAGGCTGAATTAGTGCTGCCTAATCAGACAAAACAGTGTAGACTGCCAAGTTTCTCTGTAAAGTTGCAGCAGAGATGTGGCACCACTGTTACAACATATCAGGCCAAATAAAGTGCTGTGTAATCAGACGAAACAGAATGTGAAGGAGAGGGCGACCACTAGAGCTGTGACAGCGTCTGCCAAGTGCGAGGAGAAATGTGCTTGCAGCCTGGAGTCACAACCGCCGGGGTGTCCGGTGACTGTTAGGGAGACGAGCAGAAAACTCCGCTTTGGTGAACCTGACTTTGTTTTCTGACAGAATATTATATCAGGCTTTGGCAACTCTGAATACAGAACAACAGCAAACAGCGACTGTGTTACCCTTACGTGCAGCACTCAGTAAGTTGATCCATATAACATAATTGACTCCAGCACGCTGGTTTGTTTTGTGATCCTTTGAAAATGGGTGTGATTTATCCAGACTCAATGAGGAAAATCATTTTGTAAATGAAAATAAGCCTCAGTAAAGAGATATTATGCTGCTACTCACTAACTTTGTCTCTCGTACTCTGCTGAATGTGAACACACTATTAAAGTGAGTCAGTTGGATTGAACAGGACGCCCGCAATGCATTCTGGTTGTTGTAGGATTTCCCCTAAAGGGAAAAAACCTTAGATATTAAGCAATCTTAGTTCTCGATTTCAACTACTTAACTAAAAGAAACAAACTTGGCACTTTCAAAAGTGCAATTCTCAAGCTCTGCAGAAGCTGAACATGAAAAGAGTGACCACAGTCTCATTTCAAGCCAGACGTTTGCTCTTGAGGGACTGGACTTTCTTTGACAGCTTTGAAGCATCCAATTCCAAGAAAAGTTTTTGGAATACCTCAAAGGTATACTTCAGCTGCCTGAGGTAATCAACATTCAGTGACAGAGCAAACCCTTGCAATACCTTTCAGTCCTGTGATGACTTATATGCCCTCAATAACAATCCAATGTTCTTTAGACTGTCATTTGCAGCCTTTGTGATCACAGTAATTGCCACTACGAGCTGTTCAAGCTCCTCTAAGTTCTCAGTGTTGTGCAACATGTGGTATAATAAAGACAGATCCCAAATAGATGCAGGTCCCAGATATAGGCAGGTTGCTTTTGTTGATTGACGCAAGTAACAAAAACCCGACTTAAATAAAATCTAAGAGACTACGCATTAAAATAATACCAAACACACGATAATATGGAGGCAGACACCCTCTCCACATTTAAGAGTGGGTAAAAACTTTCCTTTGTGACAAAGCTTATAGTTAAGGTTGCCCAGGCTCGCCTTGGACCAGCCCCTAGTTATGCTGCTATAGGCCTAGACTGCTTGGGGACTTCCCATGATGCACTGAGCTCCCCTCTCCTCCTCCCCCTCTCCATCTGTACGCATTCATATACCATTAATGCATGTTACTTACTTCACCAGAATTTTTTGTGCTTTCTCATCTCACAGGTTTCTATGGATCATGTTTGTGGACCATCTGGTTATAGATTGCAAGCTTCCATGGACCATGGCTGCGGACCCCGTGCTGCCATGTTGTTATTGTTATTATTGTTGTTGTTGTGCTTCTCTGTCTCTCCCTGTCCCCTCTCTTCCTCCTTCTTTCTCTCTCAACCCAACTGGTCAAGGCAGATGGCTGCCCACCTAGAGCCGGATTCTGCTCGGGGTTTCTTCCTGTTAAAGGGGAGTTTTTCCTTGCTGCTGTCGCCAAGTGCTGCTCATGGGGGACTGTTGGATCTCTGTAAATTAAAGAGTACAGTCTAGACCTGCTCTATGTGAAAAGTGCCCTGAGATAACTTTTGTTGTGATTTGGCGCTATATAAATGAACTTGACTTGACTTGAATAGAATGATAGTTATGCTCTTGAAATTGAGCCTAGAGTCAGATACGCACCAGTGCCTAAAATCCATAACTTCATAAGCAGAAAACTCTGAAAAAGCTACCACTTAGAAACTGCTATCATACCAAAATATCATCTACAGATGCGTGCTTTCAAAAACTTTAACTATATTTTGGACAGTTATCACTGCATGTGATGACGATGATAATCTCTGACCTGAATTCAGCGTCTCTGTCCACAGAAGCAGCCATCTGTCAGCTGCAGCTCCTGGAGAGCTCAGAGGACAGTGGACGGACAAACTGCCTTCACCAGGCTGACTGACAGCAGAAAGTTACTGAACCAAAATAGTTTTCATGTCGGCTCCATGGCAAGAAATCGACAGTGTGTATATTTATTATATATTGATTAATTAATTAATTAATTCAGCTTTATTTCCCCACCCACCGTAGCGAGTGAACCTACATGTCTGCCTGCAGTGAAACAGACAAACTAGTAGTCTTGATCAATCAATGTACTGTTGTGGAATTTTAAAGATGACTTCACAGAGAGCAAGTTGTCTTTCAGAGTTTTACTGCATTAAACAGAGTTCACATTTGCAAATGCGGATCTCCCAGTTTACTAAGGCTGAAAGAAAGTTCAGTGTCAGTATTTGTACATAGAGCTGTGTGTGTCACAGTCATCCAATATTCGTCACCCTAATAGGTTTCATTTAATTAATTCACCATATCTCTGTGGAGTTTCTTTCAGTCTTCTGAGAATTAAAAGTTAAAAGCCGAATCCTTATCTGCTTTTCCTCCCTAAGAACTTTTACTCTCTGCCTCTGTCTAATGAGAAGCAAAAGTTATGGTGACCGAGTCCCACACCTCACCTTTGATGGTACCTGTTAGAAACATTTCCACACAGGAAGCAGAGAGCACAAAGTCTTAGGATGTGCTGTTTGCTATAAAGGCAGTATAACATAATCTTAAGACAATAACATAAAGGTATACTTTTTTTTTTCAATTCAGTAGATTCTGTAAATAAGTTCAAAACACATACAGTGGCTTATTTGCATCTTGCGTCAACACCCCTTTGTGATTGGTTGATGCCTTCGTTTTTCACTGCGTAATATTCACCTTCTGTGTGAAAGTACTCATGACAAAAACAACAGTTCAAAAAACTGTGTTTTTCTCTGAGCTTTTCCCAGATGTCCTCCAGAGGATGTAAATGTGAAAAATGCTGGCTCAACGTTGTAGTGTGAACAGATGGTGGCAGTAGCGCAGTGTTTCATCAGAAGAGGAAGAAGAAGAAACACGACGCAAGTGTTGTTCTCTTTATTGTCTACTTTGATAGCTTGTTTAGAGTTAACTGTAGCTGTAGCCACAGAAACAGAAACAATATAATGTTTCTGCTTACCTTCTTCTTCTTTCTTTCTTTTTTCTGTGGCTGACTTGCCTGTCTGTTCTCTGCACATTCCCAGTAGGAGGAGAATTACCCGTTCTGGTGTTTTAATATGGATGGAGGTATTTGCAGGAATGAGCTGAAACGCCTGCTGTGGATGCAGATCGTTTTTGCTCGAAAACAGCGTTTTAGAATTTAGCTGGCTTCTCAGACCATAAAATCATGGACTATAGATCATGCATTCAGTAGATGTTGGTCACTCCTCCTTGAAGAAGAGCTGCTGACCATAAAATCATTTCATCAGTGTCAGCAGAAACTTTGGTGTCCGGTAATGGTCTGACGTTTATTTCAGATGCTTTTTGACAGTTAAATATTCAGGAGATGATGTAAGATATAGCAAGAAAGTGGTCGAGTTTAATTTACAGTATATTTCATATCAGCACAAACATTTTCCATCCAAACACACAGATCAGGATCAGGCTTCAGAAACACATTTTGATTGAAACCTGTAGTCACTTGTCTCTCCAGGTATATGCTGCTTTCTCTTCATCTTCTTACCCAAATAACTCTGTTTGCCGCCGTCTCTGCCGTTTATTCATGCAGCAGACGTGAACCGTGTTATCTGGCTGGCTGCCATAATCCTCCACCAGCAGACATGCACTTATAAAGAAAGTTAGACAGAAAAAGTTGGAGATGGAAAAGACATAACATTGTTAAGAGGAGTTGGAGAGAGAAGAACAAAGTGGCTGATGAACAGAGGAACCAGGCTGGCAGAATATTTCAGGACTGTGAGTGAAAACAGAGAAAATCACTAACAAAATGTGGAATCATTCAACTAAAAACTGACAGACAGACTTTCTGTAACTCAGGAAGTCCAGGCTGCTCTCATTTTACCTACTCGATTTATTGTTTGGTTCAGTTCTCTCATTACTTTGTTTCTGTTTAAAAAAGGCACATTTATGTAGTGAATACTCTGCATTTGGAAACTTTTATCGTTGTCATGTTGCAACAATGACTTTACCAAATAGTCTGTTTTTGCACCAGTGAAAAATGACACATTTCACAACATATTTCTGGCATAAATATTGTCAGTTGTAATTTCACTTTGATAGTTCAGGAATTTCACTAAAGCAGGTTTGAATACAAAGCAGGTTTCCTTTACACATCCAGTGTCTTTGCTCTACATCCAACATCGTTATAGAGATTTTAGCTTCATAGCTGCTCTAATGCAGACAAAGTTAGAGACTAGCAGCTAAAGAGTCAGATATTTTGCTCAGGAGTTGGTGGAGACCAAATCGGAGCTAAAAGGAGAGTAAATATCGGACTTACATTCATCAGATGGACAAACATGACTCCAATGAGATTATCATGTTGCTCTGTGTCTGCTGGATGTGGAAACAGGCAAATGTGATAATATAATAGCCATAATAACTTTATAAGAAGATAACATATTACAGTATGTGTCAGTCAGCACCGACATTTTATATCCCACATACTCCAAAATGAATTGCACTTCTAGATCTCATCTAGAATATGCACTGAAAGCTCTTTCATTAATGCATTTTATATAGTAGAGTAAGCAAATTAGGCACAATACTTTGACTTTAAAAACTTTTGCTTCTGACAAGGCTTTAGATAATTGGTGGTTGTCTTTTTGTTTTAGACAAAGTGTGTAGCTTTGTCTGCAATTAGTGGAGATGTTGTGGTATTCACTCCCATCTCAGTCCTCCAAATTCTTTTTGCACTTCTGTTCTAATATTAAAACCTGCCGCTTCAGATCTCATACAACAGAAAACCAACGGAATAACGGGAAACTTTGAATAGCTGAACACAATCACTATGGTAGCAGCGGCAGAGAGACGACAATTAGGCAGGAGGTTGGGAGGAAAGAGTGTGTTCGGGGCTGAAGTTAGTCTGGATTAGAACCGACCCGAATGATTAGATGTGATTGTGTTTAATTAAAAAACCGTGTTTGCCTGTCTGGCTGTCTGTGTTTTTTGGCTTGTTGTTCTATTGTTTATGCCAAATCTGAAAACTTCTACACAATAGAGCACTCATACTTTTTAATAAACCTCTAATCTGCACCTGCAGTGTGACAATAAAATGTCTCCTCATTCATGGCTTTTTTTTTAAACTCCATGATTAAACGGTCGGGTTGTTTTCATCAAAGTGAGATGTTAGATAGAATACTGATGACTTCACATAGCTTTTCTTCAATAACATTTTCTTTTAACACCAACTGAAGAACTTTTTGCTGACCTGAACTTCCTCACCTTACTGCAGTGATGTAGTGATTTAAAGTCAGAAACATGTTTTTCTACTTGTTCCTTCAGTTCAATGTTGCTCTCTTCTCGAACGTGTAAAGTTTCTCCGTGCTCACCTTAAATCTCAGTTCAACACGTGTACCTACAAGCAGGATTTGTGACATCACAACTAGTTTGGAGCCAATCGTGATCCAGTATGCAACTTACACAAGTGTGATGTGGAAACTTGAAGCCTCCAGTACACTGTGTGTTGTAAATTAGTGTTTTGCTACAAACACTTGATCTGTTGCTTGTGCATAATTGTGTGTTGCAGTTTCAATGCTACTGTGATATCCATGTCAAATTACATGAACTTAACTTACAGTGAAGTAAGAGACAGAGATTCTGGATTTTTTTAAAGGAGGAGAAAATGTCATTTTATTATTTCAAGCAGAGTATTTTTATGTCTTGACAATATGTATGGAGGGGATCTTTAAGTGCTACAACACTGTGAAAACTGCAAATCTTTTTTTTGTTTTGATGGAAAAAGTCATTGTGTTTAACATATTGTGGCCTTGTAAAGTAGATGGGGCCATTCATAAAACATGGCTGTAGCCTCGGATGCCCAGGCCTAACGATGCCAGCAGCAGACAAAGAGCAACATTATCATCCCATTATCATCCCATTAGATACCTGGTGAAGGTAAGTCCAATATTCACTCTCTTTTAGCTCTTTTTTGCTCCCTACCAACTCATGACAAAAATATTTGGCTCATCAGCTGCTAAATGTTCCACTTTCTTCACCAGCTAGTCGCTAACTGTGTCTGTCTGCTGTTTCCTGCTGAGTAGGTAGTGTACAATGGGTTTATGAGAAAACAGCTGTCTGCTGCTGATGGAAACACTGAGACTGAATAAAGCTGCAAATGTGCCGTAAAACCAAAACAATAAGCTAAAAGAAGTTAGTGCATCAGAGCGGCTATGGAGCTAAAATCTCTGGAATGATGTTGGATCCAGATCAAAGATGTTGGATGTGTTATGGAAACTTGCTTTGTATTCAAATCTGGTTTAGTGAGATTCCTGAGCTATCAATGTGAAATACTACTGGGCATATAACTGACAATTTTTATGCTGGAAAATACAGATATGTTGTTCACTGGTGCAAAAACAGACTATTTGGCACAGTCATCCAACACGGATGCAACCTGACAATGATAAAAGTTTCTAAGCGCAGAGCATTAATCACATGAATGTGCCCTTTTTAAATGGAAAAGAGGTAATAAGAGCACTGAACGAAACAATAAATCTGCTGAAAAATCAAAACTATGAGCTAAAAGAGACTAAAAAGTTACACAGAGCTGCAGAGTTTGCCATCTTAAAGAGAACATGTTCTGCACATTTCCAGGTGTATATTTATATTCTGGGGCTCTACTGGAATATCTTTGTATGATTTACAATTAAAAATCCCTTATTTATCTTACACTGGTCCTTTATGTAGCCCCTTAGTTCAGCCTCTGTCTGAAACAGGCCACTTTAGCTCCTGTCTCCTCATGGATCAGCTCACTCTGTTCTGATTGGTCAGAACAGAGTCAGTACCCTTACGTCAACAAACCACGAAACAAACTATAGTAGCAGGATTTCAATATTTTTTCTCCTTCTTTACGCCAACTGTCAATTTCTCAAATGCGTCCGTACATGTTGGAGCCAAATCAGATCTGAAAGATGAGACTGAACAACGTGAAGAACACATGGAAAAACCTTAGCAACGACCTTAGCAACAAAGACTACGGCGTGGACGGCCATTTGTGGGCCTGCATGAACAATCTGATGCCATCACAAGGAAGTAGTGAGGTGTTCAGAGCAGGCTGAAGCCTTGGCTTTTCACTACATCATAACAAGATAAAAATAACAGAAAATCACAAAAAGCACAATATGTCCCCTTTTTAAATACAAAAGCAATAAAACAATAAAAAAAAGCTACTTTTAGGACAAATATAGTAAATTGTAGCACAGTTGCTGCTCCTGTGTGCTTCTCAACCTTCTTTAAATCATCAGTTTACACATTGACTCAATGAGCAGCTAAACAAATAGAGTTAATCCAACAGATTGTCCTCCCTCTGCAACAGTCTCAGCTCTAAATCTATGCCCATCAGTCCCCTCATTATCTCCTCTCTGCAACCCAGTCAAGCACAAGCTCATTTAGGAGGCGCAGCTCCTTCAAATGTCTAATCAATAACAGGCTAAAGTAAATCTAACCCAATAAACTGATCACTGTGGGAGAGTGGAGATAGCACAGGTTGGTTTACTGTAGCACAGCAGTTTAGAGGCGGGCCAACATCTGTTAAGAGTCGACAGCTTCTAATTTATTTAACACTTCAGCTTAGTGGAGAAAATAAAGTCATGGAGACTCTTATTTCTCTGTGACTCAGTGTGAGAAAAATATGTCAGTTGTTACAAACTGTTCCTTTTTATTTACGTAATAATAACTAGCTGAGCTTGATTTTAAAAACAGAATAAAAAGAAAGAAAAGAGTTTTGTGTTGTGACAGTGTTACCATCAATCACTTTTTGATGGTCCTCCTATTTCTTCTTCTTTGCCGAGTTGAAACAGTTGTGAAAAACATCACACACTCAAGTCATGGGCCCAATCCCAGTGTTCCCCCTAAACCCTAAACCCTGAACCTATCACAGATTTAATAAACGTCACCTGGTAAGTGCTTGAGTGTGAGAGGCTGCGAGGGCTCGAAATGGTTTAAATGGGAATGGACCAGCACTTTGTGACATATCACGTTACCTTGATGACACCAAAACCTGTTTTTATTCAATACTTTATCACCATATCAACGTGACTGATTGGAGTTTCTCTTAGTGAGTTCACTTAAACAAAAACAGAAAAAGACACAAATAGTAAAACCACTCACTCATGAAGCACATAATACATTAAACAAAGTGTAAAACAGATAATTAGGTAATATCCAACAAATAAAATACACATACATGACAGTCAAGTAAGGGAGCAACCACCTGATTTGAACATCTTCCAGGCTCTAACCTTACAGAGTGGATGAAAGCTAATTGTCAAATAATTAATTCACTCATTTTTTTCAAAACAACATAAAGCAAAAGTTAAAATAAATGGTTGATGAATAAACTAGGTGTGTAAAATAACCTCTGCTTGCATTCCTCAGATTCAGATTTCATGTGTTTTTAAGTATCTTAAATCCTTGTTGTTTCTTTGTACATTTAGTCATACCAGTGCACCCATTATGCCAGGCTGAACTGGTAACCTCGTATTTAACGCTGATTTAACGTCACAATGCTATGAACTGTGGGTAATTCCCTCAGGCAAAGTATGTTGAGCCTAAAGCCAGGGTTTTCAACGTCACGAAGTTGGCTCTCTTTTAACCTGGCTAGATCACCATGGTAACTGATGCTGCAAACCTAACCTGGTCAGCAGGTTATGTTCCGGGTTTCAGCTTAAATCGGCTATAAAAAGCGCCGCCCTTTCACTAACCACCAACCACTAGATCACTTTGATTTGGCCAAAAACTAAAGTGATTTCTACTTATCCTTCATAATGGAACAGAGTCAGACCTGAATGCACCTCTTGAGTATAATGTTTAAATCTGCTGCATCAAGTATAAAGTTTAAGAGCTCTGAATGTGGAAGCATTGAGTGGTAAAATAAATTACAACAATCAGCAATTTTCTGCCAGCATCCCTCTCTCGCCTTATTTGCAACAACAGTGTTGCTTTTTGTTGTGTTAATGTCCTTATATTCTTCATAGCTCTCTGTTATAACGACCTGTTCTTCCTGACTGAAGTCGGCGGCACAGGATCGGTCCCGTTTTGTGTGAAAGAAGAGTCAAATGATGCGCCGCACGGCCCCTTTTATCGGAACACGTACAGAGCCTGAAGCAGAAAGCCTGAGTTAACACAGAACGTTTATAACCACCGTCATGGTACCACTTATCTCTGATTGCAAGTTTAGGGTTTGTCAAGCCAGCTCACACAAAGAAAACCTGGGTATATTCGCGTCATAGTACACCCCTCAGGTGATGTGTTGTTTACATACAAATAAGTAAATAAAGATGGTCTAAGCATCGATAAATCTGATATCTTGGCCAATATTGCAAAGATATATCGGTATCTGTGTATGTCTGCTGATAAAATTGATAGATTGTTTGGTTGTTGTATGATTGAAAACTGAAGTAGAAACATGTCAGAGATGTGTCACCATTCGATAGTATGAGAGTAGTGATTTTTTCTCCATCATTCTATTTACATCTCTGAGTTTCTCTCTCAAACTGTCAGACTCACTGTTGGTCCATCTCAACCATTCACTCAGAGACCAATATGAGGATCCGTTATCATTATTATTGAAGCACGTGTGTGTATGTGTGTGTGTGTGTGTCCTTTTGTACATGCATGGAATCTGAATGGGTTGGTTCGCACACGTGAAGCGGGGCAGATTTGATTATGAAAGGTACTGCAGCGCAGCAGAATATAAAATACAGTCAGAGCTGCGTCGCAGAAAAGATTAAGATGCAGAAAGAGAGACAGTGAAGAAAGAGAGATGAAAAACAAGAGAAATAAACAAATAAAATCCAACAAAATACATTTCAAGAAATGAGAAAAATCAATAAAATCTCATCATGTAGAAAAATGACAATAATAAACGAATCATGTTCTTTCAACTTCACAATAAGATGTTTTCTGTACTCTGATGCTCAGCCTAACCTTACGTCTTATTCTTTCTACTCATCAATGTTGAAAACATCGCTGCAGTCTGTCCAAGGATGCAGTTTGCCAATCAAATCTCCCATCCGTGTAGAAAACAAAGCACTGTTCTGGTTTTGACCTCCAGTGCACACAGACTTATGCTGAATTAGTTGAATTCTTGAGTTCCTTGGTGGGTACTGGTCTGAAGCACCGCTACAAGTGTGTCCTTGCAAGAAAGAATTTCCTTTTTTTTCCCTGGCTCTCTGCTAACATCTCGTAACTAAACACACCTTGCAACTACTGAATATCTGCCTGCCCACAGTGTGAAAGACATTCTTCGTACATGGCCAAATGAGCTGAAGTTAATGAGCAAACAATCCAGGGGTGAAAATAAATCCCTGTAAACAAGCTGATGTGAATGTGACAAAGAGAAAGACAACTAACCCTCTATATGATAATGGAGCACTGAAAGAAACCCAGTAACAGCCAGTGTATGCTTTAAATGTCTTTTTACCTGGCCTTGTGTTACTTTTATATTCTGTCTTGATGCCTTTTATGCTCTGTGTAAGACACTTTGAATTGCCTTGTTGTTGAAATGTGCTATACAAATAAACTTGCCTCGCCTTTAAAGGAACTAGTTTGTACAAAGATTGTGAGATTGTCTGCTTTGGAAAATTACAAAAATGATTGAATGCAGGTTCAGGTTCAGGTGTGATGTGGGAGAAGAGGGGTTCATACGTTGTTTTGACGATCAGACAAGCTCTTTGATTGAAGCATGCTGGTGCCTTAAGGGTGTTGAGTCTGGTTGGTTTATGGGCTTGTAGTGCATTGAACTCTAGAGCGGCAGAGTTGTGTAAAAGTTAATGATGCCTTCTTTAAAACATAACTATGATCCTTACCTAAAGATAACCAAGTGTTTAGCTGCTAACCTTAACCATGCCTTGACCATTTTTTATTTGTTATAGCCATCTTTTCCCAACCTTAACAATATTGTAGTTGTTGAGCACAGTTATTGTAAAAACAGAAAAAACACTGTCCATGTGTCCAAAATAAGCCAGGAAACTGCTACATAGCCTTTTCGATGCTATGTTTCAACCAGTTAGCAATCCCTCCAGAACTTTTTGTGATTATGCAGCCAAAAATGTTTGATTTTGCAGCGGCTTTTCTCAAAAAATGCGATACATTTTTCAATGTTTTATGTGCTCTTTTTGTGGTAAAACTGTGGGAATTGGGAAAAATTGCAAGCAAAGGAAAATAATGCTTTTTTTTTAACTACTACCAGTCATATGTGATCACTTCCTTTGGTAAAAAGCATATTTCATATCACAGAAAGAACAATATTTCAGTGCTATTTGAACATGAGAACCATGGGCTCAAAGTTATATAAAAAACAAAATACTGTAGTTGAGTTCCATTTATATCCTTGTTGGATGCTTTGATGACGTAGTTACCATGACACAAAATCACAAATCACAAGCAGTCTGTTGATTTGACCATTTCATGCGGAAAAGTTGCAGGTTTGCAGGCTCTCGCAAATATTGTGGAGATATCTTGAATTTGCGTCAATTATTGTAATTGATTTGATTGATTTGAAATTGTCGTCACATCCTGTTTTAGCTTGTTTATAGCACCCTTTGCTTGGAAGCTTGAAAGTGCAGCTTATACTTGAATAGTATAGCAATTTCATGTCACACATTTTCTAATTGAAATACATGTCAAATTGATTTAGCGTAACTGTAGCTCTATGCACCGGTGATCAATGTATTAGAGAACAGCACTTTTAGCACAAATCTCCAAGATAGAGCTCTCACCTTCTTGTATAAAAAGATAAAGACACAGGGATGGAGAGAAGAAAAGGGAAAGGGGGTGAAAATGGAGTGAAAATGGCAAACGGAGAAAAGGAGGGATTGCTGATGTCTGCCAAACTAAACACTTAGATTAAGTAATTCGTCATGGCCTTTCAAAATCACACGTTTTCTGGTTGTCAGAGTGACATTGTTAGTCAGTATCTTCCAAAATCAATGCAAATTACCACTATAAAATGATTTGGCAGAAAAGCTATTTGGCTAAGTTTAGGAAATGATCATGGTTATACTTAAAATACAAAACGAAACAGGATGCCAGCAACTGCCTCCCATTTAAATGTCAGATTCTGTGCACGGCCACCTCGGCTTATAAAGACACTTATGTCATAATTCACATAACCACGGGAGGTCCTCGCAAGGTAAACCGAAAGATGATTGAACAAACGGCCAGTGGTTTTTCAGGGGACGGTGATGAGCAAGAGGGTAACATTAGATAAAGAGGGGAAAGAAAATGAGTCGGAGAGCAAGATAAAGAGTGAGACATGAAGAGAGGAGAGAAAGGAAAGGTCGTGAGAGAAAGACAGTTGAAGGAAGGAGAAAGATGATTGAAAGAGAAGAAAAGAACAAGAGACACAAAAGGACAGAGGAAAGAGAAAGAGATGAGAAAAAAGTGAGCTTGTGATAGATGACAGGAGGACACGAGGGGAAAAGATAGGGGGGCAAAGAAACTGAGGAAAGTGAATGACGAGAGAGGATGTGCCATCTTTAGAGGGCTGAGCCAGGGCAATCTAATCAGCAGTAATACCATTTGACCCATTCAGCGGTTTGATTAAGGAGCCATTTGCAGAAGCAATCAAAGAAAAGCAACGGCGTAGATGTTCCTCCATAACTCTCTTGCCTTCACTGCAATTGATTGATTATTTTAACATCGCCCATTTGGTTCACGCTTTCATGGAAAGACATTTCCAGAACGACAAGTGCAGACACAATCAGAATATCAGAGAGAGAGAAGTCAACCAGTGAAGGACTAAACTAACTGTCTTAATTGAGTGAGCACCATGTTCAACAAGGAACTTCATGGCCGTTTACATACAGTTAGGGTAATGTCGCCAAGAAAGGTTTACCATTGTGATACGTACTGTAGGATAAAGTTTAACTACTCTGTGTGCAGGAATTTGTGGCTTGAAAGCGCCAGTTAAACCAATATTTGACTTGATTGTCAAAAACAGCACTTTGGGGCCATATTTATCAAGCTTCCCAGAAGAGGAAATCACTCCCAACAGGCTAAAGATTCTCAGAGTGACACATTTTTGGTCCCACTTTGAGACTATTAACTTAGGAGATCACTCCTATCTCGGTAGATATTTAGTAGCTCAGAATCAACATTGTTTTTTTAAAATCACGACCACGATCATCCCCTAATCTTAACCACTTGGTTATTATTGTAACCATGACAACAAAAGTCTCCTAGCCTTAAGAAATAAGTCATTTTAACCCATACCATGATGTTTCCCTGAACCTAACCAAACTCTAACCATAGTGCTGTTACATCATAAAATATTTTTTTTCAACAGTGATGTGTGACGGTTTTGGAAGGCACAGAGATTTGTACAGCTCATAGGTGTGTCCGATCAGCTCTAGAGTTCATGGACTAACCATGTGTTTTGTTGCTTAATTTGGAGGACTTGCTGTCCATGTCAGCCTCTTTCTTGGTCATCAGGAACAGTTGGGATTCAGTGTCTTTAAAACACATTTTGCCAGACAGGAACATTAACATTGCCTGGTTCTGCCAAACCCTGAATTACATTCAATGATAACATATTTACAGTATAAATCTTTGTATACTACCTCTGTATGCTTGTTTTCACAGTTTATTGTGTATTTGGATTCCCATTAGTTGTTACCAAGGCAACAGCTACTCTTCCTGGGGTAAGAGCATAAATGTATATACATGCTTTCACATACATGCATACATAAATACAATTACAGCACTAACCTTACCCTCTAAGTAAAACATTATAAACATTACAAAAACCTAATACAATTTCAACAAAACCATGTAAAACTCTTTCTCCATACATCTCTCTATATGTATACATACACTGTATATGCATACACACACTTATTTACACATACTGTACATACTTACTAACAAGCAGTGTCTATGACCATGCTTAACAAATGCTTTGAGCTACAAATTTCACAAAACCAATGAGTTGATAAGAAGCCAAATGTTAATCCGGTCTCTTGCTACATCAAAGACTGCTTTGGCACCGAACGTTGGCATTTGACATAAATTGAGATGTGTAGAGTCGATACTGGGCTGAGATTGTTTACTGTTAGACTGAAATGCCATTTTATTTCACTTCATTATCACAGCCCGTATATAAAGATGGGTGTAGCGAGGTGTGACGTCACCTGTTGGTTTCATTGGAGCCAGTCTAAAGCCCAGAGTTGCAGCTTATGGTTGGCGCCATCTTTTCTGTTTTGAGCCAGGACTTTCCAAATAAGGAGTGCCGGGTGTTGCCTCTACCTCGAACTGAAGCTAATGCTAGCTTACTTGGAACACCGAGTGCTGCATATTTGCGCTAATGTTAGCTACTTTATCTAAATTGTGCTAACAGGGCAGTAGCATTAAACTTACTGAAAAATATTGTGACAACAGTCTGGCTCAGTGTGATTCTCGGTGACGGAGAGAGCAGCAGGTGAGCCAACTGTCAACCACAGCTGTCAATCAACATCGCCCACATGGCAGACATCAAAGCTACTTCACAAACTCTATTTGATCTGCAGAGTCCCTCTCAGTGTTTAAGAGAAGACTAAAGACCACGCTCTTCCATGCATCTATGCACTCTATGCATTGCATCCGTGCACCGCATGTTGGCATCTGCGTCCTTTCAGACTCAAACTTTGCTTTATGGCACTTACTTGTGTTGTTCTCTCCTGACTAGATCCCTGCTGTACATGTACGTCACTTTGGATAAAAGCATCTGCTAAATGAAAAATCGTTGTAATTGTAACTGTAAGTCTTCAGATCTTATTAACAGAGCAATAATTTCCAAAATCACCACCAGCACACTTATTAGAGAGCCTAAATTTAGAAATTGAGACCATAATGAAAAATAATTGGGAAACAGCCATCATTGAGCACATCACCAGACGTATTTGGATCGAGATGTAGGCAGTGATTTGGACATCATCTTGGGTATAAAGAGAAAATACCAGGAACATGTTTCAGCTTTTCAGAGAGACGAATGAAAGAAAAAAAGCCTCATTGAGAAAACCCATTGAGTTACAGAAGCATGGCTAACAAAAGTCTAGCAAGGTGAGGAACGCAGGTTTGCAGCTCTTTATAGAGAAGGACAGAGAACATATGACACAAAGAAAATGAAAGGTGAAGGAGACGAATACAGTCTGAAAGAAAGTGTACGGATCAGTCGTACTTTTTGTCTGTGAATGAAAAATTCCTCCTAAAAAAAAAAAAAAGTCCATGGCTGACAGAAAGACATTATCACCTCAGCAGCCAAAAAAAATAATCATTATCACACATTTCCTGTCTTGAAGTTTAATGCTCAAAGTGAAAGGTGAAAAATTCTGAAAGGACAGTATCACACAGCTACAAAAGAAAAAATAAATCTCATGCGTGTTATTAAAGAGACTTGGCTGCAGAGTGTACATTCCATTTCATTATTTCTTCTATATAGAAGAAACACAAAAGATAATGGAAGAGGAGGAAGAAGAGGAGGAAGAAGAAGAAGAAGAAGAGGAGGAGGAGGAGGATGTCAGTAGACCAGTCAAATGTCAGAAGGCAGAGAATGAAAGAGACAGAAGAAAGAATGAGGCAATATATGAAAGGTGGAGGAAGAAAAGACAGACATAGAGAAGGGCAAGTGAGAGACAGAAATTGGCAAAGGAAAGATAGAACAGAGGGAAGGAAAAAGGGCAGGAAGAAAGAGAGAGAAAGAAAAAAGAAAGAAGAAGGAAGGAGGAAAGAGATATTAAAAAAATAAAGCAGGGAAACAAAGATAGATGAGGGAAGAAAGAAAGAAAATAATAAGAAGGAAAAGAAGAGAAAATGAGGGAAGGACAGGACGGTAGAGGAAAGAAGATGGGGGGAAAGAAGAAAAAAGATGAGAATGAGGAAAGAGAGGTAGGAAGGAAGAAAGAGAAGTGTAGAAAGATCACAAAACATAAAAGTGAATGAAGAAAGACGATAAAGGACAAAAGGAAAGAATTAAGGAAGAGAGGAAGGAAGGAAAGAAGAAAGGAAGAAAGGTTGGAGTGTGGTAAGAAAAAAATAAGAAAATTAAAGGAAGGAAAGAAATAGAGGGAGGCAAAAAGAGGGAAAGGAACAAAGGAAAGAACTCAGGAAGGGAGGAAAACAAGGAAGGAAAGGAATGAAGAAAGGAAGGAAAAAGACAAAAGGGGAAGAAAGAGAACTAAGGGGGAAGACACGAAAACATAAGAGAGATAAGAAAGAGAGAAAGGAAATAAGTGGGACAGAAGGAAGAAAGGGGGAAAGGGACAAAAGAAGGAAGGTAGGAAGGAAATGAGAGGGAAGACAAGAAAAAGAAAGGCGGGAAGAAAGAGAAGTAGGTGGAAGAACAAGAAAAAGAAGGGAAGGAAAAGGTAAGAAGAAAAGAGGGAGCAAGTGAAAAAAAGATGAAAATTAAAGCAAGGAAAGAAATAGAGGGAAGAAGTAAGAGGTAAAATGGAGGAAGGAAGGAAAGAGAGGAAGGAAATAAGAAGACAAGGAAGACAAAAAAGGGAGGGAAGAGAGGAAGGAAGGTGGGCGCACAGATGGAGGAAAAAAATGTAAAAGGGATGAAAGAGACAAAAAAGGGCAAAAGAAGAAAGAAAGGAAATGGAAGAGAGAGGAAAAAGGAAGGAAGGAAGACAAAGGTATGGGAAGGATGAAAAGAAAGGGGGGTAAGGATAGAAGGAAATGAAGGAAGAGAAGAAGGAAAAGGGGAGTAAAAGTGTTGGAGTGATAAAGACATTGTGAGACAGAAATAAACTAAAAGATTGACAGAAAAAAAGTTTAAACAGAGAAATGAACAGAAGAGAGACTTAAAAAAGAGAAAAAAAAATGATTGGCAGAGAGTTAGACAGACAGACAGAGAGGAAAAGAAACCAAAATAAAGGAAAGAACGATTGAAGTGCGGCGAAGAAAGAAGACAGCGGCAGTGTGACAGAAGAAGATCAAAATAAAACACAGTAAGTGTGGTTATTGAGTACGGAGCAAACTTGCTCACAGCGAGCAGCCGCGGATCTTTTACTTTTAAAAAGAACATCACACGGCGCTTTCACCACTGCTTATTCCTGGGAACTTATATTTTAAAAAACGAGATCATAGTTGACTTTTGAAAGGAAGCTGCCGAGGGACTTTCACTTTGAGATCGGAGCGTTTTCTGACGGGTTAATCCCAGCTTTGTCTGTTTCCTCTAACAGAGAGCAACAGCAGTCTACACCAGACCTAAGCGGGAAGTTAAAGTGTTTCCACATTTCACAGTAAATGTTTGATTGTTGATATGTGGGGGGGAATCCTTCTCCTCAGCAGCTCAGGTGAGGCTTTCACCGTCTGTTCCTCTGCCTTTTTTTTTATCTTATAAATATAAACTTGAAACTTCTGTTCACCAGCAACATGTTAGAAGCAAAACAGGAAGAAGTGATATTCATGCAGGATAAAGCTGCGGTGCATCGAATTGCTCGCTTCATTTGACAGCCGTTGCACGTCGGATGCACCGCAGTGCTGCTGCATCAAGAGGAGCTTGCTGCACAGCATGAGGCAAATTATGTTATTAGAATCAATCTGGAGTGCTGTGCTGTAATCAGGAGTTTTTCTTGTGTATATGTGTGTGTGTTCATATACAGCACACCACTGCTCAAAAGTGAGTTGAAGAACACCAAAATGTTATATTGTGATACTGACGGTATTTGACAACTTTTCAGATGGAGATTTGACACAATGGATAATATAACAAGCTTTTAAAATACAACACATTGTTAAAGATGAAACCAGTGGTTTCCAACCTTTTTGGCTTTAGACGTCTTACAAAAAGCAGTGTGTAGTCGGGGTCACATTTCACATGTCTATGAGTTGTTAACAGCTCCACCAAATAGTGATTTTTCTCTCTAAACTTCTCACATGCTTTCATTTCAATAAATGTTCAAATGATCCAATATTTCACCACAAATCAAAGATCAGAGAAAAAGTCCAAAAACTGAAAACAGATTTGTGTATCAGAACTTTGTTTTTTCTTCTTTCCTCTCCCATTAATCATCTCACGACTCCTCAGATTTATCTGCTGACCCTTCGGAGGGGCCCCGACCCCTAGGTTGGGAACCACTGGACTAAAGTAGCTAACTGTATATAAAGTAGTTGAAACTAGCTCCACCTCCAGCAGCTACAACAGTAACATGCTGCTCTAACACTGATGCTTCAGTATTAATAATCTAATGATGTCATATATAATAATATATCAGTCAGAGGGACCAAACCACTACTTTTACTGCAATACTTTAACTACATCAAGCTCATAATACTTATGTACTTTTACTTAAGTAGGATTTTTCATGCTTGTAATGGAGTATTTTTACATTGATGTATTGGTACTTTTACTTAAGTAAAGGATCTGAGTAACTTCTTCCATCACTGTGCATTTGGATACAGCGAGGAGGCTGCCTGATCTATCTAACATCCTCTGAAAAAAGAAGAGTGTCCACTTGTTTGAGCTTCTCCTCTCTTGGAGATTCAGATCAGCAAAGGTCAGGTCTAATAGGGTGAGAAATTATTTCATCTCTCATGTCATCAAACTGTTATTAATATTCAGGATGAAACAGCTGATGATCAGTTTTCCATATAATGATCGTGTTATAGATGATACAGGGTCAGATGTCTGGTTATGTTGTGACTGATGTGTGTTTTTTTTTTTTATGTGAGCTGTTTTGTAATATGTTTTATATATTTATTATGTTTCATGTTCAAGTCCACCTACCCCTCAACCCTTGTCTCGTCGCTACCTGAAGCAACACGCCTCCACCAACACGCCTCGTCGTGTTGTTTTAACACACATTTTTAACATCCAGTGTGTGTGTGAGAGGTGGGGGGGTGGAGTGTCTGCATGTGTGCGTGTGAGTCGTCTTCAAATGTGTGTGAGTGAGACAAATTGAAATACAGTGTGTTTGTGTGTGTCTGTGTGACCGAGTGTTAGTTGTGTGAAAGGCAAGAAAGGACAAGTGTGTGTGTGTGTGTGTGTGTGTGTGTGTGAATGAGTGACACACAGAAGAGCTGAGTGACTGAAATGAATGTTCGACACTCTCTTACACACACACACACACATGCACACACATGCACACGCTCACACTCCTGCAGGTGAACATGGTGCTTTGCTGCATTTCATCAGGCTGGTATTGAAGCAGGCTGACGGCTCGCTGCTGCCACCAGCTGGTCAACACCAGAGCACACTTCATATTACAGTAACACCACCTCCTTTGCTCCCATCTGATACAACCTGGAAAGAGTAATGGAAACATAACGCTTGTGTAATCAGACAGTTATCACCATTTATTTATTACAAGCTGAATATGACTCTATCCAGGTTTCTGGTCGTCTGTGTCCAGTTGTGTCTTGATTTCTCATCTCAGACACTCGTTCCTCTACCAACGGAGAACGTTGAGAAACCTGAATAAGTTGTTTACATGCAACAGTATCCTGGTTTCTGTTGGAGTACTCCAGGCAGCATATCCAGGTTTCTGAAACCAAGATATAATGTTTACATGTGCAACACATGACCAGAATACTCCGAAAACCTGATCATAACCAGGATACTACTGCGCCTCAATGGAAAAGGGCTGCATGTGTAGACAAATACAACAAAAAGTTTACTTCCAAAAGTTTCAATGGCATGTATCTTTGCATGACTTACAGTTCAAACGCCTTATTTATTTTATACTGGCCCTTTATGGCTCTTTTTTACTTGTCATGTTATTGTAAACTCAGGATTTTTGTCGGGATCCTGTAAGAATTCTGTTTTTCCAGTGATCTGATTGGTCAGATGTTGGACTGTTGGCAGGTTTTAATCCAATCCTCTGAAGTTAACCCGCTCCAGAGCAGGTTAGCTGTTCAGCATAGGTTACCATGGTGATTTACCCCAGTTAAAAGTGAGCTAGTGTCTTGAAAATCTGAGTTAAGTCCAAAGATAGCTGCCAGTACACTAAACTTGCTTCATGGCCCTTATGATCTGTACAGATACAGTGAGGTCATATTGTACTTCAGAGCATCAATACTTTAAAATCTCTGTCTTTTAAATCATTTAAATTAATCAAATATCAGGCAGAAAAGTCTGTCCTCCCTGTATCCACAGTCCCACACTCTTGCCTAAGCACACACACACACACACACACACACACACACACACACACACACACACACACACACACACACACACACACACTCATGTGTCCCTGAGCTCAGAGTGTGAGTTGAGCCTCTCAGGTTATTTTGGGGGTCAGCTGTCAGCAGGACCCTCCTCCTCCTCCTCTCTCTCCTTCCTTCCTCTGCCTTTCTCTGTCTGTTCTTCATCTCTTCTCTTTCACTCCACTGATCCGGTAAGACTCTTTTTCATTCTGTACGCCGCTAAATAATCAGTTGTGTCAGTAAAGTGTCTGTATGTGTTTGCCTTCATGTTGTGTTGTAGCCAAAATGTAGTGTTTTTTATTGCTTTTATGCTCTCTCAACTTTCCCCCAGTGGACTTTTTAGGAAGAAGTAACTTTTTTTTTCTTTTGTCGGACACTAAATTAGCAGAGAAATACTTATCTTGTGCTGTACTTATTTGGTTTACTGTATAATATTAACTTAATGTACTAACAGAGTAAAAGCACATGGAGAGTTTCCATCATGGTGGCCATTGCGCAATAAATTGCTTCGTCATGGCCAGTCTGTAAATCTTCACCCACGTCAATAAAAATAATCTGTCCTCACCTCAGCGTTTCACGTTTTCTGAGGAAACGACTGTTGATTGGCTGCATGACACAGTGGGTGGAGCCTAATTTTGTCTTTTGGGGGATTTATTACAGCGGCGGTGTGTATGACATGAAGCAGGTAGATGGATATTGTAACACACATGTAACATTTTGCTTATTGTACGTGTGTGTTCAATATATGTGTGTGTGTGTGTGTGTGTGTGTGTGTGTGTGTGTGTGTGTGTGTGTGGCTGTATCAAGCAGTTCTACCATATTTGGACACTCTCAGAATAGATGAGACTACAACAGGTGTCGTCTGGAGTGTGTGTGTGTGCGCATGCGTTTTTGTTACCTCATTAGGACTTTTTCCAGTATAAACACCAACCTTGTTGGGACCAGTAGTCTTCATGGGGACCAGAGCCCAGTCCTAATGAGGCAAAACGTCATTTCTGAGGTCCTGGTTAAGATTATGGGTTAGGCATGAATTGATTATGGTTAAGGTTAGGGTTTAGATTAGGCTGTCCACAATGAATGGAAGTCAATGCAATGTCCTAACAAGGATAGCTGCGCAAAGTTGAGTGTGTGTGTGTGTGTGTGTGAGTGTGTGTGAGTGTGTGTGAGTGGGGGTTGGCTGGCTCACACAGCTAATTTTAACTCGACAGATACAAAAACGTTGGCAGCCGGCATGTTGTGACAGAGCTGTGAGGATAAACAGACACTGAATACCTTCTACAAGCCGCCATGTCTCCTATAAAATGCTTTTACATGCTACTACACTGCAACATGCTTTGAAGTGAACGTAATGAAGGAAAAAAAATGTTTCTGCCAAGAATTGCAAACATGTTGATAGTGAATGCACGAGTAAAACATTTGAGACCGTCCTCCCAGGAAAAACCACACAACAGGTGGTAAAGTCCGTCGCCCACTAACGAGGTATAGTTGAGTTTGAGTGACAGATGCCATCTAGTGGTGTAGTAATAGTAGTATGGTAATTATGAGCCGGAGCAGCGGTGCAGTTCAGATGATGTATATACATGTGGACAGATTCAGAGGAGGAGGGTTGGACGGAGGCATTAAACAAACAGTGGACTCTGCCAGAGGAGACCGCTGTTTGTTTCCTGTTTCCAACTGCGAGGCGGGACTGTTTTTTAAGAGCAGTAATAATGATCATCACCTAAATATAACTTTGTGGTTATTATTGTAGCCATGACGACAAAGGTGGCCTAACTTTAAGGAAGCAGTAACTTTAACCCACACCACATGTTTCTCTAAATTCAAAATATCTGCTTGTTTAATTTAGAGGACTTGTTGAAATGTTCACATGTTGACACAGTATCCGAGCTTACTTGTCTTGTGCAGAGGGCTGTGAAGGTTATAGGGAGGGACGGAAAACATTCTCTTCAAGTTATATTTTATGTGAGATGTCTGTGCTTAGAGAGGCAGAGAAAATAATCAGTGAACTCTCTCACAGTCTTTATTCTGAATGTGAGCGTTGGCCGACGGTTTAAGGTATCAAAATACAGACTGAAGTGTTTTAAAAACGAATTAGTCCCATCATCCATTATTTAAAACAGCAGTAGTTAAATACTGTTTTAGTTACATGGTCACAGAGCTACAGATACAGTTTGACAGATCTACACTGTGCAATACTTTAGTTGTCTGTTGCATGTTGAACGGGCAATACTGGTTTTATAAGCTGTTGTGGTTTAATCGATTTCATTGTTCTTTTTATGTATGTGTGTAAGTATGTTTGGGAGATACAGTAAATGTTTTGTGATGCAGCAACGTTGAGCCCAAGAAAAAAGTTCCTTAAGTATATTTCATCTTTAAAATCTTGCAGTACAATATCAGCTCATAACTTTTTTATGGTAATGTTGGTTAAGGTTAGGTTTGGTTAGCTTGTTTATTAAAGATCCTCTTCAGACATTCTTTAAAACATATAAAAATACTCTACTTGGAATAATGATTTGTGTCTGATGAAGTTTTCCACCAAAAAAAGTTCAATTACCTGGTTAGAAATTCTTAAAACAACATGTGGCTTTAATCAGTCATTAGAAAAACAAAAAAACACTCAAAACTGTACAATAAGTGTCAAATCATTATCTTGTTTCTTTTCTCTGCTGGAGATTATATACTGTATAAAACACTTTTAGTTTTATTGTTTCTACATAAAGTTCTTTAGACCCTATCAACAAAAAAAATTTAAAGAGATGAAAGTGATGCCCCGAGACTGAAATATGATTCTTTCTGTCCTTTATTCTCAGACCTCTGATGATGGAGACATCAGCGAAAGTAGTGGCCCCCAAGCCGGACGTGGTGTCTTCCTCCCCAGACTCCGACAGCGCTGAAGTTGAGACGACGGCTCCGCCTGCAGCCTCCGACTCCTTCGACCCGATGGAGGAGTTCAGCAGACGCCTGGAGAACATCATCAACACCCACGGCTCTGCAGCCAGCCTCCTGGACAAACAGGTGGGAAAAGTGACGTCTACCTGAGTTACACATAAACTTTACGCAACCTGAACATTCATCTCAATGAATCCCGATGACACACAGAGACGTATGAGGGCATGTAAACTGAGTTTTATATTGTTTTGAATGTAACAGAGCGCGGTGGAGGCAGAGATGGAAAAGATGAAGGAGGAGGCAAAAGATGACATCACCGTTACCATGGAGAAAGGTGAGGCCGGAAGATGCTAGCATGGATTATTTATGTACACAGAAAAAAACAGTAAGTCCATTGAGTTTAATTCAGTGAAGCTTTATTTCTGAATTAAAAACATGGATTGAAAACAGTGTTATGATTTTAAGGTAAATGGATAAAAACACAGAATACTTTTATATTAATTGTTTTTTGTGTGTGTTGCAATGAGATATGGATGATGAAATATGACATTCATAAGTAAACAAGTGTGAAAACTAAAAAAAATAATAAATACATGAATAAATATGGAAAATAATACACAATATGTGGAATGAAACAAGTAGTATAATGCTCATTTTCATTATAAATTAATCTGGGGGTTGTTTTTTTTTTCAATTAGAGACCACAGTAATGTGTTGGAACCAGAAAATATTTGGCATTTTTGCTTGAAAAATGATTCAAACTTGAAAAAAACGATTAATCCTCACAGCTCTAAAGTAGTTGAAGGATTTGTGAGATGAGTCAAGGGGACTCCAGGGCTGCTAGCCAAACCTGAAGATAACTAATTAGATTTGGTTTTTGGGTTTTTAAAGGAACCTCTGAACTCCAACTTGGCATCAACAAAACAGGATCTGTTCTCAATAGCTCGGTTCTTCTGGCAAAAACGCTTCCCACTCTGTCAAGAACAAGCTGTTCTTTGTTAGCAGCTCATTTTTAGATGTAGAGAACAAGAAGCTTGTAGTGATGATGAGAGTTGGCATCTTCATCGTCCTCTGCAGCAGCTCGTTTCTCATGAACTTCCATCTGATCTCTGGCTCTCATATCAGCCCACCCACCAAAAATCCATCAGCAATAAAATAAAAAGGAGTGTCGACATCAAAAGGAAGAAAAATGGAAAATCTGTGTCTGTTAAACATTTAAAAAACTAAATATCTCAATCAAGCAGCACCTCAATATTCTCTTGCATGTTCTGCAACATCAGTTCCACCAAGGAGAATTTGGAGGGAGAAGGAAGCCCAGAAGTTTAGGGGCGAAACTTGAAAATTTATATTAAAGTTTATATCTCAGGCAGTCCATAAGAAAATAGAGTTCAGGCTCTACATCTCCTGTTTCTCTCTCTCATCCACAGAGGTTTCTGTCATCATGCAGAGTCTGAGCGAACTCTCCTCCCCAGAGAAGAAACTGGAAGATCTTGTCAGAAAATATGCTGAAATGGTGAGAATATTTTTAAACAGATGCAGAGGCTTTTAACAGCTGAGACATTTGCAACATTTCTTTGATTGTTTGACCTTTAAAATTAGAAAGAAAACACACACTGCCTACAAATAAATCCTGCAACTTTATTTTAGATGTAAAAGCACCAAAAAACAAACTAATTATGCTGTTGCTGTCATTAATAATTACAGCCAAAACACAGCATAAATAAGTGTTTCTTTTTCCCTGTGTGTGTGTGTGTGTGTGTGTGCAGGCGGTCCTGCGGCGCTGTGATGAGAAGAAGCTGTGTGTTCAGCAGCAGAAGTTGTCCGTCTTGCTGGAGCAGCAGCAGCAGCTGCAGGCTGAGTGTCGCAGCGGCATCGTAGCTCGCAGGGACCTGGAGACTCTGTGCAGAGAGCTGCAGGGATACTACAGCGTGTTGAGGGTACGTGGTAGAGGTCTGCACGGGGCTAAAAACTGTCCTGTCTCATGGGTGGAAACAGGAAATGAACAGCAGTCTCCTGTTAAAACGTCCACCGTTTGGTTAATACCTCCATCCACCCCTCCTCCTCATCCTCTGGATGAGGAAATCTGTCCTAGAAACCTTTAAAACAGCACCAGTTCTCCGTTTTTGGCCGACTGACATTATGACCTATTGTAACGTTTTCTCAGAGGAACAGTTTCCTTTTGTGCAGGAAGCAAACGTCCTGCAGGCCAATCTGACACTCTGAAATGAAGAGATAATAAAGTCACAATGAAACCCCTTTTTTCTTTTAACATAATGCTCTCCGTCCATTGTTCCCTACCTACTTCCCCCAGGAGGAGAGTCTTCAGAGCAGCAGGGACGATGAGAGGAAGAGGAACGAGATCACCGGCCACTTCCAGAAGACGCTGGTCGACATCCAGGCTCAGATTGAGCAACACAGCTCTCGAAACACCAAACTGTGCCGTGAAAACATCATCCTGACCGAAAAACTGGAGAGTCTCATGAAACAGTGCGAGACGAGGGAGCAGGTGAGTAAGGTCAAAGGTCAAATGCGTTAAAACTTTGTAGATTGTAATGCGCTTCTAATAAGAACAACTTTTAACGACATATTAACAAAATATTGATCAAAGTAAATGCTAGAGCTGCAATAATTAGTTGAATAATTGATTAGCTGATTGAAAGAAAAATAATGGGCAACTATTTTGATAACTGATTAATCATTTAATTAGTTTCAGGACTCTTCTTGTTTGTAATTATTTGTTGATTTTCTCTTTGTTTTCCGTGACAAGACACATGAAGATGTGATGTTGAGTTTTAGGAAATTGTGACGGACATTTTTTTAAACTTTTTATAGACAAACAATTGATTTAAAAAATAATTGTCAGATTAATTGATGATGAAAATAATTATTTTATTTTATATATATATATTTATGTATATACTCTACATAGTCTGCACAGCAAGACTTATGCAGAAAGTATGATTTAATACACATGCATTAAATAATATTTAATATGTAAGTAATGTATATATATATATATATATTTAATAATATTTTATTATTTATATGTATCAGTTCCTGTATATTTCATAGAAGTAGAAGAGTCGAGTGCATTTCTCCACATTTAGGTTTATACTTTATATAGTTTCAACACACTTTGAAACTTTACTGCAGAGCTGAATCAACAGAGAATTAATTATCAATTAGTTTGAGGATCAAATTTTATTGACCAAATAATGAATCATTTAAATGATAAAACGGCAGGTTAATCAGTAATAATAATAATTGTTAATTTCAGCCCTGCTGAACTCTGTCAGATGTGTTTAACATTACTTCAGATTCTGTCTGTTGAAGACAAATTTCTTTTCTCTCTGCAGAATTTGGAAAAGATCAACAAACATCGTGACCTGCAGTGCCAACTGAGCGAAGCCAAACTGCAGCAGGCCAACGCTCTGCTGGCCAACGCCGAGGAGAAACACAAGAGAGAGAAAGAATACGTGAGTATGAACAAAGTGAAATACTCGATACACAGAAGACAGATTGATAAAATGGTACAATGAGTTCTCCCAAAATATAAAGTATTTACTGAACAATAATTAGTTTTGGTAATTTTTATCACCATTCACATATAAGAACTGTAAAAACAAACAAAAAGATGTAAAAAAAAATTTTTTTAAATTATGTATGTAAAATAGATGTTAAACAAAGTTATGTACCGTATGTAAAAAACAACAACAATTTTTTTAAACGTATGGTATGTAAAAAAAATGTTAAAGAAATGTATGTATGTAAAAAAAAAGTATACATGGAAAAATATGTTAAAGGGGACTTATTATGCTTTTCCTTATTTTCAGTACAGTCAAATAAGTGTCAAAGTGTCAAATAATAAGGTAAACGTATGTAGAATTAATCCTTGTGATCAGAAAGCACCGACTTCACACTGCTCTGAACACTCCAGTGTTTTTTTTCTACCTTCAGCCCGAGCCGACGTCAACTTGTGACTGACTTCTTTATATGCGACTTTTCCGCATTTTACCAACGAAAGTGCAGCTAAACAAGCTGCTTCTTGATTGTTGACATTGACTGATAATGAAGAGAAGAGAGAGAGAATTATAGGTTTGATAACAGACGGCGACGCAGCTACAAAGTCCAGGTGTTAAACCCGAGTACCACAACAAACAAATACTTAATATTTAACCACTCAAGTTTTCCACTGAAGAGCCGTGCTGGTCCCCACAGCAGCAGATAGCAGCGAGCACTGGCTGAACAGAGCTTTAACAACTGAAATGATGAATGACCGCTGATCAGAGTCTCGTTGCTCTGAGTAACCTATAAGAAGCAGCAGAGGACGTAAACACAGCTCCTTCCTCAAACCTCTCAAAGCAACACGATCAGGCTGATATGCAGTGAATTCGCTTTTGAAATGCTATATGAGCAGCAGCAGCAGGCGTGCAGCAAAGTGTGAGCAGAGCACTGACGGCTTAAATACACCGCAATGATTATAAGGGTGCGCTGAATATATGCTACAGTGAGAATAGTACGGCATGTGAGTGGAGCCGCAGCTCGAGTTGGGCTGCCTGAACCAGCACGTAGGCGTCACTTCATGTATGCAAAAAAAATGTCAAAAAAACATGCATCTATGCAAGAAAAATGTTTTTAAAAAGCTTATGTATGAAAAAAAAATATTTAAAAAAACAAAAAGAAAAATGTTAAAAAACCTTACAGTATGTATGTCAAAACGTTTTTGTCTTTTTTATTTCAAAATTTAAATAGAGGATAAGTCCCTTGAGATGCACCATCTCAGTTTTGAGGGGTTCATTTTTAAAAAAAAAGTATGTATGAATGATTAATCTTATTCTATTTTAATTCATTTTTAAATTACTTTTAAATTGAATTGAATTTGCTCGTTTATTCCTTATTGATAACCTACTAGGCTACTGTTTATATCACATATTCAAATATTCACTATTCAAGCATTCAATTTCTGATATCAGTCTTCATTAACGTCGACTTTTTCTACTGTTGTTGCCGTTTCATGTCATTTGATATTTGTTGAACTTCATTACAAGTTCATTCATGGACTACGATTGATCGTGAAATCAATTAAACTTGATTAATATTAATTTTGTAAACAAAATTTTGATTATTTTTGTAGAATCTGTATTTCACATATGATGCTCAGTTGTAGTGGTTTCCTTATACATTTGTATTACTGTATGAACACTTTAGTAATTCTTAATGAATCAACATCCCCCAGTTTGACTGTACATTATCTCTGTCACCGTAGTTGCTTAGAGAGACGCTTGACAAAACAAGGAAATTCACCGAAATGAAGGAGCAGGAGCTGGCCCTAAAGAAGCAGGTAAAGAAGCGTCTTTAATGTGTCTCTGTTTGTTCTCTCCTAACCAGTTACTGGTTCAGGCTGCCGATTGGAAACTGCAGGCTCAGGCACTCAAAGAGCAGGACACTGTGATGCAGGCACAGGTGAATATTCACTGACCAGACTAACACGCTGACCACAAGGACAGGTAGCACATAACTGCAGGGTAGGGTTTAAATTACCGTAGTTACGGATAAACAAGGCTGTAACTGGGATTTTGGATTTTAGAAAGTCGTTAAAACAAGCCTCATCCCATCAGAAAATTTAGAATCATTTCATTTTTAATTTATTACATTTTTCCATGTTATATGTATTCAGTTATCTGCTCAATTAGTTTGTAAATTGTATTACCCAACATAGATACACAGTTTCCTTGTCCACACAACCAGGGATATGGGATGTACAGTACTGTATGTGTAAATATTACAGGAAGTAAACCACTAAACACTTTTATTAACACTGTTACTAAAACACAGGTGGGCCTAAAGGACAAAATACATACAAAAGCAAAAGCACAAACATAATGGAAATATGCTACATATGAACAAACGCTACAAATTGTAAAACACAAGAGAAGTGTTAAAATTAAAGCACAGACATTAGAAAAATGCCCTTCAAATCCAAACGTACAAAAAAATGCTTAAATATACACAAAAGTACTTTAATTTTTTGGTATTGTTTGTGTTTTCACTTTTGTATGTGTCCAAGTGCCATGATACTGTTAGATAACCATGTCCAAAACATTTAAAAACATTAACATTTAAAGATCATTCTTGAGCTTTGAGAGTTGATCTCACCACATGCTTCATTTAGGGTCTGTGCACATATTATTAGGGGGGAGGGAGGGTCAGAGAAGGGGTAAGGCAATTTAATTTTATTTTTTGTTGAAGTCATATATTTTGAGAAAGCTGGGGAGTGTCTTTTAGTTTTTTCATACCCCAAATTTTGTTTTATCTAAGCTGTGTGCAAGCTTTATCATATAAAAAGGAGATGAAATAGTTTGATCAAAAAGATTGTTTTCATGAGGTGTAATAACGGTTTATTTTGCAGCTCTTTATCAAAAATAGATCATTTTGTCAATACTGAAGGGAGGGCACTGCAGGGTATAGGTGAATTTAGGATCCAAAGAACATTTTTAAATCGCAGAAAAGAGTCTTGCAATGAAACATTTAGCCAATAACTTCAATGCAGTCCCTTAGTCGCTGGTCTGGAGCTTGCAGTTGTATCATCCAATCATTGCTGGTGGCTGGTTGTAATTTCCCTTCATGACATTTCAGCCTATTGTGCACCTTTCTGAAATGTTCATGCCTTTTCTGTCTGTCCACAGTTGCACCTCTACTCTCAGAAGTTTGAAGAATTTCAGGAGACGCTGGCCAAGAGCAATGAAATCTTCGCCCGCTTCAAGACAGAGATGGATAATGTAGGTGGTGACCACTGATATGTGAAGCCGTGTGGGTGTGAATGAGATGTTCCGGCACCCACTAACTGGGACCAGTTTGTCTTTATATCTTCTTTTATGTGAGATGCCAAATGTGTAAAAGTGAATGGAGTTAATAACTGAAAGAGGGTTATTGATTTTAATGAAAGTGAAGTGTTTCATAATTAATTTCTTCTCTGTATAGTATTATTTTCTTGTCCAGTTGTCTTCTAGTTTTAAATTCTTTCCCTCTTACAGATGTCAGAGAAGATGAAGAAACTGGAGAAAGAGTCAAACGTGTGGAAGACGAGGTTTGAGAACTGCAACAAGGCTCTGAATGATATGATGGAGGAGGTATGTTGATGATGTTTCCTCATAAATCTGAACTTCCTGTTGAGTTTTGAGAGTTTTCTTGAGTCTGATTGATCCAAATATCTGTGACGGGGGAGTGTCTACTTGGCACTTGGCACTTGACTCTACCCAACCCAGTTAGAGTATAATTTTCTAGTTTTATTCTCATCGTATCTCACTCATTCGTTTCTCATTTTCCTCCTCCCTCCTGTTCCTGTTCCAGAGAGCTGAGAAAAATAAGGAGTACGACATGTTCGTACTGAAGATTCAGAAACTGGAGCTGTTGTGTCGTGCACTGCAGGACGAGAGGAAAATCCTCTATGACAAGATCAAGGATGTCCGCCACGCTAACTCCAACCTCCCATCAAAGATCTTGAGCGACTTGATGAACCACGATGAAACCGCCGTCACTGTGGGTGCTGACAAATCTGTCCTGACCTCTGCGGAGCCTCAGCAGCCTCAGAAGGAGGACCCAGTCCTGACAGAGGACATGGCCCGACTGAATGCGGAGCAGGCCAAGCTGCAAGAGCTTGCTGACTCCCTGCTGGCAACACCCATCGACAATGATGAAGAGCAGGAGGATTTAGACTTTGAAGAAGACATTGTGGCCTCTGCGTTTGCCCACTTCCACAACAAATCTAAGGCCAAACAGCAGGCAGCTGATGTCAAATCAGATGCAGCAGAATCAGTTCTCCCACAGGAAGGTAAAGCTGAAGAGGCTCAAAAGCCAGATGCTCCAACAACTGAAGAGAAGACTTCTGAAACGACACCAACAGACCCAAAACCAGAGGCAGTAAAAGATGAATCACAAGTTGAGGTCAAACCAGATGAGGAGGTCCAGCAGCAGCACTCTGAAGAGACACCAGAGCCTGAGAAAATCCAGATCAATCCACCAACAGACAAAAAACCAGAAGCAGTAGAGATCCTGGAGGAGGCTGGTGAGGTCAAACCAGCGGTCAAAGAAGAAGGTGAGACAGTCCAGCAGCAACCGGAAGAGCCTGCACAGGTAACAGAAGCAGCACCAACCAAGTCAGAGCCAGCTCCAGTCTCTGAAAACACGCCTCAAACCGCCGCCGTTGCCTCCAACGCCAACTCCTCCAACACCAACTCCTCCAAGAAGCAGGCGCCAAAGAAAAAGAAGAAGAGGAACGGCAAGAATGCTAACTAAACGTTAGGATGTGCTGACGGTGTGTGTGTTTGTGCGTGTGTGCGTGCGTGTGTGCGCGTGTGTGTGTGGTGTTATTTATACTTTGCCTGTGCACCTTTTGTAAAGGTTCAAATCTTTACTTTGCCTCAAGTGGTGCAGCTGAAGTGATTCATTTTCTCAAGAATCAATATCACCAGATGAGAACACACAAATAAACCAGCTGTATTTTACAGTTTAAATGTCTGAATGAACATTTAGTTTGGCAAGACAGAAGAGATTAAAGTTTTAACTGAACTCTAAGGATGTCTAAACTGAGATGAGCAAGCACTGAGAAAGATTTCTAGTCAGAAATATTAAATGTTAACAAAAGTGCCATAAAGAGTTTAAGTTTTGCCAGAACAAAATCATTGTTTGGTCTCTATGCCAGTGAAAATGCAGTGTCTCTTTTAAACCAGAAACCACAATGCACTTTGGCAACTCCAATAAAGTGATTTCTTTTGACAATTTTACATCTTGTGTGCTTTCCGATTTTTTTTGCATCCCAGTTATCCAAGATTTTTGGTAGCTTGAATATCCATATTTCTTTCATGTACACACACTGCTTTACTTATCAGGATCCAGATTGAAATAATAATAAAAATCTTATAATAATAAACCTTTGATAAACATGCTTTTAACTTGTGTCCACATCACAGCGTTCCCACGGAGTATTTGTTGTGTGTGTCCTCAGAAATGAACGTTACCTGAAATGACCTGTGAGGCCGGTACAGTGTCCATCTCGGAAGTTTTCATGTTTTGTCTGTTTTACATAATTTAATCAAAGTAGATTTACTGTAATTTTAAGTGACTTGGAAATTTTCTTGTCTCCGTCCCCTGACTTATGCTTTTCAATCACATTTTCTTTGAGTTGTTTAGAGTGTTTCTTTGTCTGCATGGTTTAGTTTTTGGCCATGATACTGTGAAGTTGGACCTTGCAGATACAGCTGGATTTATGCTACAATCAATTGAAACCACTGGACTAACTAATTACATGACTTCAAAAAAAAAACACTTTCAAGTATTCAAGGAAGTTTATTGTCATTCCAGAACATGTTGGTACATGGAGGGAAAGACATTAGGTACTCAGGTCCCAGTTCAGAAAATAGCTTATCATCCGGAGCTAGAGAAGCTGCTGCACTGCTGAGTGCTGCTATGAGTACAAGTACAATAAACGGAAATAAAGATACAGCAGAATAAAACAATTATTAACGAACAAGACAAAAATGACAGAAAAGCAAACCAAATTCCAACCTTAACCATGAAAATAAGGCTTAATCCTCAAACAACGCTTTGAAGAAGCAAGGATTGGAAAAATATCCTTACTATCCAAAATATCCCCACTTGTCAGGTCTGAAACTCACATTGGTCCTAAAAAATTAGAAATACACATGGGCACAGATTAAAGTGTGGCCTACCAGTCTGGTCCATTACCAGATGATCTCAGTTTGCAATGTTAACTCCCAACCAGTCACTTCTGGACACAAGCTTCAGAGAAATGCTGTGGAATAATAAAATACTGTAATACATTAACTGTTGCAAGCTTGGACAAGTATTTCTAATGCTGCAATACAATTGAACATCCACTAGATGGAGTTGTTTTCCTCCACATGTGAATGGCTTTACACCAGCCTGATTATATTGAGAATGCAATACAACTCTTCAACCACTAGATGGAGACAGTGATCTTCATATTACATCTGTGTTGCATGAACATGGTTTTCAACTGTTTTTCAAGCCATTTGATTGGTTCATGATGTCCAGTTTTTGGACACATTTTGCATTCATTTGCATGCATTTATTTTTGTGAACCTCTTTTTTCTTTCAATGAACTTCAGGAAACAGAAACACTAAAAATGTCAGAGTTTCTGTCTCATTTATCCTTTCTTGTGACACCAAAGAGAAACTTCAAAAAACACCAAAGGCATTCATATAGGCTATTGTTGCTTATTTGTTCTGAAATCTAAACTCTATTTTAGTTTTAGTTTAGTTCATTATGATGTTGAAAACAAAATGTACTGTCATTGAATAGTAGATGTTCAAATTTCCATTTTTTCTGAGCACATTAACAACTTCTCAGTTTATTTGTGGACCTTTTGATTACATCACATGATCTTTATTAGCAGATAATGTCTGCTATTAAAGCACTGCAATCAAGCACTAAACTGGACATCAAACAGTCCATTTCTCACATTTAATGACACGTTTTGATCAGATTACAAATAAGTGTGTTTGAATGTTTAACTCTTGCATTGCTCTGACAGTGGAGAGTTTTGGTGTCTAATAATGATATTTGCCACTGTGATGATAATAAAATCACATGGGAATACTGAGATATAACAAGAACAGGGCTATATCTAATGATGAATGGGTTCCGGGAGCATTATTTAGCTTCCTTTGTGTTCATACAGATAGAGTTAAATGCTTCATTTTTAAAGTAGGTCAAATGTTCATTCACAGCCACTGGTGTGGTCTTTCATTTTGTCACTAAAGCTCTTGATCTGATCCACTTAAAATAAGTTCAACAGTAGAATAATCTTAAATTTCTTAAAAGTAAATGAGGGCAAGGGTCAGAGGTGACTAACAAAATGTATCAGAGACCAGAATCACTGTGAATAATATGAAAGGTAAATCAGCCTAAGAGATTTATTCCCTCCAAGAGACTTTTAAAATGTTTTTTAGCCCCACATTTCACCCAAGAAAAAGAAAAGATGAGTACTACAGTGCTTGGGAAAATTAAAAAAAGAGGAGAAGAGAAGTACAAAGGGTTTTTAAAATTCAAGATAAGAGCTTAATAGAGAATGGGGGAGAAGAGCACAGAGATATGGGAGAGAGGGATTTGATTTGAAGCATTTTTTGAAGTGTTTCGACCTAGTGACAGAAGATAAGAGTTGACTTAATGAGTCTGTGTGGATGAATGTGGGATATGAGCAGAGACACTCTGATTTCAGGTTAGCTGAGTAATAATCTTGTCCTTAAATAAAGTTCAACATGTTGAGATTTGTCCAACCAGGGCAGCAAATAAATATCAGTTTCTGCACAAGTTACCTACTTACATTTACATTTGGCAGACGCTTTTGTCCAAAGTGATGTACAAATGAGGTTCAATCCAAGCTACAGTAGATCAAGAAGGAGCCTGAACACTCAGTTCCACCTTAGTCTCTAAACGCTTCGCTCGCAGAGACCAAGGACAATCTCCCAGGTTTTGTGGCTAAAACTGGGTGGAAACAATTAGAGAGTTTAAAAAAACCCTGCATTGGAGAACCAATCCAAAGTCTTTAGGGCGGCCCTTTATATTGGGGACATGCAGTTCACTATGGAGGAGAATGGGGGGAGAGCATCATTTTCGGGAAGGTGTGTCCTAAGGGGCATAGGTTTGTTAGCCGCCGTTCTTGCCGCCGTTCAAACAACTACCGTGCAGTCAGAAATCCCTAGACTTCGGTAGGTGGAGATCTCGGCTTGTCTGGTATCACAAGACTAAGTTCCACCTGACACAAGGCTGCAGCTGCATTAAGTTACATATAAGAGCTTAACAAATTACTTTTTTTTTTGGTTTTAAGAGAGGAAAGGGATTCTGCTGACCAAATGGAGAACTTGTGCCACCACTGAGAGATGATACAGGAGAAGATTATGGAGTGACTGTAGGACTAGTTGTTGTTCATTTGCAGATCATAGTGAGGAACAGATTAAAAGATGAGGCTGGCAATTTTCTAGATTTTTCTTATTGTCAACAAATCTCATGCACAGAGCCAAACCAACAATTTACTGATCTACGTGTGTGTGTATCTGAAGCCTGATATATCTAATTCCTCTGTGCCATAGACCACCATTGTTGTCCAAAACTATTTTAAAAAAGGTCAGTGAATCACACCGCTGCACTGGGTGACATGTTCCTGCATTATGAAGAGTTTGGTCACGTTAGTTTGTTTAGAAATGGCACCAAAGACTAATAACAGTGATCAGGTTTTCAGTCTTTGGAGAGTAGTTCTGTGTAAGTCAGACTCCACTGAGCATGTGTGGCAACTCTGTCTCCTAGAAATTATGTTTATACATTACTAAATTACAACAGCAAATACATTTTATTATAAATGTAATGCTGCTGAATCACGTTTTCTCTCAACAAAATTAGAAAATATTAATTATCATATTTGATGTTGATACTGAACGTATGAGTGAAATGTTCAGAGACAACATTATCTATCATTATCTTGTTTTTTTTTCCACCAAAATATATGATCTTGGATAGGGAGGGAGGGGATATTGGGTATTGGGATTGGGATGGAGGAGGAATACCTGTCAATTGCAAATCTCAGGCTAGATTAAAATATGTTATTTTACGGAGTCTATCTTTGAGGTAAATCTCATTCCATTTTTATTATGTAGTCTCTGATTGTAAAAGTTAATTTTTCCATGTCCAAAATTTGTTCTATTGTTGATAGCGATGAATTTAGTTTTGGTGAATTTGGCTGTTTCCCTGTCCTTGTTACCAGCTTCATGGCCGTCACATGCAATATGTGGATGTTGATATGAAATGCATGTCAGTCGATTTTGTCTTTCCTATTAAACCCAAAATATTTTCTAGTTTCAGAGGTTCTTTTAAGTCAGAAATATACTTTCGGATTTTCTCAACTTCTTCCCCGAAGGGTATCAATATTGGACATGTAAAGAATGTGTGTGTATAATTTGCTACTTGTTCTCCACATCCTCCACATCTTCTACAACTAGTCTTAGAAAAGAAAATGGGGAAACGAAGATTTTTAGCATCAACAATGTGTCCTCTGTCCAGTGTATTTTTTTTTTTTTTTTAAAGAAAACTGGGTTTTCATTAAGCAAATTCAAGCAGTAGCCTATAGACATACTATTAAAGTGCACAACATGTAATGTGCATTACAGAGAACATTCTCTGGGAAAGTCCCTGATGAAACAACACTTGGTCCACCGGCTGCATGAAGCTATCACAGAGATATACTGTATGTCACAGCGGTTGAAGATCCCCCCGCAGGGTACTCGTGCTCACTATAGAGAGCTTTGTCCTCCTCCACAGTTCTTCTCAGAGCGATGGCAGCAGCAGACGTATGTGCAGGGGTATCATGGGCTTCACTGCATCTTTTTATTCGGTTCTATCTGTGTGAGTTTTCTCTAACTCATTCAGTATTCAACGTGCTCCGTGACCACTGACACACTGTCAGCTCTGGGCACGTTACGCACACACAATCATCTCGGTGGAGAGCCGTTATGTGCACTACAAGCTGTCATACACTCAAGCTCTCTTGTAATTTATTTGTACGAGTCTTTGGGACTGCCACAGTGCACAACGACCATCCCTGCCTACTCATTGTGTGTATGAAGTGTGTGTACATGCACAGGATGATCATATTCTACTCACACCATCATGGATCAGTGAGTTATTTGTCCTCTCATTCCTGCTATGCTTACATTTAGGACTTTTACATTAAATTGTAGAATATTGTTCTTTATTTTAAAATGTAGGCTATTTTAAAATTGTAATCCTGCTGATAATCCCCATTTTCACTAAATGTATGGATATTATGTGTCTGATTAAATCTTTTTTTCTGTAACTAACGGAATACAGTTACCTTTTTTGTATCCCAATAACATAACGTCATTATTCTGTTACAAGTCTGTTTATAAGACGTAATTAAGTATCTCTGATTGTGATGTCTTAAAGTTTCCACTTAAGGAGTCTTTCCAGTCTTCTGCAAATATGTTAATTTCTAATTGTTTTCCCCATTTCCCTTTTACTTTATTATCTACAACGGTGAGTTTATGCAATATTTTATAAATATTTGAAGGATTTTCTCAAGTTTTATTTCAATTTTGAATTATGTATTGTGTTAAATCAGTTTTTTGATTTGTCCTCTTCTAAATATTTCATGATAGAACTTCTCATCTGTAAAAATTTAAAGAAATGTTTTTGGTCTAACTCATATTTGGAGACTATCATTTCATATGAATTTATTGTGTGTTTTGTAAGTAATTGAGAGTATGTTAATAACCCCTTACCAGCCCAGCAATCTAAGATTTTATCAGATCAGTTTGGGATAAAATCAAGATTGTGCGCCATTTCTCTAAGATACACACATTCTCTATCTTTAGGGTTTTGCATATACATTTCCATTTACGTTTTAAGATATTATAGTTTTAAAATAAGGGTTTATGAATAAACTATCTTACAAAGGAGATCCCCACACTGGGTCTTGAACTCTAGTCTCCGACTGCGCTGACTACTGAGCTAAAAACCAGCGTGCTGCAGATGTGCAGCCAGACGTCTGCTTATCTAGACACCCGTAACATAGAGACAGCACAGCGTGTAATGTGTAGGGAAGAACTTCAAAGGCGATTCTTGCTTTGCACTTTTCATTTATTGCCTATTTTTTACAACCTAACTTTGTGGAGAGGAGAAGGGGAACAACAGGTTATGGAGAGTTCTTTGAGAGCACTTCGCTTGAGTCAGTAGCTCAGCTTTATCCCTGGGAAACACGCCCAACTCGGGAGTGATGTCCAATTAAGGAAATATGCGTCATGCAGCAGGTGGATGTAACTCCCTTCGTTGAGACCTGCTGATAGACGTAACAGCGGAGCAGAGGAGATAGTGATGTATCTGACCGACCCACACCCTGGTATTTAACTTTTTTTTTTTCTTCCCAAAAACAAATAATTTTTAAAATATTTGTATGAAATAAATGTTCGTTAAAAACCCACTATTTGCACTTTGCTGAATAACGTATCTGTATTTGGGCAGAGAGAGAGTGAAATGAAGCTAAAATAATAAAAATAAAAGAGAAAGAAAAAAATGTCAGCTCCAAAAGTTTGGTTTTCTTCAACCATTTCTACTCTCATGGTTGTGAAGGCGTACAACTATTTGCCTTAAAAATATGTACAAATAAAATTCTTCAATTTATCAGTGACAGCGATACTACTGCTCCTCTAGTCCCTATTTATTAAACCATGTCATTATAAGAACGGGAAAAAGAAACAAAGAAAACATCTACCTTATTTTGTTTTTACTCTTCTCCATAGCCTGTTTAAACATTTATGTACTTTGCAAACTTATTATATTTTTAACTCATAAACACACTTCTTCCAATATAAATTATTTTTTCATGGTATATAAACCTTTAGCAGCTGTATTGCAGTGCCAGTACGTCTATGTATACTCTGGGTTTACTCTGCTATATTCTGTATATACAGTATACACATACGCACACACATTTGCACACCTATGTAGATATACAACACACTCAGACCACACTTAGACATACACATGATCATTTATACAACACTGGATGTAGAAATCAAAATGTCATCTTTCTCCTTTTAGACAAAAGATTCTCTTGTTTCCCTTCTTATGTATCCCCCACTCTCACATCCCCCCGCCTTTCCATCCCATTCACACTTGTGCTCACACACACATACACGCACTCAAACACAGGGAAAGAGTGAGGGAGGGAGAGAAACCATCACAGTAGCTCATGCATCAGTCCATAAAGTTATCCTAGTGTCTGTAAATTAGGCCTATATTGTTGTAAATAGAAAAAAAATAAAGAGGAAAAAGGTCCATCAGGCAGATAATGTCAGCACTTAGAGTTCAACAGTATGTCGTTAGTCTTCAATGTGAGATCTGTCTTTTATTCCCCATTAGATCATTTCCCACTGTTGCGCTTGAATGCAATTTTCCTATTCCGTTTGTTTCTCCGTCTGACTTGTAGAAACCTTTCCGCTCCAGATCTTGCTAGTTCTGCACTGCTGTAGATGGTTGCAGTGCCATCCTTCTTGAACACTTTGAGTTTTGCTGGGAGCCAGGATGTGTGACTTGACCTGTTGCTCTCATAGTTGCTCTCACACAGCTCTGTATGCAGCCTGATGTTGTCCAGGTCCAGGTACATGCATGCACCATTGAGGAGGATCTCTTTCTTTGACCAGGCTGCCTTCAGCACTTCTCTCTTGCTATCATGGTTGGCGAGGTGCACGATGATTGGTCTCTTGAACCGATCCCCTTCCTTTAGTATGCCTATTTTATGTGTTTGGGTAATTTCCATCAGCAGAACATCTTTAAACATTTCTGGATGAATGTAGTCATGTCGTTCCCTTCACTCTGTTCAGCAATGTTGTAAATGCATACATTATTTTGCCTGGATTTATTTTCAATATAGTCCATCTGATCTCCATCTCAATGATGTGACTGTTAAGGTGTTTTAGTGTTTTCTGCTGCTTAAGCTTTTTCTCTTCCAGTTCACCCTGGTCTCCAGCTCCGATACTCTGGTGTTCATTGTCTCCGCATCTTGTTGTAAATCCGTCGTTTGCGGCATTATTTTGTTAATGTCTTGCTCTGTGTCAGCTCAGAAGTTTTTGAATTTGACCCTGAAGACTTAAATTTCTCCAGTGATGGAGTCCTTCAGCCTCATAATTAATTGTTTTACCTCACTGGTATCTGTCATTGTTCGTGCCTGTCATGTCGAAGCCAAAATTTTGTTCAAATCAGATTTGTTTTCTTTTTCCTGTTGCGTCTTCACTCTCATAGTCACCACCTATATGTTTTATTTACTGCATGTTTTCTTAATTTTTAGTTAAATCTAACTTATTTGCTGAATATTTGGGGTTTTCAGAGAGTTTCAAGCTGCCACCGCCATTGATCATGTGACCATTTATTAACATTTACTGTAAGTAACACCACCATCTTTTACTAACCTGAAACAAAGTGCTTTTGTTGTCTAAACCTGAACACACACAGGACTCAGGATGTGAACTGGAGTCTGTGGAGTCCTGCATCTTGTACACCCACCATCCACCCTGACCTCCTCCGTCCGTCTTTAGAACGATGTAGCGTCATTCATTTGACAAAATGTTACCTGTGAACATAATCCAGGCAGCAATTACGTTTGCTAATGTAACGTAATTGGGAAAACAATTTAGTTGTATATAACTGTAATTTCTAGAAGACAGGGATGGGTGTGGATGTGTTTTTGTTTACAGCTTCACTAGCTTGTTATACTACAAATCACAACCTATTGACTTTGTACTGAAGTTCTGGGAAATTTATAATGTAGCACAAAGTCAAGAAGTTGTGATATGTAGCACAACAAGCTAGCAAAGCTGCCTGCCTTACACAGAACTACTCTTCGGAGACTGAAAATGTGATTGCTGTTATTATTCTTTGGAGCTGTTTCTAAACAAACTAACACAACCAAACTCTTCATGATGAAGGAACATGTCACCCAGTGCAGCTACGTAGCTCACTGATTTATTTTTGGTAGTACTAGTAGATCAGTTCATGGTTGGTTTGGATCCAAACATGAGATTTGTTGACAGTAAGAAAAGCATAGAAAATCACAAGTCTTATGCTTAATGGTAAGCTGAAGGTCAGTCCTGCAGCACTGACAGTCAAAGCTCATGAAAAAAAAAACAGAATTATGTGCAACCTGTGAGGGGCTGCAAATCCTGACAGTGTAACAGGAGCCGCAGGTGGAAAATGTAAAGCAGTCCCAATTCTTATGCACGCTCCTGCCTATCTGCGAAAAACATGCAAGACGCCTGTCTGCATGCAGGAGACAAGGTTCTCATGAGTGAGTGATTAAACTAAGCCGTGGCACACATAGATGTTAGAAATGACTCTGACAGAGAGAAAGAGAAGAGAGATGTTAATGTTCTACCTGCTGACCTTTCTATAATCCACTCAAAGTCTTTATTACACATTATTTATTACATCACTGTTCTTCCACACCATACAGGAAAAAAAACATTTCGTTATGGAGCTGCTTTGTGTCATGTTGAAACAGGAAAGAGAGAAACATAAACTGTTGGCACAAAATTAGAAGAACATTATTGTCTTAAACATTCCTAATATTTCTGGCGTCTGACCCTTTGTAGGCAAAAAACAGCTTCTACTCATGACCCCCCTTTACAGGTTGATTGATCTTTTAGCACTTCAATCGACGACAACAACAAAAAACTGCTTAGCACTTATAGAGGTGAGAAAAAAAGCACACAGTTTATCTGTAAGGTTTAGGGGACAGTTGTGGTCGTGGTTTAAAAGAGACGACAAGTTCACAGTTCACAATGTCACGTGATCTTCTTCTTTGCTCCCGCCATAATTACTACAGCAGCTCGACGGCGCCGTAACTCAAACATAAATATGCGTTGTTTTGGGTGAGTCGCGTTTCCTGAAGTTATTACGACCCAGAGTCAGAAAGACCACAGTTAATTAGACCCAGATTGGCCACAATTACACCGTTGAGTGTCTGCATACTTTTAATAAAATATAGTATAGCTCTGAACACTAAACTAACAATCAAAACCTCATCTTTAACCCAAATACAAAACTCAAAACTATAAAAAATTCATAATCAAAACAGCAACAGGTCTCAATGATCACACCTCAATACAAATATTGTACTTATTGTAGTAAGAAATTCAAAACAGTTGCTCAAATATAATGTTGATCAGGTGCCCGAGTATATCAGCTGCTATGACGCTTAAATCTCCTGAAGGCAGACAGACGAGGACCGACTCCGCAGCATCTGATCAACGGGGTTGTCACATTTTGTGCTTTTCAAGCTCCAAAAATGCACCTTTTTAAACTTTGGAGAAATGTTTAGTGTGTGCGGTTCTTAAGAACAAAGATGAGTATTTTGCTGCAGGGATGATCTCCGGTCAGCAGTTTGACTTTAGAAGATTTAAGATGGCAAAATGAATCCAAGACGTTATTTCATAAATCACTTCCCCCCGAGGGCTGTTAAGCGACCTTTAATTTATCTTTGTTGCGAAATATGTGAGTGCGGCATCACAGAGGTTTTTATTCAACACAGTCTCGACGCTTATATTTTGTAGTCACGCTTTACACATGTTGCATAAAGACTGAACTAACCCCTGCACACTGAAGCATCTTTATATTGCGTTTTTACAAATCATGTATAACACAAATAACACTTATGGAGACGCTGCTGGAAACTGAACTCCTGTGTAAATAAACTGATCATCTGAGCTTCAAAAGCACTGAGATGAACTTGCATTTAGGCAAGAAACATCCCTGATAATACACTCTTCAAAACATCTGTTTGCAACGTGTGTTGTGCTCACATTGTTGGATTTAAAGAAAGGTAGTGAAAGATATATCAGTGGTGAATCACGAGCTTGTCTCAAACTCGTGAGATAAGCTTAACCAGTTCAGACCTGATCAGACTTCAGGGGGATTTCTCTGACTGCTTCTGTTGTTTACTGAGATCACTCTGTAAGAGCTGCTTTTTGATAAAATCAACTATGAACGTCAAACTGCCTTTGGAAGGAAGAAAAACCTCCCAAAATATCCTTACTTTACAAAACTGTCCTCTCTATAAGAGGTCAAACACTTAGATTGGTTTTCACGTTGGAGAAAAAAAAAAAGCAAAGAACATTAAACTAGTATCAGTTATTGTTGCTTGAATTCAGTTATTTCCTCTTTTGTTTCATCTTTTTGTGCTTTTCATTAATCTTTCCTCCGTCCTGCGTGTTTCTGGATGACAGCTGAGTTGTGTTTGATGTGGATATGAGTGTCGAACAGGAAGATAATCTCCTGTAACACACACATTCACCTCTGTCAGACTCATGTTTCTGTCTGACAGCTGCCGCATGTCAGAAGAAATCCATATCACACCAGGAGAGCCGTGCGTGAGTGTGTTTTCTATCTTTGCGAGGACCAGATTGAGTCTTAGTCTCACAGCGTGAACAACTCTGTCTCCCAGAAATTACTAGAATTACACACTGCTAATTTATTTTGTCAGTTATGTCTTGAAGGAAAGTGCTAGGATTATGTTCATTGAAAATATTTTTTGCAGAGAAAGTGACTGTTCTGCATGCAAGTTGTACTGAGATGTGGATGGTGGATGTACAAAGCGGTGCAGGACTTTGACACCAGAGACCGAAGTTCAGATCCTCAGGTTTGGTGTCAGAAGAACTGGGGACATTATGAAGTTATATTAAAAAAAAAAAAAAGAATATTTATAAATAAAAAATTACATTTTCATTTAAAAATTGCTTTAAAAAAGTTAAAAAAAAAAAAAAAAAAAGGAAGAATAGTTCTGCTGATGCAATATCATTAGTTTTGCAGGTATTTGGACAAATTTTTGAACTGATGATGGTATTAGATGGAAAAGTTAAGCAATCACCAAAGTGATTACAATTCATCCAACATGAATTTCTGGACCAAATTTGATGGGAATCATCCCAAAGTTGTTGAGATATTTCAGTTTGAATGAAAAATTTGAACCTAGACATAGCTAGAGGAAAAGTCAGACATTGATCCTCTGAGGAACATGAATGTCTTTACAGCATTTCATGTAGTTTTTTAAATATTTCTGTCTGGAGCAGCCGACTGAACCAACGTGTTTATCATCAGAAGTGTTTCCAGCTGTGGTTCAGAGTTCTGCAAAGGCCAGTTTGGATCCTGTTCCTGTCCAGTTCACTTGGGTTCTGGTCTGGTGTTGTGTTTGTGTGTGAGTGTATCTCTCTATCTGGGGCTCCTATCATTACTGATGCAGTGTGTAATGATGTTGGCTCTATTGAGCTCCTCACAGCTCAGTGCACAACCAATGATGTGTGTCGGGACTGATGGAGACTCTATCTGCTGGATGCTGCTGCCTGTAATGAACACAGAGAACACAACTGCGGACAAACACACACACACACACACACATATTCACACAGTATATATGTATACAGTGCGACTATGCACAAACAGCACATATATGAGGAGTATAAAGGTCATGTAGCCTAGAAAACTCATGTTTTCTCAAGATATCAGATAATTCTTTGAAGTGATCGTGATTTGATCGGACAGTTGACTGCGGTTGTAATTTCTGCTTGTCAGATCTTCACTACAGTACAGTTTTCCACTTTGGTGCCAAACGCTTGAGCTGTGTCCACATCTCAAGACTGAATGTGTCATGATGAAGCTGTCTTATTTCCAGAGGTCCAAAGGAGTAAAACGTGACAGAGCTTTTAGCTTTTTCTCCTGCCTTTTTTAAAGGAATATTTTGACAGTTTGGGAACCATCCTTATTGGTATTCCTGCTGAGAGACGAGAAGATCGATGCTACTTTCATATCTGCTAAATATGAAGCTACAGCCAGCTGCTGGTTAGCTTAGTTTACCATAAAGACTGGACATTAGGAGAAACAGTTAGCCTGACTTTCCAAAGGTCCAACAAACAAAATCCACCTGCCACCTACGAAAAAGAAGTGTATCAATCTTTCTGGAGTCTCTGCTAGTTGCTCAGAGCCAATAAATAGCCTAGTTCAGCACATAACTCCTTGCAAAATGGTGTATTGATGTCTTTGCACCTTGGTTTTTGTATGGATTAAACAAAGAGATGTTCATTAATTAGCTTTAGAGATGCTGGTAGGTGGATATTGTTACCTTTAGACAGATCCAGGCTAGCTGTTTTGTGTTTCCAGTCTTTGTGCTAAGCTAAACATATACATATATACATTTATTTGTCCCACAAATTACTTTTTACTCGAGCAAAATAGCAAAATCTTTTAGATTTATATCTACATTTTGACACAGAATCTTTTAAAGTTTAAAGAAATATCTTCAGTGTCTCCTGAATGTTTGACCTACACACTCCGAAGCTTCTTCACTCTCTCCGCCTCTCTCTCTCTGGAGCGAACCGTGGGTGAGAGTCGAGTCAGCTAAACGACTACATCTTCATGTAGGAGCTGCTAACTGTGTGAAATCACAGTGTGAATAGTGCTGCTGCAGCTCACTGGCTGGGAAACATTACCCGCTGATGCACTTTCACTTTGACCTTGAACTCTCTTTGTCTAATCAATACTTTACTTCACTGCACCTGCTGGATGTTTGACAGAACACACTCTGCCACTTCCTTACACACACACACACACACTCAGATATTATCCTCTCACTAACACTTTCTCAATTAGCCCATGAATTAATTATTGCACAGGACACTTTGCCCTTAAAACAGCACCGGTTCTCTTTAAGGTACTTGACAGGTCGGTTGTTTCTGCATCTTGGAGAAGTTGACGCAGTTTTTCTGTGGATTTCGGCATCTCAGTTGCTTCTGTCTCTTCAGGTGATCCCAGACTGACTCCAAGATGTTTAGATCAGGACTCTGTGGGGGCCAAACCATCTGCTGCAGGACCCCTTGTTCTTCTTGTTGATAGTCTTGTATTATGGATAAGATTATAAACATCTAAAGTGCCCTAAAACTTTTTACAGAGTGCTGTACATCTACACATAATATACACAGTGAGATGAAAACTAGATTTTCCAAGTTCTAATCCTTGTTACGTGCGAGATATGTGTCAAAAAGTATTATTATCATTATTATTATAGAGTATTTGTTATTTTTTTAATTTCAAAACCCCTCTTTTTGCTTCCTGTAAAATGTCTCACAGCAGTCTGTGCACATCCTAACATGTTATCAGGTGCGTAGGCTAAAAGGCAAAGACAACCTCAAGAACAAAGAACGCCCACACACACTGAGTAGACGCTCCCAAAAAGGCGATTTTATTCAGTAAAATTATGACGTTTCGACTTTACATCTTGTTACAAAGCTACAGCCTAGGGGAAATCCTGACACAACATGAAAACGAGGCTCCGCTCTTCCCAGATTCTCAAGAACCACCAGCATCAAGTATTTATTGCACACAACTATTTGGGGGATATTTTGGCTTCAAGGTGGGTTAACAGCAAAATAACACACAAACTGAGCTGAATTAATAAACCCTTATATTATCTACTCAAAGCAAAAGTAAGCAAAAATGCATATTTCCCATTTTTGTTGCCCAGTTCACTTTTTTGTCATCTTCATAATGCATCAAGATGCTGTTATGAGCTCCTGTTGATGTTTGTCCTGTTTCACACTTTGTGTTTATGTTTTCTACTCACTCTTATTTTAATTTTTTCTCTTTTCAGTGGATACACTACTAAACCTCAAACTCTACAAGTCGCTTTCTATTAATTTCACCATTATTCATGTTCCTTAAGCAACCAAAACAAACAGTGCTCTGGGTCTTTTTTCCCTGTTTCCCAGTGTGACCATTGAAATCATGTTTGAAGTGAGACATTTTTCTGCTTCATGTCGAGAGATTTTTTTTTTAGCCTCTAGTACTTTGTTTCTCCAAAAAAAAAAAAAATAAAAATAACCTCAACAAAGCACATGCAGCCTCTCTGGTGCACATTGCTTCCTTTGAAAATAACAAGAAACACCCACAATAAGGAATATAGAATATTTTGGGGATATATATGCAAAACCAGTCTCTGTGTTATTATATATAATATTTTGTTTGAAGTTTAAGCGCACCTTCAATTTTAAATAAAATGGGTTGCACTTTGCCAAAAAGCTAATCCTAAAATGAGTCTGAAAGCCTCTGCACAAAGGAAATCACAGTCTGCTCTCCTGATGTCCAAAATAGAGGCTATTTCTGTCTGAATCTGAGCCAAATTCAATTCAATTTCACTGAAAAGATAAAAGTAGGGTGTCAAATGTGTTCTCCTCCTCCTCCTCCTCCTCCTCCTCCTCCTCCTCTCTATTTTACTTCCCTACACCTGGTGTCTCTTTTCTTTTTTTTTCTTACCTTTTTTTTCTTGTCATTCTCTCATTCAAACTCTTTGTCAACCCAACAAATGAGTTCAGTCACTTCTTTCTCTGGAAATGGCTTCTTAGCAGCAGTCAGACAACCTGCAAATTGTACCATTATGTGCAGACCTGTGTGTGTGTGTGTGTGTGTGTGTGTGTGTGTGCTGCAGTCCTGATGAAGCATTTGAAGGACAGTTTTTGGATGGATTTTCCAGTCGTAAACTGCTGAGTGGGCCTTTTAGCCGTGCAATTTTCTCCTTATTCCTCACTCGAATTCCTCCTCTTCCTCCTCCTCCTCCTCCTCCAGCAGCAAACTGTTACCTGAGAGAGCAGAGATGCAGTAGTTCCCCTGAGCAAGGCATTAACCCAGCGCTGACCCAGTAGAGATGCTATGGGTAGTACATTACATGTAGAGAAAGCTGGGAGAAGCAGCACTTTATATATCGATGGCCAAAGCACAAAACCTCTTATCTGCAAAATTTTCTGATTGGTGGATTTTACTTTGGATGATGAGGTTTGGATATTCAGTCTGTCTGCAAGATAATCCCGCCCTTCGTTGTGACAGAAAAGTCACACAACAAAACAAAAACACAACGCAGAGTCCTTGGATGTGTAGAGAGGCTACAGCACGAATCACTGAACGTTCATTTCCAGTGGACGAAGAAGCAAATACACTAAATTTAAGGAATTTCCCACTTAAGAAATTCTGATCCTAGTACACCACTACATTGTAGTAACTATTACATTTACTACATCTTTTTACCTGAGAACAAACTTAATTTTATTTTTAATTTAATTTTAATTATTAACTTTATTTAGAGCATCGTTTTGAAGAACCTCTTCCAACTTGCACCAAGTGCAAAAGCTCCTATCTGCACTTTGTAAGCATTAATACCTAGTCGGTATTGTTAACACATAATATAATAATATAGTCCAAAAACAGTGTATTATGTATTGGGTATCCTTAACAAATAGCATTCTGCAAGAAAACAAGTTTTTTTTAGTTTTCTCAAAAAAGTGCATTTTTCAGATCTGAGGTTTTGCTCTTCGATATTCATGCTACAAAAATAACAAGTATATTTTGTCTTTTTACTGTCTATAAACTTTATGACATTATTTTAACTTCAGCTTCCACTATTCAGTGTTCAAAATTATCCAAATGACAGATGTAATGAGTAAATAATGGCTGAAGTCTTCATTTTGGTTTTATATCACACAGCATGTTCTAATTAAGTGATATTTTATATTTTTCTTATTGTTAATAAATCCTATGACAAGCTAAAAAATAGAGATGTCTCAATCAAGTTTTTTTTGATGTGTGTCCTTTAATATCGTCCAAGCTGTAATTACAAAGCAACAGAAGTTATGCGATGTTGATCCAATATGTGTCCGTCACATTGAAATAACAGCTGTAGCCTTCTGACTTTGGCACACATTTGAATACTGAAGGTCCTGGTTCAAAATTATTAAACTGATCATCTTGAATGATTGATCTGATAAGAAAGTTTAACTGGAGAATGTGCGATGGTCAGCACCGGCTAAACATGAGAGGCTGCTAGCTGGATGTTTTACAATGAGAAAGAGTTGGAGTTGAGCCATTCTGTGTATTTTCCCAACCAGAACATCAAAATTTCACAGAGCTCAAGAAGGGCCATGGAGAAAAAGAAAACTAATTTGTTCTCTCAATTTAATCATTCGTGCACACAGATTTCTTAATTAGGGCTCTCAATTTATCTCCTTTGTCTGTTCCCCTCTTGTAGAGAGAGGGAACCAAATGAATTCAGTTAGCAGGAGGTTTGAAGAAAGCAACGAAGAAGACATTTCCTGATGTGCTGATGCGTGGCGAATGAAGAGCAGGCAGAATACGTTTAAGGGATCTTAGAGTATATCCCTGAAATATACTGAAGTATATCCACATATCTTAGTCCAAGATTAAAATGAAACCTTATTAAGTCCAAGCGATCCACAGTGAGGGTAGAGAGACTGGCATGAGGGTGAATTCTGTCAAATTAAAAGCACAGATTTTTAAATTGAGAGCACAAATAAGGTATTTTTTTCCTCCACGGCTCCTCTCGGGCGCCGTTAAAATTCAGTCACTCACACTGCTGAACCCCAAATCATTTTCACATTCACACACTCTAAAATTCACTTGCATGTACCGGTGAAATGCTGCACTGTAGGCTGCTGTAAAGGAGATTCCCTGCAGGATGAACACAGTTGACAAAATGCAGCATTTGCATTAGATCTGCTTCATTTTAGCTGATATTGATCCTTTAAAATATGACCTGGATACTGATCCCAGGGATTGGCTCCGGACATCTCTAACCAAAACCGAGAAGGTGTGTTTCCTGAGTCTACTAGATTTTAGGCTTGTAGTTAATGTGTCTTTTTCCAACATTAAGATGATGGAAATATAGCTGACTCTTAAAAATAAAGCTATTCAAAAATAATGAGTCAACAGGGTCAGAATCATTTCTGGTTACAGACCACAAAAAGAGTCATGACTTTATCAGAGCAAACAGCAGAACATCTTCATCCCTACAAATAAACTGAAATCCAAACAAATCCAAATAACTACATTGTTTTTTTTTTTGTTTTCTCTGGAAAACAAATGATTTATGATGATGCAACAGCTTCATAGAGCGAGACCACACACACACACACACACACACACACAAACATAATGACCCATATCATCTAATCATGTCCTCCACAGTGATTCTTTACATCATCCGTCACTACTCTCTGCTGATGGAAACACCATCATCGCCGTGGAAACACCTCCGTAAACAGGGCTCCCGACCTCCCCCCACTCCCCTCCGCCCTCCTCCCCTAACAACACAACAATAACAATGTCCCACAGGAGCGATTTCTTTTATTACAAAAAAAGATTTTCAATTTATTTTGCATTGAACATGCAAATTGAAGAGCAGATGGTCCTTTCACTTCACCAGACAAACATGTTGTTGTTTTTGTTTTTTTTTCTATGCAGGAACAATACAGAGTCTGAACACAGGCGCATTGAGTTCACATGCAAATAAAAAAAAAAAACAAAGATTAAAAACCATCCTGGGAATTATTGTTTCATAGCTTGTATTCCTTCAAAATATCTCCAAATGTGTGTGTGTGCATGTATATGTGTGTGTGTGTGTGTGTGTGTGTGTGTGTGTGTGTGTGTGTGTGTGTGTGTGTGTTCAGCACCTGCAAGGACCACGTTTTATACCTAGACAATGAGGAAATTTTGTCTGATTTTTGAAATAAGGTTAAAATTATTTGTAAAGGTTTATGTCTGCAAAATGAGCAAAATCTGTTGATTTAATATGATGATTTGGAAGGAAATTCATTTTGGACACTTCCATCTTTGTGGAAGTTTTCTTTTTTGGAAGCAAATAAATGGGATTGGGAAGTGTCTCTATTCTTTAATACACACTGAATCTTAGCATGTGTTGAGTCTGTACAGTAGTTCTCACTAGAAAAAGGAAAAAATTAGGTGTACTTAAATGCTCAGTTTGCATACTTTGTCCAATTTCCATACTGCCTACCAGCTGTATACAGTATGTACTTATCTCTCTACAGTAGTACACCATTTTTGCGGTTAGTATGCAATAAAATCAAAATACTTATTGGTTTTATACTAACAGGAACTTTGTCAAACTGGGACTTCAAGGTATTCACAGGTCAGATATTACTTTTGTTCAACTTTGACTGTTTGGCCAATAGAAACTCTGCTTCACTGTATTTGGAAAGTGATAATTTTAGCCTGTTTCATCACCATTTTTAGAATATTATCACACTATCAGACTACAAACTGTAGCGTAGCTCTCATAACCTCATGGGCGTTGCCTGGCCTGGCCATTCAGGGCTGCAGCCCCATAGATTTTTTCTTTGGCCCAGAATAATTCTCCACTTTGAGTGGTTTGTCATTAAAGAAGATGGTAGTGTTGTAATTTTGTATCTTCAGTAAACGGAGGCAAGAATAAATCAGAGAGGGCTTACAGGAAAATGCATGGAAATACTTGTGTCTTATTGGCTGAAAGGTCTTTGTCAGTTCTTCAGTTGATGAGGTTATACCAAACGCTAGCTCACAGGTTGAAGCTGAAGCAGCGGCACAAACATCCTCTCATGCTGAGCCAGGAAATGTGTAAATGTCTGTATGAGTCTGAAGTTACATTAACATGATATGAGCAGAGCATAAGTTATATAAAGCCAGCTGTAGCCAGCTAAACTGTTAGCAATGGCTACAGCGATAACATCCGAGGCAAATTCTATGACCAATCCAACTTTTTCTCATTTTGTCAAACTTTGATTGTTAAGTTACCAAAGTTTCCATAAAACAAAACTTCAGGCTACTTGCTGAGCTGAACATTAGTCAGTTTAAGAAGTTGGCTCATTCACGAGAGATGTCAGATTAAACTAGGAAATAAACACTGGATCTAAATGATAGATCAGTGTCAGGTGTCAGTGATAGTGGTCATGAGTGATCATGAGCGGACTATTACAAGCATAAGTATTCAAAACTATTTATTTTGCTTCTGATCATTTATTTGCATATCAATGCAAGACTCGATTGCAAAACGAGATACCAGATAGGAGGTTTTGCCCTTTGGCCATCGATATATCTGATTAATAACAGTGGTCTGCATGAGAACTGATTGTTGATACAACTGGAATATAAAGTCAAGGACCTACAGGATTAGTTGAACCAAAGCTTGATGGGAAAGAGATGGTTGGCAGTAAGTTGGATGATGGGCATTTGAAAGGTCTTTGACGCAATTGTAGAGAACATTCTGCAGTGATGATAATTATAAAAATGTGTTTGTTTTACTGGCAAAGGAATATTAATCAGTCATAGATTTTAAGACTCTATGAGCTTTCTTTCTTTCAAATTGCAAATAAATTCAGTCATTTCATTTAATCTCAATCTTATGTCTGTTTCCCTGCTTATATTGCAGCCTGGACAAGTTGGGTTGTAACAATACTGAAGTAGGTGAAATTTAACCAAATAATACTGGGCTGTGTGTTCACTTTATTAGGTTTTAGCACTGGTGCTAGCAAGCTAAAGATTTCAGTAGCACAAAGGAAAGTTTACTAGCACACACAGGTGGACAGTTAACCTTTACACACTGCTCATATCCTGACCCTTCATAGTATGGAGTGGGTGATTTTTGATCCAACTCAAGTATCCCTTTATAATTAGTCCAAATTTTGTACCAAAATTGTATTTTGCATCCATAGATGTCTTATCAGTCATTAATAAATGGATGATTAATCCTTCATTAATGTTTCAGAGAGCAGAGAGAGTGTTTTCTTTAGGTTTGACACCATTCATTTATAGAGAAACATTCACGATAACACTATATTATTGTCTCATGTTATATAAAACAGGAGAACGAAACAGCCATAATTATTTATAATATAAGTGAAGGATGCAAAAACATTTTTGAATGGTAGGTTTCATTATAACCAATCAACACTGCTTGCAAAGTGAAAGCCCACCTACTCAGTCAGTTGTACACAAACAACTCTGCATTTGTTGTGCAGAAGTTGCATCTCCCTTTCTTTAATCCCCTTGCGGCAATAAACTGTGGGAATGCACACTGATCAGGGCATGATTTGGACTACTGTGCTGCTGTGTCTGCTGTGGTTGGCGTGTACGGAAGGTGGAAGTCACAAGGACCTTTCCTCCATTTTCTCTATGTTGTCCTCTTTTTTCTAACACTTTCTCTTCAACTCACTGTCTCCTTTTTCTTCTTGGTTTAACAGATCTACCTAATCACTCCTTCCACTTCACCAAATCAGTGAAATAAGCAATGTGTAATGTATTAGGCAATGAGTAATGTTTCTTTCACTGATTTTTACAGATCAGCACAACCCACTGGTGAGTTGGTACATATTTCTCTTCACACAGAATAATTTTTAACAGCATATACCATCAAAACTGTCACATTGTACAGCCCTGTTATATAATTTTAAAAAGACAAGTCAGTTCAGTTATTGTCTTCACTTTTCCACAGGTAACAATGTTTTCTCATGTTTTACTACCTGTACCATTGAGATGGGAATTGTGGTTCATATCAAGTAGATACATCAGCAATGATTTTGCAACCAAATTATGAAAGTTTACTTTGAGTAGTTAGCCGTTTTCAACTCTCATTCATGAAATTGCCATTGTATCATGTAGGTCCAGTAATAATGATTGTAGGTATTTGATGTGATGTTCATTTTGATTTGAGACATTCAAGTGGCTGGAATATTCATATGCAGATTATATGGTAATTCAAATCCAAACCCTTCCTTCTCCAATTTTCATTTTTAAGCAATGTGTAGCCCTAACATGCAAGAAAGAAATGTATGGAAACAGTCTATTTAGAAATATGTTTTTTAAAGTTTTTTGAAGGAGAAGAATCTGGGCTTAGCCCCTGATGGTTAACAGCCCAGCCAGGGTCCCTGCATAACCTGTTTTCAGTTTGTGATTGCTCTGATCAATATTTATTAATTTATTATTGACTGTCCTCTTTAATTTTGTGGAACAGAAATGTAATGTGACCATACCTTAATACTGACGCTGCCAATTACTCTTGACCGAGAGAAAGAACATTTTTGTTTGTGTTCCTAGAACTGCGTCACCACAAGTTCCAACTGTAGAAATGTAAATTTCCTACAAGTGGCACTAGATCGCAATTCATAAAATTGGAAGTAAATTCTGAACTCAGTAATAAAGAATCGTAATCCTAAATACATTAAAATATGTCTTTAAACCTCAATTTTAATGTTACATTTTATTCCAGATTGATTTGGATGAATTAACAAACCATTATTTTAACATTACAAAGTCTAACGGCTTCAGTTACATTCATAAAGCAAATGTAGTAGATGTATTTAAACAGGGTTGGTGTGGAATAAGGATTGGGGCTTTTGGCATGTAGTTTTGATGGTTAGGGAGGGTCCTCACAAGTACAAATTTGAATGTGTAGTCCTTAACAGCATGCATGCACAGTTAACTGCTCTCATTGACCTCATGTCGATAACAAGCTGTCAATATGACTAACAGTTCAATAGAAAACATTCAACCTTCTGTCTTGTAAAGACAGCACATTAGCACATAACCATCCCTGCAGGCTTCACAGTTACTCCAAACGGGCCGATGAGCCGTACCCGAGCTCCAATGACATCAGAAAACTCATAAATAATCATGGCAAATTTATTTTTGAGCAGCTCTGTAGTGTCACCCTTCTTTTTTGGTCTTTGTATCATGCAAGCGTCACCATTAAAAGTTTGAAAACTCTTCTTCCCAAAGCACAAAAAGACAAACATACAGATGAACCAATTGTACGAATTCTGCATTTTACTGCACCGAACATCTGCTAGACACAGAATAGAAAGTTTTCTGGAAAGAACTTAACAGTTATAGAGAAAACAGGACTTTCCTTGAAAGAAAAGTTGTTTAAACCCAAAGAAATATACATTCATAATAAATGATTACTGGAAACTTCATCCTCTACATGTTTTAATCTCTATGCTTCCCTTTGACAGATTTCAGATTTTTGCATATTCAACTGACCTGCCAGGCACTCACTTAATGACTCTCAAGGTTATAGCAGCCATTAATTGGAATTAATCAATTTAAAGTGTACCATTTGAACACTCCATTTTCCGTATAATTAGTACCAAATCACATTGTTCTTTCTCGGAAACCTGCTAGGAAATTGTTGCAAAATACAGCATTTCCAATATTTCTTTTTCAGACATTGTTTCAGTAGATTGAACAAATGCTCTTCAAGATGTGAGCTACAGTAAATTAACTGGCTAGTTATTTAACATCAACTGCCTATTTTTTACAGGAGGAATTTTAGTTTATTTACCAAATTTACCAAAATTTTTTCTCTATTCCAACATTCAGCAGGTTTTAACAGTCTCAATCTTTAGATTTGGATGTAAAAAGGAAAAAGCAACCAAAAACATGCACAAACAACTTTTGTCATCTTGACTCAAACAAAAAAGGTCTTAAAATTAAACAAATTCAATGTGCAAGGCTGTGATTATTCACGTTTGGCCTTCAAGGAGGCTTGTCGAGAACTTCTGGATTACAGTGAAACATCACATAAACACTTTATCATGGTGGTGCCCATTGACTCATTATCACCCAAAAACACATCTGAAAACACCTAACAAGTCACACGTCATGCTTTAACAACTATATTTATATTTTTTAAAGTGTTAATTGTCCAAATAACGTCCAAATCGGGCTGCTTCGACCAGCCCACACCCTGTGTGTTGCAGCTCGGGGTGACATCAGATCTCTTGTACCGTTAAATTAAGTTTGGGAACAGTGGAGAAAAAAATCAATATGAATCAATACCACTGGTTGACAGCTTTTTCTCTCCACACAATTCAAGGTGCCTGAAGTGTTTTCTTTGTGGAGAGGAGACAGTATTTGAAGGAGAGGAGATAAATGTTTCCTGTTTGGAGTTAAATACAGAAAACAGGTTGAAGACACAGTATTGAGGTGAGTTATTACAAGGCTTCCATAGTGTTGAGGTGGTAGAGATTCTCAGTTGCATGCTAGTCAGGATTGGCCCTGACTGGGTGTTAGAGGAAGGCAGACTACCAGGGCTGGGTGTGCAATATATTGTATACAATTTTACGTTATCTTCACCTTGGGCATTCAGTAATACTTTCTGTCCTTATTGTTTGTCAGTTAGCAGGGAATCATAAAACATTCAAAATATTCAATGAAATTTGGTGTAAAGTTTGGCCATTCACCAAGGAACAAGTGATTAGTTTTTAGTGAGGATCAGTTGACAGTTCTGAACAGTTTTAGTTGAAATGTTGTTTCCTATGTTTCCTATTTATGATTGGGTTTCCGGATACAGATTTGGAAGTTCAATTTATGGCACGTTTCATTTTTAAAATTCAAACAAATGTAAAAATATGAAGTTGTGGTTTTATGGGGAGTCACGGGCTGGAACTATTTCCTGGTGAATGTTATCTGGCAACTTCATGGTGACGAGAAGACTTGCTGAGAAATAGTTAGCACGTAACTCCGTCTAAAACCATGATACAGTATAGGTGTATTTTTAAACTTTGGACAGCGTAAAGCTAGCTATGCTAAACTCATCTCCTGGCTCTATCTCCGTACTTAAAGCAGTCTCCCAAGAATGATATCAATCTTCACATCCAACTCAGAAAGAAAGCAAATAAGCGTACTTCCCAACATATCAAACTCTTTCTTTACAAGTTTGTAATGCTTGGTTGGAGATGAGGTCACAATTAACGTTCATAAATTTCGAGAAAGTTGATATTCTCCATTACATTGGGTTTTTAGATATTACCAGGAAAGTTTATTTCATCAACCACAGTAAAGCTCTCTTTCCTTATGTTAATTAAGAACAGTTTTAAGGTTCACATTATCATAGAACTTAAAAGATGAGATAAAAGATGATGAACGATTCACCAATAAAGGCCTAAACTTCGTTATTGAGTCTTATATTTGCTGGTATACATGTCATCATCAGCATCAAGCCCCAGTTTAGACTGTCTGTCCATGACGTTACAGCCCACATATGATGTGAATAATTCTTTTAGACATTCGGTCTGCACACTGGCCCACACATCCCTTAGAAAGGCTGATTTTGACTAATTTTATTAGAAACTATCTCTGCCTCAGGGTGGGCAGACAGCAGTGTTCAGCTGAAACTCTATAGATCCAGAAAGAATCTCCTGCTGAGTTTATACAAGAACACAGAGTGTGTGAAGTCTTGTCGCCATCGTGAGGAATTTTCTCATGTAACTCTTGGGCAAACAAGCGAATAAGCCTATTTCTCTCTTTAACTGACATCCCATCGGTTTGCAGTTCACTTATGCCTTGTGTCGTGCCCCAGCTTCAGCAGCAACACATTACACTCCAAGAAATAAAGATAACATTTCATCAACTCCAGATTAACATGGATTAATTAAGAAACAATTTATCACAAGTTTATAATTCCACCTTTAAAGTCTGATCAGATTATACACAATTCTTCCCTACATCGATCGTTTTTCTGGGGTCAAAGCTCACATGGACAGTCTCCAAATGTAACCAAGGCTGGTAACCTGGTTAAACAACAGTGGAGCGCAGCCACCTTTCCTCCCACCACTGGTTTTATAAAGCTGTCTCTGAGCTTTAGCACAGCTAGAGGTATTAATTGCAAATCTGCCTAAAATAATGAATTAGGAGAGGAGTAAGAAAGGGATAATCCACAACAAGGTATGAATTAAAGGATGCTACCACTCACAGCTTTGTGTTAGATGCCCCCACCCAATCCTCAACGTGGGCAGGAATTATTTTCTACAGAAGGTAGAAAATATTAATAACTGTTCACAGTCAGATGTGTGTATTATTCAGAGTCACAAGGGCATTGTTTCTGGAAAGCTGCTGTTTCATGTTTGTTTTGTGTTGTGGTGGCTTCTGATGTTTCAAGGGCAGGGATCTCAAAACCTTGGTACATAAAACTGAAACTACACAAACAAATTTGATAGAATTTGAACAAATACCTTTTCAGAACTTGGAGAAAAAAGATTTTAGAATCCACCTTAACAAAGTGGTCAGAGATTGGTTCAAGTCAAACTGAGGTATGTATACAGCCAGAACACAATTTGTACTTTATTCATTGTCAAAAGGTAAAATTTTGCGACAAAAGCAATTCATTTAAAGGGAACCAACGTGATCAGTGGATTTGCTTAAGTAAATATGTGTGAATCTTTCATGCTGAGTTCAACTTTGGTGAACTTTATATATGAAATTCCACCTTTGACAAATAGCAAGCTGTCTTGACATTTCCGACCTCTTAAGGAACAGAGACCTTAAAACAGAAGAAGCTAGCTTGTTAGCTATGTTGCAACATCCACTTTTATTTAAATCTGCCGGAGTATAAACTGCTCCACAAAAGAAACATGGTTTGCAGACAGTATCAGACAGCTAGGAGTCGATTGTACAAATATGTCTCTTGATTAAACTGTGTGAACTTATCGCGACCAAGCTAACTAGCTCACTCACTGTCAGTTAGCAAGGTAGCAAGCTATCGTGATTTACTGACAGTTAGAAAGCTAGGTGTAACAGAGAGTTGTTGTGACTGACTAGCACAACATAGCATGTTAGCAGTGAGCTCATCAGCTATGGTAGTTCACCATCTAACCATCTATCACCAGGTTTTTAGCACTGCCTATTTTACGAGGTTGTGTCGATGACTTTAAGGGTCCGTGCCAATACCCACACTTACAGCATTTGCAAGTAATCGAGAAATTTCCGAAAACTGCCACAGCTGCCACAATTTTGGTGACAGTAAAAAATGCATGCAATTAAAAATGCAACAGTTCTATGGAAGCATGTTGGTCTATTGTATATAAAGAGATAACATTTTATTTTAAAAGTTTTCTGCTAAGAATTTTAAAGGAAGACATCTCAAAATCTTTCTTACGGGATATGATATTTAATATTTATGTCAGATATGCATTATTACTATTACTACTACTTTTTAAATGTTATGTAATATAGGTGTTTGTAAAGCACTTTGTAATCACTGATTTTGAAGTGCTAAATAAGTACATGTTACTATTATTATTATTTACTATCAATCTCATGAAGAAGGGCAGAGTTTTAATATTGAGAGAGAACCATCGGTGGAGGCATTGCCTTAACTGGTTAGTGTTGGGACATTAATAATATAATAATATTCACAATGAATCCAACATGTCAGAAACGTCTGTTGATTATCATTGCGTTACTGCCAACAACCGGACTGTTGCACAATAGACTATGGTGAATTGAGGGATACACTTGGCGCTGAATACCACTTCAAAGTGGTTTTAGGAGAAGTGTACATTCCATGAGGGTTAAGTGTCTGTGTGTTGGCATTTTTCAGACAAGGGACACACTTGCCTTCTACCTCGCAACATGTTAATGTGCACTTTAGTGCTAGAGACTGCAAGTGTGAGTATTAGGATGGACCCTATGTCACGATAACTTTACCAGCGGCGAGAAAGATAAAATACCTCACTGATGTATGAGCAGAAACTCCATTTTTACTCCATTTTTCTCGTGTACATAAAAACTGGCGCTGATATTGTTTTGTGTCTATGATGGTAAAAAAGACACATGAATGGTGAACCAACAGTAAACCAACAGTAAGTGTGACAGACAATTAACTGATTTTCAGACTCAAACAAAACAAACCCAGTGTGAAAGTAGCTATAGATTAGTTAGCATCTTTGTGGCCAGTGCATGCCTACAAGTAAATAAACTTGATCTGAACCACATGTGCATTAAAGGTGTCATCAGAAACAAGAATTAACCCAGGTTTTCATTTAACAAAACATAAACTTTCAGTTGTCTGCTGTTTGTTTTGCGGTTCCCTGATTGGATGTGTTATTTCAGTTTGCACAAGATGCACTCTTTTTCTTCAAGACCTGCTTTTGTTTGGCTAGCTGGCAAATCAGTGGGGACACAGAGCAAACCGAATCATGCTACACCATGGTTAGTCTGGTCCCTGCTGGACGCCACAGAGCTGAAGGAGACGAGGCAGAATTTATCACCGACAGGCAGCTTCTCCAAATACTCTTTATCCACTTTTCTCCACCAGGAACCTCTATTTCATTTCATCATAAACAAAGAAAATGAATTTTTTGTTTCCTGCTTTCAAATTCACTGAATCTGTTCTTTTCACTCAGAGCCCCATGTGATGAAATTGAACTTTTAGCATAAAAGCGTGGGTTTTCATTGAGGTGAAGACAGCAGCAAACATGACCTGTGTATTCAACAAGCATTTGTTCAGCAGTGCTAATGCTAATAAAAGAAGTTCCCAGTGGACGCAGAGCTCCAGTCTGTGATTTTTATTCTGCCCATCTCCTTTTCTTTTTCTCTGGTTTCTTCAGCATGTTCAAGACTTTTTATACTGTTTTATTTATTTTTAGAGTCTGTCCAGGTCTCTGTCCTGCCCTTACGGACTCTGCTGCTCCATGTTATCAATCAAAGGGTCTTTCTTCATGAACTGCAGATTTCTGATGGACCTCCACACCCCGACATAGCTGTCACTGGCTGACTGACTGGAAGAAATGTTCTCCTTGTGGAGATGCTCCCTCTGCATCTCCAGCACCTCCTTTTCCGTCATGACATGGGAATTCAAGCCTCCTTCTCCGTATCCTTGTCCACCGTCTCCCGTCCTCAACTCTCCATTAGCCAAGCCAGCTGGTGCCTCCTCCTCCTTCCCTTCGATGCTCACTGTTACCTCTTTCTCTAGTTTTCCTGGGTCAGATCCGGTGTCATCGCCGGGCCCGGAGCTGTTTAGAGGTGGTTTCTCTTGGTAAGGCTCACCAGGGGGTGAGCCATCCTTCCCCGCCTCCTCCAAATCCTCATATGAGCTCTTCTTCTTTGTCTCAAAGTATTTGACAACGCAGTAGGTGATGGAGCCGACGGTGTTCACCACCACACCGCCGATGAACAGCCCAGTCGGCGCGACATCGTTGAACGCCAGCATGCCTACGGTGATGGTGGCGATGCTCTTGACTACACCCACAAAACTGGTGGTGACAGCGGAGTTGATGTAGGTGCAGTGCAGCGTGGTGAAGTTCATGGCGCAGCCAATGAAGATGCAGAAGACGAAGATGGACGTGATGTAGGGGTCCTTCCAGCCCTCATATGACCACATGTTGATGGCATCCATGGAGATGAAGCAGCACACCAGCAGCACCTGAGAGGGACGCAAAGACACAAAGAGACTCACATGGACAAAATGTCAATAAGAAAACTTGACAAAACAGAAAGGAGAGAGGCTGAGAAGGAAACAGAGAAACTAAGAGAAGGGAGAGCAAAAAAATACAAAAAAAGAGAAAGAAAAGTGAAAGTCGGGGACAAGGAACCGGAAAAAAAGAGAAATGTAGGTAGAGCCAAAACAAAAAGATAGTAGAGAATATAATGAAAAGTAGCAACAAAAAGGAGAGAGGATGTAGAGAAAGAGAAGAAAGGGAAGAGAAGAGGTAAAGGTCAAGCAACAGAAGATCATGCAGGAGAAGCAGAAAAGGAAAAAAAAAAGAAAAAGAGATAAAACCTGAGAGAAAATGAGTGGAAATTAAATAAAAAGAAAAGACAAAGAGAAAAATCAGATGTTATCAGGTGCTGAGAGAAAAAGGGGAAGGGGAAAAGTAGAGAAAAGGAAGAAAAATGGAAAAAGAAGAGGCAGAGAGAAAGAAAAGAATGAAAGCAACAGTGAACAAAAAAACAAAAAGATGAGAGAGAAGGGAAAAGAAGAAGGACAGAAAGGGGAAGTAAGCGACAGACAAAAAGAGATAGAATCAGAAAACAAATACTGAAAGGAAAAGAAAGAGAAATAGAAAGCTGAAAGAAAGAGGGTCAAACAAACAGAAAGAAAGAAAGAATCACAGAAGTTAAACTGAAAAAACGAGTGACCAGTTTACTTTGCAACGTTCTGCATCACAAAGGCAATAACAGCAAAACACTGCATCAGTCTATAAAGGCTGAACACAACAGTACAGCCGAAAAGCATCTTTGATAGCCTGTTCTAAAAAACAGCATATTCACACCAGATTTGTGCATTTACGAACAAGGCACCACAGTGTAACTTAATTGATTATTTAAATTTCCCAACACGCCGACAGGATCAGTCAGGATATAATGTTAATTAATGTTCTGTGTTCCTCTACACACCCAAAAGGTCACACACAGTCCAGGTTCATACAGTGAAATTGTTTGGAGTAAAGCAGCTGTCCTCCTCCTAAATCTTGAGCTCCATCGGTGCTGTCTAAAAAATTATTTCAGAAGCTAAAAGTTTAATTCTGTTTCCTCTTTCCTGTCAAGTTGATAACTAGAGTTTTTAGTTGTTGGGCTGCAGGAGACAATTCTAACTGGCATGTGTCAACTCGGTTCTTTTCCCCACTCCACTATCTTAATATCAGGGTCTATTTTTGCCAGACCCGCTCACAGACAGAAAAAAAAACTAGTTACACAACACAACACAAATGGGCCTATAGGTCAGCAGTCACCTGGCGGCTGCAGCTCCCACCAGCACCCCTACTTCCTGCAGCAATGGATGAACCCGCATCAGGCGGACAGGGAGAAAGCGCTATACCGCCAGGGAGCAAGTGGTGAGCTGACCTCGTTGTGGGATGATGAGTCTGGTGGACTCAGTCGTTGGAGTTTCTTCCTCAACTTACAAAATTACAAATTTTGTTTGGCCATTGTTGTAGCGTTAATGTAACATCGCCTGAAAAGCAGCTAGCTGGCTGAAGGCAGCTCAGGATAGTATGTGTCCAACCCAGAGCAACCAATTATAGTCCGGAAACTTCCTACAACTTATTTCAGCAGTTTTGTTTTAATCAGACAACAAATTCAACATGTACGTAAAGGCCCAGGCCCATTACTGGCTATGTGTCTGCTGTGCAGTGTTAATGCCTTACCGGCGCGGCCATGATGGCGATGGCGTACTGTGCTGTGAGCGGTCCATATTCGCTGTCCAGACTGGTTTTCTGGATCAGGACCAGATAGGAGGCATGGATGATCACCGCCAAAACACCAGTGATGTAACCGAAGGGATCACCAGTGAGATCTCCAGCACCTGGAGAGAATATTAAAGTCATGAGGATGCAAAAAAATCATGAGGACGCAAAAAATGCCCCCAGTGTGTAAAACCTTTAAATAATGTAGTTAGCTAACGGCATGCCCGTTGCCTTTGGAAGTGTAAGGCTAGGTGACTTCTGTAGGTAGTTAGCTTGTTAACCGGGCATGCTAACATTAACAGTTTACATTACAGAACATAATTACACCATTTAATCCATTCATTACACTTTTGTTATGTTTTTGGAAAAGCTAGAGAACAACTGCAAAGCAAATGCTGCAATTATGTCATGTCAGAATGATCAAGATGAATGAATTACGAGAATCCGGCTTGTAAATAGTGTTTATGTCAACATCCATCAATTAAAAGCCAGGTCTTCAATAATGGCTGGGCATGTGGTCAACACAAAAACAGGCCGATGAAAAAATAAGGGTGGATTTTTAGAGTGCAAGTTCCTCCCGAAATGTTTTGGCAGTGTACCACTTCGCTGTAGCATGCTCACGGATGTATGCTAGCCAGCTTAGCCAAGGTAGCCTGGTTACCCTGTAGTGTTGATGCGGTCAGAATGACAAATAAAAGACCCATAACACTGACCGAGTGCAACATTATTAATAAAATATGCACTGTTATCTCCATAATGAAACAATACCGAGTACTAATATTTTATAATTAGAATTTGCTGATTCTAGCCTCTCAAATATGAATATTTTCTGGTTTCTTTACTCCTCTATGACAGTAAACTGAATATCTTTGGGTTGTGGACGGTTGGTCGGGATAAAACAAGACATTTGAGGATGTCACTTTGGCCTTTGGGAAACAGTTATCATCATTTTTCACCCTTTTCACATGTACCAAAAGATTCGTTGATTAATAGAGAAATATTCATGAAAATGAAATGAAATGCCCTAAAAAGAGATTATGAATTGGCAGAATATCGCTCTACTGTCAGAGATAGAAAGCAGAGACAGATCATAAAAAAGTACAGGCTCAGTGACCACAAATCATCTTTGTGTCATCCCTTTTCAATTGCCAAAAAAGTACGACACAAAAAAACATATGGCAACCAAAAGAAAACAGACATTTACTGGATATAATGTTGTATTGTCAATACATAGTATTTTTAATTCTCCGTTTACTTTTGAATCATACAACTGACTTGAGTTACCCCGTGACAAGTTGTGAACATGGGATTCTTTCCTATCTCTACTATCCATCTGATAAGTCATAAACACGTCATATGATTGGATGATCACTGATCATGTGTGGTGTTTAGTGAATGGTTAATTGTGATCGTGTACCTGCACAAAATCAATTTGGTATTGTTAAAAGCTTTGAGATTCCCTTCATCAAACATTTGCCCTGATGAAAGTCTATTGACTAAAATTTTGGTTTGATTTTTAAATACATGGATTGCATTGGTGTTCTCTTGTACAGTACCTTAGCATTGTGTTGATCTTAGCAGAAAGGAAGAGATAAAAACAGAGGAAAGAGTGTGGGACTTTGAAGGAATCAGAAGCAATGAATGAAGCAAGAGGAATTAGCAGAAGATAGAGGATTTAATCCTGTGAGTCTATACGGTATTCAGTTCAGTTCAGTTAAGATCTTTATTGTCTCTCGAGGGGAAATTTGAGGGCAATAACACAACCACAAAATAAAAGCATGGGACATTAATCACAACAGACTGCATACCGCAAACACACATACAGACTGAGGAATCCTTCTTTCATCTAAAATGGGATACTGGATTACATCAGTGCTCATATATTTGGATTAAAATTGTATAGTTGATTATCTATATTTGAAATCTTTTTTAATGTTAAATAATAAAATAAGAATAAAATAATTACTTGATGTTCTGAGTGCCTCTGAATCTACGTTTTATTTTCTGAGGCACTAAAACTGTCTACTGAAATCAAAGGAAGTAAAAATAAAACATGTTCAGTCCTGTTTAATGTGAAATCCATAAAATCAATAATAATCAATCATTTTAATGACTTTCAATACATGAGCATTGTGCACCAGATCAGTAATACCATAAATATCACCATAGGAGGACAATCGCTGGCTCATCTGTCTGTTAGTATTTACAACCAAGATCATTCTCGTAACGAAGCAGCAAGACAATAAACCCTTTCTTTACAAATTCAGAAGCAAGTGCTGTGAAATGGAAGAATGACTTTTACACGACCCCGTAAACACCAAAGTGTTTGGTTTTTGGCTACGGAACCAGTGATTAGTTTTTTAAATTAAATGAACTAAAAAGCACCAGGCCAAGCAATATGATGCTTTAATGTAATATTGGAATTTTTGCATTATTATGTTGAAGCACCTTAATTTGTCTGGTGTTTATTATTATCCAAAAACAGATATTTAAATATATATATATATATATAATGTTAGCTTGGTGATTGGCTGTTTCTTGCAGAAATGCACCATGTAAGTTAACTTCTATACTAAACCTTTTCTAACACTGCTGTTCAGAGGGAACTGCAAGTCATGGAACATTGTCTATGGGGAAAATTAATGGGATTTTTACTTTGAAACCAAGGACACCCAAAATAGTTTTTCCCACTTTGCAACTCTATAAATAGTGACAAAAGTCAAACACAAAAGTTTGAGTGAAAAAAAAAAAAGCTTTATGGTTAGGAAGGAATGATGGTCATGGTTGAAAGAAACCAACAGTGACTGATGGAAGGAAACGGGAACCCATACAAAGTTTTTTGGCGCTAGTAACATGACTTTACTCTTACATAAGTCATCTTAGGCCTACTTAACTGCTGCTGATGGTACAGTGCGAGCCTTCATCATCATATCAACCACAAAAGAACATCAACTCAGGTAGGATACAGCAATTTAAAGCCACTTCAGTATGTGTAGGATTAGGTTTTTTTACTCCAGTGCCTAAAAACACAGCAAAACCAAGCGGGTAGTTCTGGGTCTGAAAAGTGAAAGTGATGCAGAAGAAACTTAAGTGACTCCACTGGCTCCAAAAAGAAGTCCGATTATATGGAAGTCTAAGGGAAAATGGCCCTACTTCTCACTTTATTTATTACCTCAGTAAACAGTTTCCTAATGAGTTTATGGTCTAAATCGTTAGTTTCAAGTCTTCCTCAATGCAGCATGATGTTCATTTAGTAAATTATGGTCCCTTTTAGAGTGAAATAGACGATAAAGCAGGGTATGCTTTAGGGTGTGGCTATGTTGTGATTGACAAGTCGCTACCACAGCGACAGTATTGGTTAGGTAACGTAACCATGTTGTGACCCCAGATTCACAGAGAATAGGTGTAGACGTAACCGTCGCTATTTCAGTGTTTGTTGTAACATTTTGGTTGCTAAAAAATTCTTATTCAGCATTTGGTTGTATTAAAAGACCCTCTAAGGAGTCGGCTATTCACTTTCTAGTAAGTACAATTTGTTTTAATGGTTTTAAGCCTGTTCTTTGCAAGTGAAAATTAGCATTAGCATTATCACAGTTAACCATAGACGGTAAATGCACTGTACTAACCAAGCTAGCAGCTGGAATTAGGGTCAGCTCCACCCCTTTGTCCAAATATGGTAACTTCTGGCTCCAAAAATCCAAGATGATGATGGTCAAAATGGCTTCAAGGCAGGAGTTCACAAACCAATGGGCATCATAGTTGCTATGTCCATTATTTTTTTACAGTCTATGAGCGACATACATACAAAATGTTAACAAAATTACATTAACTTGATTAATCCATGGGCGCCTGGAAGATACAAATATTAAATATTCCTCAGGAGAAAAGGTGATTAGCACCAACATTAAACTCAGAATGATGAATTGCACATTAGACTCATACGCTGCACATTTTAACACTTCATGTTTGAACCCCCCTGGCCCTCCTGCCTGAGAAACACTGAGAGCGGCAGCAGCAGTGGAGATCAATTCAGGAAATTAATTATCTCTAGGTTTTTTGTTTATGAGTTCAGGATCATTAACATGAATGGAAGAGGAAAATTTACTGCTGGGAAAGATAATTAGATGAAAGATCTGTACGCAACACTGGAATTAAATTTATTAAAAAACTTTACGTAAGATGAATAAAAAGAGATTTTTATAGAAAAACTAAGCACTGTTATAAGAAGACTGGTATATCCAAGTAAAAAGTGGAAGAAGATTTTGAGAGACCACGGTCATCACGTGACCTAATTATAGAGCTTTGTTCACATAATGGGGACAAATCCTAATGGGATGTGGTGGTACAGACGGGTATCCCAGTAATTTTGAGATGCTGATAGGAAGATGAACACAAGGAATTGTTTTTGGGCCATTAACTGCAAGAATTGTAAAAGATATTAGGTGGAAAATGTTAAAAATCCATGGAGGGAAACTTAAGGGTGCATAATTTAATATCAGCATCTAGAGATCTGGTGAGAGCCTACGATTTTAATAAGGTGGTGGACAGTTGTTTTTTTGTTGTTTTTTTTAACTAAACAGGTGAGGAACATACATAGACTGTAAAAAATATGGGCATAGCCACCATGACATCACCCATTGGTTTCTGAAGAGCAGTTTTGAAGCTCAAAGTGGGCGACTCTAGCTGTTCCCATCTTGGCAGTACCTGTTCCACCTCACTCCTGGCTAATCCAAAATAGGCAAAGAGGTGGAGCTGAGGCGGGCTGAAAGAAGCCTGGTTTCTGAAACAAGCCACTTAGCCGCTAGCGACCTGTCACTCAAAGCAGCCATGTCCTTAATTATGCATAACTCTATGGCTTAATAAAATTTAAACGGGTGAGTTATAAAAAAATAAATCCCATGTACAGTCATAAAGTTAAAGTTTATTTATTCAAAGTGCAAAGTCACACCAGGGTGTCTTAATACACTTTACAGCAGTAAGACAAGGTTAAAAGAATCAAACAATATTAAAAGAATCAAGGAGGAACGACACAAAAAAAAGATAAATAAAAAGAATGATAAATTATGGAAAATTTAAAAGTGGTCCAAAACACAGAAAACCATCTGAAATAGCTCATCATATGACAGACGCATATTATTACATCACTACAACTGATAGCAGGAATGGAGATATTGGTGAGACAGTGTAGCTGTTCTACAGCCTCACTGGAGTGACGTAAAAGACTATATCAAACCCACGTCATTGGTGTTAAGGCAGGTCATATGATTGCAAGAATAAGTATGTTTTGAGTCTAAATTTAAAGATTTCAACAGAAGTAGCTTCCCTGATTATAAGAGGTAGCTGGTTCCAGAGATAGGGAGCTCAGTAGGAGAACACTCGACTGCCTACTGATTTTTTCTTGATTCTAGGAGCAGTAAGATATCCAACATCATGTGATAGGAGTGCACGAGGGGGAGTATAACGAGTGATGAGGTCAGAAAGATATGATGGTGCAAGCCCATGTAGTGATTTATATGCTAAGAGACGCACCTTAAAGTCTGACCTGGCTTGGATTGGGAGCCAGTGAAGGGAGATTAGGACTGGAGTAATATGGTCAAATTTTCTAGTTCTAGTAAGTATTCTGGCGGATGCATTTTGCAAGTTGTAGTTTTCTAATAGTGCAGCTAGGTAGACCAGAGAACAAGACATTACAGTAATCTAGTCATGAGGTAACAAAGGCATGTATTACAATTTCAGCATCCGCCATACTAAGCAGAGAGCAGATTTTTGAGATATTGCGAAGATGGAAAAATGCAAACTTGGTGAGGTTTTTAACTGTGGAGCTCTGTCCCTGAAGTTTAAAGTAAGGTCTGCAAGAAGGGAGAGTTCGAATTTTGGGCCAACAACTAACATCTCAGTTTTAGTGGCATCCAGTTTGTAACAGCGATTAGGCATAATTCAAGGTTTGCAATTTGTGAACGATCATCAGGTGAAATTGGTATATAAATCCGGGTGTCATCCGCATAACAGTGACATTTGATACCATAGGTGTAGAAAATTTCACCAAGAGGGAGCATGTAGACAGAAAAAAGCAAAGGCCCCAGCACAGAGCCCTGTGGTACACCTAAGTTAACTTGAGAGTATTTACATGTAGCGTTTTAAAGTGAGACACAATGAGTTCTGTCAGATAGATAAGAAGTTAGCCAGGAAAGCGCAGAGCCACAGATGCCCACGTAGCTCGCTAGGCGATTTAAAAGAAATTTATGATCGACAGAATCATATCGTATCATATTTTGTGCTGCAGAATAATCACAGAAAAACTCAGAGAAATTCTCAAGTCACTGGAAAGACAGTTATATGTGTGTGGATGATGTGTATTTACCAGCTAGCGCGGCTCCACCGGTGGTGATGATCACGGCGGTCACCACACCTATGGACGGCACGCCGTTCCTCAGCACGCACACACCTATGCTGAGTGTGAAGAGTGGCAGGCAGCGTTTGAACACCACGTACATGGGTAGACTGAGGCCTCGCAGAGACCACAAAGTGAGAGTGGACTGCAGCGTGGAGAGGATGCACACCGGACCAAACTCCTGCAGACAGATCGAAAGGGAGAAATATACTTTTAATGGACTAACATTAATTCTCTGGACATTTAGCCAAATTTTAATGTAAAAAAAAAATCCACAGATTTAGCATCGCACACCTATAACATTATGGGACTTATGATGGACAATGATACAGGAGAACCAGAGATATCGTCTTTTTTGCATTCGTCTTCCTTGTCAAAACCTGCAGCCTACATTACCCACAATTCAGTTCAGTCAGAGATTTGAGTTTGGATGCTAGTAGTGACTTATGTAACTTTGAGCTGCTAGCCTCCAGCAGAGACGAATAGGGGACTACAGAGGTCTGGTAACCTCACAATCTTTCCAACTCCACACCCCACACCAACCGATGCTGACTCAAGTGACATCACATGAGGTAGTTTATCAGATTTCACATAGCTCCCTCTGGAGACACAAAAGTCTTTACACTACTTTTTTACACATAGAACACCTGTAAGACACGCTGAGGTGGAAAATCAGTTGCATTAACTTAAAAAAAATTGAATGGTTTACCTTGTGATTACTATAGTCCCCACAACATGATTAATACAAGTACTCTGACACACACAGAGGGAAGAAAAACAACTTGTAAATCTGCTGGTTTTACAGTGAATCTTCTGATTGTACCACTCTTTTTTCATATTGAATATGTGTATTTTAAATACATTAATAAAAGAATCTGAATAAAATGTATTGGTGTTTATTCTCGGAAGATGGATGAAATCAGATTTTAAAGTATACTATTTTTGCATTCTTTACCCATTTTTCTCTTCACTTTATGTCACTGGAGCCATTTTCTGAGCTGACCTAGTAACAAGGGGACCTTGTTAACTGTAAACTGCTGTGATCAGTATTTTTAAAATGTTCAAAACTGTAAAAAAAAATGACGATCACTGTCCCACACCCCAAGCTGACATACAGCTGACAATGTCTTGTTTTGTCCCAACAAATAGTCCGCAATAATATATTCAGTTCACTGTCATAGAGGACTAAAGAAACCAGCAAATATTCACATTTAAGAAGCTGGAATCAGAGAATTATAGTTTTTTGTAAATGACTCAAAACAATTAATCAATGATCAAAATAGTTGTCGATTAATTTAATAGTTGGCAATCAAACAATTAATCAAATGATTGTTGCAGCTATAACTGGTTTTAAATTACCTGCTTCTTCCATGTGACACATTATTAAATCCACAAACATTTAAAAATAATAATAAATTATAATAATGTAATATTTTCTTGCATTGAACAAGATGTTTGTGGTCACTTTTGTTTTAAACTGTCAGCCAATAGCATTAGCTGTTTACAGTAATATCTAACTGAAAATCTATAGAGGTTTTACTTGATATTAGCAGTTTGATCAGATGTTGCATGAACCTGGTTGCAAAATGCTTCATCTAAGTTTCTACAGTAGTTGTTATAACTTTCAGTATAAACAAACAAGTTGAGATTTTAAAAAGTATCATTACTCTTATACACGTATCTCCCTCTTTTCCCAACTTAACTTTCATTCTAGTAATTTATGATGAATTATGCAAACCCTTTCATTCATCTATCTAGAGCCGCCTTTTACCTTCAGGACAGCCTGAATTAACAAGCTACTGGAAACAGTTCAAAGCTCCATGTTGACTCAACACATTAAAAGAAAATGGCAGAACTTTCATGCATGTTTAGGTTAGTAGCAGCAGCAGTCTAGTTTTTTTTTTTTTTTTTTTTTTTTTTTTCTTGATGGTCACAGATTAAAGGTTTAAGTTTTGGTCATGCTTGCAGCTAGCGGGATAAAAATGTCAGTAAGTCTGTTCCTTCAACTCTTTAGTTTAGAGTGAAATACGTCAACTACTGTTGCTATGATTCTTCTTAAATTTCGTACAGACATTCATGGTTCCCAGAGGATGAATCCTACTCACTCTCAAGATCACTTGACTTTTCCTTTAGCGCCACCAAGAGGTAAAAATATCTGCTCTTCCATCACTTCCAATCATGATAGGTTTCTGTAGCTCTAAAACAAATTACTGAATTTGTGTCGTCTCAGATAAACTTTGAGCTTCAGATTACACAGTGAATCACCTGGTTCATGTCTGACTGTAAGTAAGCACACCTTTTATAAAATCTGCAGCTAGCTGTTACTTCACTTCAGCCGTGGAGTGCAAAGCTGCTAATCCTAAACCGGTGCAAAGGTTGATGACAATACTCACAAGGTTTTTGTTATTTATTTGAATTAATGAAGCTCATTTTAAAGTTTTAACAGATTTTCTGGGGCAGAAAAAGGTAGCTGACAGACACGCAGCCCTGCCATAATATTGCCATATTACTGCCCAGCATTTTATTATTTAAAAATACTGACTAAAACTTGTCATGTAGTCAGTCTTGTTGTGGTATTTCTCCCAGCCACCAGTGGGTGCACTGAGCACTGCTGTTGAGCAGAACTCCAGTTGGTGTGCAAAGAAGAAATCCTTTGCCTGTAAGGGATTTTCTTGGTCAGAGTAATTTGTGTTTTTGTCACTGTGCACACCTGTGATGCCATTTTTTTCCCACCTGCAAATTGAATATGATCTACCACCTCATGGTTTTGTATTTGTTATATTCTTTAGTGATGAATAAACCACCAAGTAAAATTTTGGTTCTGGGTATAACAATACCAGATCAGGGCTAAGAGCCACCAAGCTAATTTATTGAAATATGACTTTAAGGTTTATTTGATTGTACATTGTGAGTTGAAAATGAGCTGCCTGAACATGAATGAAAGAACTTTTTTAAAATGTGTCACCCATTCTGGGCTAAATGTGCTAAATTAGGTGTCTGTTGTGTCCAGAATGTGAGCCGCAGCAGCAGCAGAGGTGTTCCTGTGGGTGTTTCTTGTGCACTTGCATGTAGCACATTTATATTAACCCAACAGTGGACTTTGCCACAGGGGACCGCTGTTCGTTTTCAACCTCGAATGTCACATTTCCAACTGTGAGTCGGAACAGTTTTTAAAAAAGCGTAACTACAATCATCCCCTAACCTTAACCACAGCGTTGTCACATCATAATACATCATTATTTTTAACAGTTATGTGTAACGGTTTTTGAAAGCACAGACAGATGATGTCGTCCTGCTGATTACTGCCGATTGGGGCGCCAGATTAGGAAACGCTCCTATGTGTTGTTCTGGAGTCACACAGTCAAACCACGTATTTGGTTGTTTAATTTGGTTTAACTTGTTGTGAGATCTGGAAGGTTTGCACACTGGCCTCTGTGACCTATAATATCCTTCACCTAATTAATGTTGGTTGTCAATTTCAGTTTGATTTTATAACTTCCTGATCCACCATTTTTGCTGTACATACTCTGTGGGTCTGTATTGATTCTGATAAACAGTCCTGCCAATAAGTTAATGAATTGTATCAGTCAATCAGCTACTCGGCCACTCAGTCAGTCAGTCATTCATTCAGTCAATCAGCCAATTATCAACTGGAAAATACCAATACAGGCAGTTTTAACAATATTGAAGGGGGAGGGGGAGTTACTGGTCACCAGTTTGCAGCTTTGATGTTAAAACAAACATGAGAATATCTGCTTAATTATGCCAACAATTTCCAGGCATCCATAATCTGCACATTAATGTTCACTATTAACATGAAAAGACGAAATACATACTGATGATGTGGTGACCCTTTTAGGATGTTCATATGCAGAATAAAAGTTAAGGATGCCTCCTGCATCTCAAACAAGATTAAAATGATTCAAAACTCAAAAGATTCAAGATTAAAAAGTAGGAAAATAATTATTCTTACAAATTATTATTTCTGTATTAATGTGATGAATTCAGAGTTGTGGAATGTATTAGTGTATTTAAACTAAATTTAGACTATTTTCATTTTGTTAAACAATAGAAACTTGTAGTAATTGTATCATTTAAATAAATATACCTCATCCACTTCTGAAGAATGATCCATATGAGTCCCAGGACGCAGATTTTAACTTTTTTCCCCCTGTTTTCTCAATATTCTGTTTTATTTTCAGTCTGCTTTTAAAGTTGCAAGGATAAATACAAGCTGGTGAGTTTTATGAAGCAAAGAGATCAGCGTCTCTCCCACCTGAAGGTTAAATTCTGGCAATAGACTACAAAGACCCCCAGAAAGCCTCGGGAATTCCCAGTTTGGGAATCAGTTTTTACCTTAGAGAGCTGAATGCTGAACGGGGGGATGTTGACCTTCCCCAGCCGCCTGAGGGTCTCCAGAGTGAGCGCTGCGGTGCTGCTGGTCAGGAACTGGATGAGCGTCAGGAAGTTGAAGTGATAATTACTGATGAGGAACTTCAACAAGATGTTCAGAGAGCCGGAGAAAATGCCGTGCGCAACGGCCACGGAAATCCCCAACAACCGGCTTTTAAACACATCCATGATGGGTGCTGGTGGCTTTACAGAAAGTCAAACAAGAGGTAGAAAGTAAGCTTATCTCGGTACTGGTGGCTCCACTTACAGCCCGGTTTGGAGAGGTTCTGTCTGAGGGATGATGAGGGGGAGGGTTTGGTTTTTACGCACAGCCGCGGCGCGATGCTGCTGGACGGAGAAACGAGGGGAAAGGAAGGACGTGGAAGCCAACGTTGGTGTCGTCTGTGAAGTGAAATGAATCTGCATTCAGGAGCTTTTAGTGAAATAAATAAACAAACGTGAGATCTGAAGGTGTAAAAAGAAAAGAGGGAGGAGAAGGAGGAGATCCTCGGTTCGGTTCTGCTGACTCGTCTCTTCGCACTTCGTCTCTTTTCTCCTCAGTTGAAATTGCTTCAGTTCAGGACTTTTTTTTCTTTCTCAGCTGCAAACAGTGAAATCATCCAAAAACATTCTCTTTTTTGCATTGGTTTCCACTCAGTCGTTATTACTATGAGATGACTTGTTCTGGGACTTTTGTCTTTGCGCTTTTGCTCCAAAAGGACAAAAAAGAAAAAAAAAAAAGGAAGAGAAGAAACAAAAAATCTCTCCCGCAACTATGAAAGAGACGCGAACCAAGAGGAAAAAGAAGAGAAAAAGGGAATTCCCTAGAAAAGGAGCTGCAGTAGAGTACAGTAGAAGCGCAGCAGCTGTACAGGAGGTGTACAGTAGAGGGGAGGTCGTCCTCTGAGAGCGCTGCCAGTGAAATATGACATTTTGCCGCAGCGCCTCTTGGCCGCGTCCCCGAGAGAGAGAGAGAGAGAGAGAGAGAGAGAGAGAGAGAGAGAGAGAGAGAGAGAGAGAGAGAGAGGAGGGGGGGAGCATTAGCGTCAATGAAAAATATTAAATTGATTTATCACGATAGAACACATTGAAAAACATAAATACATATATTTTTTTGTAACTTCATTTAATCTAATCAGGTGGAGAGAGACAATCATAGTCAAACAACCAACAATAAAGCAACTATTAGGTAAAGATCCTCTACAGACATGTATTAAGACATATAAAAAATACTCTGTCTGGAACAATAATGTGTGTCTGAAATGTTTTTTGCACAAAAAAAGCAGAATTGCCACTTTAAATCCTTAAAATGACATCCACTCATCTCTCATTAAATATTCCAGAATCTATGAATATGTAAATATTTTTAATTTTAAATGTTTAACTGCTGAACACAAGATGTCTCCTTCTTCACTGAGAAGTACATTCTCAGCGTGTGTTTGCCCTGGAGGCTTCAAGTTCTCCTTGTGTAAGTTGAATACTGGACTATGATTGGCTTCAAAGTTGTTGTGATGTCATAATCCCTGCTCGTAGGCCCCGCCCCTAAAAAAATCAGATTCTCAATGAGCTTAAAGAAACTTTCCTCCTTCAGCAGATGAATGTTAAAAAAAACAAACTGTGCACATACATCATTCTGCACAGAGAAGAGAACAACATCCAACTGAAGGAACAAGAAGAAAAACATGTATCTGAGTGGAGGAAGACTTTAATAAAAAATAATTACACCAGTCAGTGGCCAAATTAACCTCCTATGAGGCCTCAGGGCAAAAGTTTGTTGTTGGGCCCGTATTGAACTTTACTATACATGACTGTAATTGATTAATCGTTTAAGAAGAAGAAGAAAACCACTTTTCAAAACCAGGGTTACAAAGTGCAAATGCAAGCATACAATGACAAAGTTAAATGTTATTGAAAGAATAAAAACAAAGAGAAATAAATCAGAGCAGGGAGGCCTCATCTTAACATGAGATTTAAAACACTGAACTTTGAGCATGTGAGTCCTTTTTCATGCAAAAATGCCAAATATTCTCTGGTTCCAGCTTACATGTAAATATCTACTAGTTTTCCATGATAGTAAACTCAACATCTTCGTGTTTTTGACTGTTGATCAAACAAAACAAGTCATCAGAATATGTTGACTTGGGCTTCAGGGAATAATGATTGATGTTTTTCACTATTTTCTGACATTTTATACACTAAACAATCAATAGATAATTGCAGAAAAATAATAGCTGCTTGCAGCCTTACAGAACTCCTATGATGGAATAAAACTAACTTGCCCTCGGTTCTTTGTGTGCAGCTTTATAAAACTCAACTTAACAACAAATTAGCTGAATATAAACGAAGCTATTAAAGCCCTCAAGCTAGATTTTGACACAGAGTCCTTCAACAGCAGGACCATAAGATGAAGGACCTGTCAGTTCAGGTTGGACCCAGATGATTTGAAGTAAATCTGGGTTTTTGGGGGCTTGGTTGGTAATCCAAGCTTTGCACGAGTCAGAACAGCATCAGAGAGTAAAACTTACAATCTCCATCCAAGTGCAAATAGAAAAAAGAAGAAAAAAAATAGATTACAGTCTGAGGAAAATTGACATGTGTTTGTTTATTTAACACTGGATTTGTGCTGTCAGGAAAATGAAGCCATTTTTCTTTACCTCACTGTACCCCCTCATTCACCCTCTCTCTCCTTCTCTTTCTCTTCAGTCAATTCAAATCTGCTTAATCGGCGTGACAGATAAAGGATTTATACGTTTCCAAATCCTTTACAAGCATGAAATAAATCAGAAAATTAACAAACACAAGATAAAAATCTACAGATCTTGCAGATATAAAGTGCAGAAGCACCTCAGTACGTTCAGTGAACATCAACACAGTTAATGATTATTTTCATTATCGATGAATCTGTTGATTTTTATATCAGTTCATCTATAAAGTGACAGAAATTGTTATAATCTCCATCAGTGTACCAGAGTCCAAGGTGACACCTTCAAATTGCTTCTTTTTACCCGACAAGCTGTGGAAAAATATTCAGTTTATGATAATATAAAACAGAGAAAATCATAAATTCCTCACATTTGAAGCTGGAACCAGAGAACATTTGCTTCATAAATGACTTAAATTATTAATGAAGTTGTTGCTAATTCATTTTCTGTCGACTACTATCAATTAATAAACAACAAAATACTTTCAGAGATATTGTTGACTGTGCTGTTTCTTTAATATTTGTTATTATTTGGATAAAGTTTGCAGAAAGAATGTTTTCTTTTTGATTTGTGTTGCAGCTTTCATACAACTAGATACAGTTCAGTGTGCTGCAGGTGACAACAAATAAGATGATGAGACTCGAATGCACACAGGGAAGTAAAAATATAAAAATACAGAGACATCATTTACATACAGAAAAGCCAAATATGGTCAAGACATCCCTATGAAAGTTCTTTAGCATTAATGCAGAGTTACAAAAGAAGAAAAACTGGATGGATAAAAATTAAATGTATCACAAACAATGAGGTTAAGATACTGCAGCGTCCTGAGTACAAGCATGAAGTAAAGCTTCCCAGCGTTCACCATGGTAACGGACTCAACTCAACACTATTTCCACACTTCATTTTTGCCACATGATTAGTTTTTACGAGTGAATGTGGTTAAACTGCGACGGATGTGGTGTGCACAATTCATCAACCCCCTATCCCCCACGCGCCCACATGCAGTACTTTATTTTGAAAAGACATTGGGGACTTTTTACCAGAGGATATTGTTCTGCAAGATTAGATAATTTGGTGAGTGTAAAAAGTTCAATATGTTGTCACTGAACATTTTACTCATACGTACAGTATCAGTACTTCTGCAATTTCCCAGATACATTAATCAACATTTTCTTAAAAAACAAATTTGCCTTTGCAGTTTTATCATATATAAACATAATTTCTAGGAGACAGGGTTGTATGTAAGGTCGGCCTCGTTAGTGTTGGCTGAGGTTGAGGTCAAGTTCTTCCACACCAAACTGGGAAGCATATTTCTTTGTGGTGCTGCTTTGTGTCATGTTGAAACAGGAAAGAGACAAACACAAACTATTGACACAAAGGTAGAAGAAGACTGTTTTTTTAAAATGCCATTGTGTGCTTGGACAGTAAGATGTAAGATGTAAAACTTCACTGGAACAAATCCAATAACAATACAGATAACAAAACCTTTTCACTGTGAGACTCTTTCTCCCTCCGCCTCCTTATCAGAAACAGAGACATCACCATCACTCTTAACAGGCGTGGAAATGGCTTGGAAAACATTTTAATTGAAATATTTCATCAGAAAATCAGTTTCCAGTCCACGAGGGAGGAAGATCCGCCCTTATCGAGCACAGACTATTAGCTTCCAATTAACACGCAGAGACAGAAGAAGACGGAGACAATTTCAAATGTGAAGAGATTAGGACCAGGCGGAGGATTTAAACCGGGACTGTTCTCTGCTGGGAAAACGCATGCATTATTCCACTAACTATAGGTAATATAGATTAGGCTGAGTAATTTAACTTAAAAAACACAACACTGCCTGAATGGAGCAGAATCCATTTTAATATGAGTTTCCAAATTAAATGCAGCACACAATCATGAGAATGAATGAGAGGACATGTGGAGTGCAGCTAGTGATATAAAACTGTACAAACATTCAATTTAAGTTGAAGGAAGAAACAGTGATGTTTTATTTTAGAAGTCCTTGAATTTAATAATAATTTCTTGGAGATCTGCAGGTATTTAACGGTTAATTTTTTAGGTTATTTTACAGAAAGGTGGTGCAGTTTGGTACAAATTGTAAGAAAAATGGGGAAAATAACACAATAGGTTGTAATGTCAGTCTCCAAAAAAATGACCTATAGTTACATTTGAGTAACAGATGCCATCTAGCAGCTGTAGTAATTCTGACCCGGAGCTGTGGTGCAGTTCAGATGATGAACTGAAATGATATACAGCATATGTGGACAGATTTTCTCATTTAGAGGAAGAGGGGTTCCCAACAGTAGACTTTGCTGCCAAAGAACCATGATGTTTCCCTAAACCTAACCAGACCTTAATCACAGCGTTGTCACCTCATAAAACATCATTATTTCTTAGCAGTGATGTGTAACAGTTTTGGAAAGCACAGACAAATGATGTTGTCCTGACGATTACTGCTGAAAGGGTGCCAGATTAGAAAACACTCCTATGTGTCGTTCTGGAGTCACATGGTCGAATCCATGTATGTGGTCGTGTAATTTGGAAGACTTATTGGAAAACAGTGTTAGGTTGGTATTGTTGTTTATTTTCAGAAACCTAATGTGCTAATATATTGTTTGACACACAAAACTACACACTGAAAAGTATGTTTTTTCTGTCTGTTAAAGAATTGTTAAGAATCTAATTTATTAAAACTTTTTTTTTTGCAAATTAAGAACTACATATGAGCCTAAACATATTGAGTGGGTATTTACCAACTTAATACTTTTTTTTTTACAATCTTTAAAATAATTTGTACCAAATTGCACTACCCTCTCTGATAAATTTGCAAGTATTTAATGGACATTTTACAGTCAGTTTCCAGGAAATTAGTATAAAATGAAGAGACCTGTAAAATAAAGTCTTACAGAGGAAACTTCATGCATGTGACATACGTTGGATAATATACAGCATGTGCAGATGGATTTGTCAGTTTGTGTCCAGTTTGTTGTTGTGTTAGGTTGAGTGTGTCAATATTCAAAAATGATAACATGAAAAATCAGAAAACTAAACAGTGTATATATACAGAATTTACAGAACAAGTTAAACACTGTTAACCAGAAATCTGTACAGTGATGGTTTAATAAACTGGTGACACTGATGTGCTGGCTATCGCTCCTGTCTGGCCACAGATTTTCATCAACATCACACCTGAAATTTTCCATTGCAATGCAATGGGTGGAATCTTCTTGCATGCCACAACCATCCCCTGCATTCATCTGCTATGATGTCATCACAAGCAGCGACCATTGCAGCAAGCAGAGACATCTGATGTTGAGGCAGATGATCATATACTTTCCACCTCCACGCAGAAAATAATTCCTCAATTGGATTCAGGGATGGGGAATATGGTGGAATGAACTCCATCAGCATCCGATGGTGGACAGCAAACTATTACCTGATGACATTTGCACGGTGGAAGCTTACATTATCCCACACAATCACAAAATTTGGCAAATTATGTCTTATCAAACCTCTCTCATTCTCAGGGATAAGATCTCTATAGAGGGTGTCCAAGAACATAAGGAGATTATGGGCGTTGTATGGGCCAATAATGGGAATATGTGTACTTACTCCATTCTCAGATATTGCAGCAGATATTGTTATATTGCCCCCACGTTGGCCTGGCACATCTGCTGTGGCTTGGTGTCCTATAATGTTTCGGCCATGTCTCCTCAACCTCAACCACGAACACAAGTGTGGGGGATTCCACTTCCTTCAAGTTCCATTGTTCTCTATAATACAGTTAACAAAATATCAAATCAATATTGCTCTAATATCATACAGTTACAGGAAAGAAAACAGTAATTGTTCTGTTCGTCTCTATAACTTCATAAGGACATGGGCGGCTGTGGCTCAGGAGGTAGAGTGGGTCGTCCACTAATCGGAAGATCGGCGGTTCGATTCCCGGCTCCTCCAGTCCACGTGTCAATGTGTCCTTGGGCAAGATACTTAACCTCTAATTGCTCCAGTGTGAGAATGTGTGTGAATGATTAGATTTCCTCTGATGGGCAGGTTGGGACCTTGCATGGTAGCCCCTGTACCCATTCAGCATATGAATGTGATTCGTAGTGTAAAAGCGCTTTGAGTGGTCGGAAGACTAGAAAGGCGCTATACAAGTATAGTCCATTTACCATATACAGGCCTATATACTGTAAGTACATACAGGCCATAGTGAAGGAAAACCCATAATACTATAGAATATACTGCTGTGTTGTGCACACGACTGCTTTACCTGTACATATTGGTACCGCAGCTCCTTCACTCTGTCATAGTTTCTCTCAAATGGTACCCTGTAGAGTTGCTTCATGGTCATCTGATGACTCTTCAACTCTGTCTATTGTAGAGATGCTGACAGAGTTCATATTTTGAAAGACGTCATTGTCCTCTTAAATTACACTCTGGATCTCTCTCAATCTTATAACATTATTTGCTGTCACCATGCTGCAGATTTCTTGCTCTTGCTGAGGTGTAAAAACTGCTCTTCCGCCACCAGCACAAGGTAGTCGTCCAGTCCTACACACTGAAATTCAGAAATAGATCATATTACTGTATTTGTACTGTATTGTATTACACTGTACTGTGCTCTACTGTGTGCTTCATGTATTTCTTACAGCTTGAGTTTCACTGACATTTAGTTACTGTATTACTGTAACTGGAATACTGTACCATGAATAATTACAGTATTGAGTGAGTACATACCTGTTTTCTCTGTGGAATGTTTGGATAATTGAAGACACTGCAGAAGGGTTTACAGTCGGCTGCACTCGGCAACCAGCCTCCGCCATTGTAATGCCACGGTTAATTACATGGTCCACTATTGTGGCCCATATTTCATCTAGGACAGCTCTATGTCTTTGTACTCTTCCGCCTCTTCATCTGTTTTGCTGTCTTCCCCTCACCACACCACCACACATCCTTACTCCTCTTCCTCCTCTTCTTCCATGAGAAAGCAGTTGCCTCTGTTCTTTTTTTTTTTTACCATGGCAGGTGCCTCCATGTTCAGAAATTGTAGTGATTCTGTTGCGGTGAAGCATCATGAATATGTTTGATGATATCCATAATCATGAATAGCACCTGTCATCTAACTTGACAGGATGTGTGATGTAAGATTTGAGAAACTCCCCTTTGTTAGTGATGTTCAAGTTTCACCTGACAGGCAATTTACCAATTTAGCAGACGTTACAAAACTTCCATATCAATGCTATTTATTGAATATATGCCTGAGAGATTTTGTGGAAAATGCGCTGTAAAAAAAAATGTAATCTTACTACTTACCTCATTTGCACCAAAGTAAAACGTTTCCACATATTTTGTGTATTTCAGATTTTATGAGTTGTATTTTCCAGGATGCGTTGCCCTATTAAGGTGTAAACAGAGTCAAAATGGTAAACATTTTAACATTTTATTTGATAAAGAGAAGTGATACATTATTGTTTTCCCTGGTCATTTACATCATACATACTAGTTTTTAAATTGATTTCATCATTTCTATAATCTATCATTAAGTATAGACCTACCACAACCTTCAGTTCAACCAGTCCAGTTCTACCAAGTGAATAACAACCACATAAGTAACGTAAAAAACAAAAGTACTTTGCAATTCTGTTTTTCAACTGATTCAAAAAGGAGAAGACACATACAAATGAACAACCACAATGCCTCTCACTTCCTCTCTATTCATTTTGTGTGGAATTTTTGGAAGCAGTTGCGTGGGCTTTTGCTGGTGACGATGCACCGACAAACTCAATATTCTTGACAGGAGATGGTTGTCTGTCCATCTGGTCAGAACCTTCCCGTGTCAATAAAAACTGAGAAGTGATCCACTTGATCATAGCGGACACCATCCACAGGTCTTGGGGTTGTTGTGCTTTGGATGCATCTGGTGGGCACATCCTCCTCCCTCCTCTTGGAGAGCCTTAACTTCTTCTTTCCACACCGTGGATAAGCGCATCTGCAACCTCCAGCCTGAACGTCTTGAGGTTTTTGTGCTTTTGCCCACCAAGTCTTTTGGCATCTCAGCAATACAGCAGCCATCCATTGTTGATGGCTTCATAAGCCATTTGCCAAAAGAGGCACATGTACCACTGCCTCCCAAGTTATGACACAGTGTTTGGACAAGGAACATCAACTTTTCTTCTCTCCTCTCTGGAGAAGCACTAACTTCTTTAAGAGGGCTTACAGCAACACAGGAGCTAGCTAGAGCCACAGCTTTGTTGTCGACCCATTTCACATCAGCCACTTTTGCCTCATTATCCACCCTGTAGTCATAGCTGCCCTTTCCTTGCCTTAGCAGAGCACGGTCATCCTCAAGGGTGTATCCCTTTAGCCTGTTCTTGCAGATGGTTCCCAGAGTTTGCAAGCCAAAGGACTCATTCAGATGCACAATGAGTGGTAGAGATGTGAAAAACTTGTCAAGGTAGACAACACACTCTGATGGGTTACTGATGGTCTTGCAGAGTTGAAAAACAACATTGGCTCCAAGTCTAAGTTCCTTGACAGGACCCTGTGCTGTGCCAAATGTGGTCTTTCCAGTGTATGTCAGGAAATCATACACTATTCCAGAAACACCTGCTCAAACACAGATCTTGATACCTCAATGGTAAGTTTTGCGTGGAAGACATTGTCGGAGGGACCCAGCCTTTGTTCCCTTGTAAGGGACCATCATCTTGTCTGCTGAGAACTCTTCTTGCTATCAATTTCCAGACACTTCTTCCTTATGTGTTCTAGCACTGGTGTGACTTTGCAGAGCCAATCCTGGGCAGGGTCTGATGTCTCAATATCTTGAAAGAGGCATTTAGACCTTGTTATCGGCATCATGTTTGCCATTTTATTCTTCATCAGCATATTAAGACAATAATCATATTATGATTTTATATTGTTGTTTTATTGAAAATAACTATGATTAATATATAATTACCACCTTGTAAGCATGTCCTGCACCATTGGCGGCCATGATGATTTCTGATCAGGCTGACTAAACAATGACAGATAACCGGAACCAAGTCATGTGACCTCAATACTAATAAAATATAAATGATAACTTGATTGGGTGAAAACCTTCAATCATGCCCCCTACAGGATGCCAAAGACGTTGTATCTCCTGGTGCACGTTGCAAAAACTTTCAAACGTTTTGCAAGGCAGCCTGTCTTTTGGTGCAGAGTCATTTAAAGTCTCTGAGGAGTCTGTGAGAGAGACAGAGGAGAGAAGAGTTAATGGAAGGAGAGTGAGGAGGAGGAAATGAGGACAGAAGAAAGGGGTACGGGGGATGAAGAAGACAATAGGACAAAAGAGGATGGCAGGGAAGAAAATTAAAGAAAAGGAAGTGAAAGTAAAGGACGGGAGGGAGAAAGGAAAGAACAGGGAGAAGGGTAGGAGAGGGGAAGGGAAGGGAAGAAAAAAGACAGGAAAGCAAAGAAAAGAGAAAGAGGAAGGAAAGAAAAAAAGGAAGGAAAGAAAAAGGAGAGAAAGGAAATGAAAAAGGAAAGGAAAGAACAAGAAGAAAGGTAGGAAAGGGGAGAAAAGGGTAAGGAAAAATTTGGGAGGAAAGAAAAAGGAAAGTAAATGAAACAAAAATAAAATAAATAACAAAAGAAATTAAGTGAAAAGAAGGCAAGGTAGGAAAAGGAAAAGATGGGAAAGGAAAGAAAAGCTGAAGATATAGGAAAACAGTTATGGAGGAACATTGAATGATAAAAGAAGTGGAGAGAAAAATTGAGAGGAAAGGCTGAAGAAGAGACAATAGAAAACAGTAGAAAGAGGAGGATAAAATAAAAGGGTAATGGTCAACGGAAGATGCCATGGCACACATCCTCCACACCACCTTACCTCACCTGGACAAGAAATGGAGCTCTCTGAGATTACTGTTCATTGATTACAGTTCCCCACAGGCTCATCACAAAGCTCAATAACCTGGGATTAAATACCTTACTGTGCATGTGAATCCTTTACTTCCTGTTGGGCAGACCCCAGGTGGTGAGGGTAGGCGGACACACCTCTTCTACCCTCATCCTTAACACCGGAGCACTCCAGGGCTGTGGTTCAAGTCCCCTGCTGTATTCCCTGTACACACACGACTGTGTAGCCAATTAAGCACCAACACCATCAAGTTTGCTGATGACACAGCTGTGGTGTCTGATTACAGATAATGATGAAAAGGCCTACCTGAAGGAAGTAGAGTACCTGACTTGCTGGTGTCAGGACAACAACCTACTCCAGAAGGTCAGCAAGAGTAAGGAGCTGATAGTGGACTTTGGAAGAAGCAGGGAGGGAACTACGCTCCCCTTAACCTCAATGGATCCTCGGTGGACAGGGTGGACAACTACAAGTACCTTGGTGTGCACATCACCGAGGGCCTGACCTGGGGACCTGGGTGCAGCATACTGACTCAGTGGTAAGAAAGGCGAGGCAGAGACTGTTGCACCTCAGACGCTTGAGGAAAATTTGGATATCCCCTCACATACTGAGGAATCTCTACTCCTGCACCATCGAGAGCGTCCTGATGAGGAACATCACTGCCTGCCTGAACAGGACCACAAGGCCCTGCAAAGAGTGGTTTGCTCAGCTGAACATACAATAGGCGGTGCTCTACCCTGCCTAAAGGATATTTACACTAGGCGTTGCAAGAATAAGGCTAGGAGAATCATTAAGGATCCCAACCACCCAGATTACGGCCTTTTCTCCCTGCTGCGGTCAGGAAGAAGATACACCAGCCATCCACCACCAATCATACACATATATTTATTACTATTCCTTTTCTATTTAACCTCTTTTTAATGCACATATTGAAGAAACTGGAGGAATTACATTTCCCTGTGATTGTACCTTATATGATTATTTGTGACAAATAAACTTAATTGATTTAATTGCTTGATTGATAGGAAAAGAAAAGAGAGGAGTATAGGAAAGAAGTAAAATAAAAGAAGTGAAGGAAGATCATGACACAAAGGAGAGCAGGAGGAGATGAAAAGAGAAATGAGGAAAGACAGTGGAGTGGAGGAGGAGCGGCGTAGAGAATCTGTCTTCATGGTTTTTCATCCTTAGTGAAAGTGAGGCCAGTTTTTCCCTGCAGAGAGATTGGCTGGAGGGCAGAGGAAGCCTTCACGCATCATCACCAGAAGAGCTGTGATTGGCTGCGGTGAGGACGAGTGGGGGAGCTCCATACGACACACATTCATCATCATCATCATCATCATCATTTAGCAGAACATGTAAGGCCTGCCACATTCAAAAGGATCATCGTTGTAGACTCTGGCTTTTTTTTGGGAGGGGGGGGGTGTAGGACAAAATAACAGAAACACCTAGCAGAGAATACCTGTTAAAGGTGAAATTCACCTATAACAACTTGTTGAAGTTTGTTGTGTCTACTTAAAGCTTCACTAATCATTATTAGTGTCCAACTGAAATCACATCTAATCATCCATCTGGGCAGCAGCTGGGGCAGCAGCTGGGGGTGTGTGTCAGTATCTGTGTTTGACAGCAGCTGGGGGGGAGTGTCAGTGTCTGTGTCAATGACGCTGCCAAAGGGTTGCCAGGGGTGCCACAGCAACCCTGATATAATTGCTGCCCCCCCCCCCCCCTTCGTTAGTGGCATATGCATAATATTTTTCCTCTTCTTCTGAGTATGCACTGGGGCATGTTTTCCACTGGGGATGGGGGCGACATGTCCCCTCCCCTTGTTTCAAAATCCCGTTTGTGTCCCCCTTCCCACTTTCAAAATCTTACTTAGTACTTAATATGCTACTATTTGGCCAGCTGTCAAATTCTGGCTGAAAATGTGAATTGAGCTGCTGATTTCAGACATCAATTATAGATCTGTTTCGGCCAATAACGGGCTGGTTTTGTTTGTGTCTCGGCCTCCTATGGCTGTTGTTGTGGCTGTATGGAGGCGACATTACCAGAGAAGCCTCATACCATCTGGAAACAACAAAGTTTCATATACTTTGATACATTTTATATATTTATGCTGTGATTGAGGTTACAAACGACACATTATCTATTGATAATGCCACAATAATGTACCATAAGTGTGTTAATCCTATTCTTCAAAATATATTTAAATCCATGATTGAATAACTCAACATGAAGTTCAGTAAAGTTATGGGTTACAGGAAGTAAGACAGCTTTTTCTTACGTATATTTAGTAGTATTCTGGCAGAATTTAGCATGATTACCAAATAAATTATTTCCCAGATTTTGTATTGTTACCGTAGTCCCTAAATATATGTAGAAATGCAGGAAATGGGATTCAAACTGCAGCCTATTTGAAGAACAATGAATCACCTTGGAACTCAAAATATTAACTGTACCAGTATTAGTGTGTGCACATCAGATAATTAGTAACATTAATGGTAAAATAAGAAACCAAAGTATATATAAGTGTATGTGATTCCTTAACTCTCATACATAGTTTTAAACTAGCCTATATACTACAACAGCATAATAGCATTCGTGAAATTCCCCTATGGCCACCCACTGGTCTGTGTTTGATTGAAAGCAGCCAGAGGGGCGTGTAGGTGTCTGTGTTTGATTGACAACACCTGGAGGGGCGTGTAGGTGTCTGTGTTTTATAGCAGCTGGGGGGAGCGTGTCAGTGTACGTGTTTGATTGGTGTGTACAGTCAAAATGGCAGCGAAGACGAGGTTTTATTCATCATTGTGCCTAACTTTAGTGGCTCATAACATATCAGGTATGGAATTAATCTGCAGATGCTCCAATTCAAGATGAGACCAAACTTTTCTATGGATGTCCATGACAAAAGCCAAAATGTGGCCTGCAACAGACTAGATAAGCTTTGTTTTTACCCTAGCTGATTGCTGTAAATGCCTTTTGCTATGTTGTAACACATATCGTATGACGAGGACTGCTGAAAAGACGAAAGTCTAAGCTCTACTATGGGCTCATAAAGAATCTTATCAATATTTATTTGAATTGACAACATAACCCACTCTCACGGTACTGAAATTTAGCAGTGATTGATTTAATGTGGCAACAAGGCATGATTGGTTGTCCCTTGTGGAAACAAGATTCGAAACTGAAGCAGTTGTTGATCCCTTGTGGCTGGTTAAAGAGGAGTGACAAGTCAGCAGACAATAGTGGTATAAAACAGAGCAGTCCATGGTGTTATAAAATAGGTTTTTCAAAAATTGTGAATCACTGCATCCACGAGAGGTCCTTGAGCATACAGTCATAAATGTGCACAAAAATATTAGACTGATGGGTCCAGTAGTATCTAAGATTAGCTATGGACTGATACACACACAGACACACACACAACTAAACGCATGATGCCCTCCAGGCTTACACATGGCGGAGATAAAAATGGCTGTTTTTGAGTTTTGGACTGGTCTGAAAAAACAAGACATTTAAAAGGCATCACCTTCTGCATGAAATACTCACTAGAGTACCCAATATGGATTCATCCGCCTCTGAAAATAGTCTGCAACAAACACATCATTTCTTAATTTTTGAGTAACATTTGTTAAAAACTACAGTGGCTGGCTGTTTTTGTAAATTAATAACCTTTTTTAAAAATGAAAATATTTATTTGTGATCTGTTTTCTAAAGATTTACTTCTTCAGTAGGAACCAGTAGGCTTGGAGCTGAGAGTCACAGAGTAGGGACTTCAGAAAATAAGCAGAGAACAACTAAAACATTGTTGTTTTAATGGGATTTGTTGAGAAAAAGAATAATACAGAATTACACCAGTTACACTTAAAGGAAATTAAATTACATGCTTTTAAAACTTAAACTGATAAGATGAGTCTTCATGTGATATCTGCTGCTTTATTGAAGGCACTGCACATACAGATCATCATCATCATCATCATCATCATCATCCACACTGGTGACATTTCACTTGTAAAATTTGTCACAGCAGACATTTGTACTCTAGTTGAATTGAATATCGCTGAGATAAAGCAGAAACACACGAATATCATGGATCACAAACTCACTATTAAACATCCTGATTTACATGATACATTCACAGTAACTCAATGTAACAATTAATAATATCTAAACACATGATGGACATTTACAAATCTCATTTTCTGCTTTTACTGAAACTAACTGATGACATACTTTACTGATTCACTTTACAGCTGCATCACTGCTGTAACATAATCACAGTATAATGTTGAATTATACTGTTTATATGCTAATTAGGGCACTCGCTTGTCAGTAAGTAATTAAATTTCAGCTCTTTTTATTCCCTCGTGTCCTTCATCAGACTTAAAAATCATTATAATAGAACATTTAGGGACTTATCTGTTTCACACTGTTGCTAATAATGATGGCACTGTGTGTTTGTATTCATCAGACTGTGAGGGACAAATGTCTGGTCACACAGTCACTTTGTGGGGACTTCCATCTGGGGACAAAGCTGTGGTCCCCACAAGGTTAACAATGTGAGTGTTTAGACTTTGTTGTAAGTTTAAAAGCACAGATCCAACATTTTCTATACCGACTCTGATAGAAAAACTCAATCTGTTATTAACCTAGATTTAAAATGTGTAAACCTCTCTCACAACTTGGGGGAGTGAAAATTATCTTTACCCACAAAAGTGGGTCCGACAGAAAACGTTTGAGAATCACTGAGGTAAGGCAAGTCTCCAGGTAATAAATGAAAATCAATACAGTGTCCAAACGAGTGTGGTAGTTCCTCTGTTTGTGTTATGAACCAGCTGATAGACAGGCAGGTGTGTAGATCTTCACCGTCTCGTCCCAGGAGCAGTCGACCACCTGTAGCCAACGACAAACAAAAAACAAGTACTGTTAGAGACGAGGAGGTGTTGAGAGCGCAAGTGCTTTGCTCAATGGCACCTTACCAACAGTAGTACCTTTCCTTCTTTTTGGCAATATAAGTGGAAAAAATGTTGTTGGAAAGTAAGTCACCTACTAATTTATAGTAAAAAGCCGTTCATATCAATGGAACATAACCCCTGGATTGTTTGTGTATGTATATTTTCTTTCTGTATGTAGTCAGTATAAACTGAAAACTATAAAAAAAAAACCCAATATTGACACAATTTAGTCTATAATAATAGATTAAGCAATCAACAGAAAATTAACAGGGTAACACTTTATTTGAAGGGGTGTAACACCTGTCATGAACATGAAGGAATCTTTATGAATATTTAGGACTGTTGTCATTAAGTGTCATTTGGTCAATTATGTAATTTTTAATGCAAACTTGACATTGTTTGAGATGTCTTTGTTACGACAGCTTGACATTAATCAAGACAACATAACCACATAATGATAATTAGGCCTGCTATGACATAAACATGATGATCAATGTTATTACACTGTCAAATACTTTTAAATACCTTAACAAAAACAATAGACAAGTCAAGAGATAGTTTTTCCTTTATGTATTTGCACAACAATACACTTGTTCTTCCTCAAACAGAGGGTTCTGACATATTCTCAGTATGTACATTTTGTACTTTTGAAAACAACAACAACAACAACAACAAAAACAGGATTACTTGTTCTTTAAAAGAAAAAAACTGTCTTTCCAAACATTCTTAAGTGTATTTATACATTACTGGGAGGTTTTTTCCACTTTTTTTCTTTGCTGTGATCATTTCAGCTCTCTCCTTTGTTATCGCCCTCCTGCAGCGCTCAGCGAACTGGGAGATCTTTTCATTATCTTCGTCTCTGGGGAGCAGCTCCTTGAAGGTGTCTGGAAATGTGATCACTAGCTCAGCAATTACAGCTGTTCATGCAAATGTGTTGCAGTCAATGTTAATCTCGGCGAAGTTCTTTTTTCATAGCTCCAAACTCGATGAATCTCCTCAGGGCTTTCTCGCAGCAGTGGATGACATCCATCTGCCGTGGTCACTTAACAAAAAATTAAGAAAAACAAATAAAAAAACTCTGTTAGCATCTATTTTCAGGCATGCATTGTTGATTTGGCACCCTACAGGTAGTACTAGTAGATAAGAAACTATTCTACTTACCCTGCTGATTCACTGTGCATCCTCCTTCCAGGCTGGTCATATTAGATTTAGCTCCCTTCCTATCTGCCTCTGCCTCAACAGCCTGGAAGGAGGATGCACAGTGAACCAGCACAGCAAGTACTGTCCTTTCTTACCTGCCTCAGAGGCTATATCTAACAAAACCAGCCTGGGTGGACGATGCACAGTGAGCCAGCACGGTAAGTAGATTCCTTTCTTATCTGCTTCAAAGGCTAAATATATCTAACATAACCAGAAGAGAACACAGCATAACCTGAGGAGAGTGAGGTAGCTATTAAACAGGGCTGCAGAGATCTGAAACACTGATTTTTAGAGTGAACACTAAAATATAACAATCAATGTGGGACACGGACATAACGTAGCAACTCTTAGGCCCTCTCTGTTTATTATTAACTTAGCCCATGTTAGTAGCTGCTTTTCATACAAATATGAACCATAGAAGACAGTTGTGGGTAACTTAAGGGTAAGAAACCATCTGATTATAAAGATGATCAATGCCTGTGCTTACCTCTTGAACAACTGTGTGAATCAGTGAGTTTCATGGACTTCTTCTTTTTCTACTTCTTGTCTTCTTCTTAGGATGATGAGGAGCTGGAGTCTGAGGAAGAAGAGGGGGGGGAGGGAAATGTTGAAGGTGAAGATGAATGAAGTCTTTCTAGAGCCTGTGAGAAGAAGGGTGTTATGGGGGGTTAGGTGGACGAGCAGAGAGGTGTGTAAGTAAGCAAAGCTCAAAAACATAAAAAGCTGCCTTTTTCAATGTTGGGTACTGTCTTGAGTTTTTGAAAGCATCGAGGTGTTTCACGGAAGAACATGTCCTAAAACAGACTTTGTTTTATTACAGATAATGAGTTTTATAATGCTCTCACTGTAGTTATTGATTAAAGCAACAGTTCCCTATTAAAATGCACAAGTCTTCCTGTAAGTCCTTTCCTTTTTGAAAGCAGACTAGAGTGCCATTGGAAGCGCATGTCACTGGAAATAATGGATTTCAGGGTGCAGAAGTGGAGTTACTGCATTCTGAAAGCCACTTAAAGGGATTGACAACTCATATCTGAAATTTCCTCCTGAAATTACTTTTTCATCATTTTGTTGACCCTAACTCCATCTTTGCGCCATTAAATCCATTATTTCCAATGGCTCCACAATGAGGGCTTTCCGCTGTGCCGAGTGAAACGCTCCCCTCAGTGAGCTTGCACCCAATGTTGAACCTAGCTAAACTTTTGCGCTGTATGCTGTGATGAATGCCTGCACCTCAAACAGAAAGGAGATGCAGCAAGTCAGACAGAGGAGGAAATAGGAGGAAAAGTAAACAGTGGCACTATCACAATTCCCTGCATTGTGGAAACACGTTTCCAATCAAGTGGATATCCCAAGTGTGTTTAAACAATGCAATGAAGATTAGCTCTTGTTATCTATCCTGACACTCTGCTCTTGAAAACCAGCTTATTTAGCTCTCTCTTCCATGACTTCCCTGAACATTTAGTCCATCCCTGAACGTCTAGTACTGTATGAATAATATTAATTGTATTGCCATTGTACCAGTAAATGTAGGCACCCCGGGGGCACCCTTAATTTGGGCAAGTAGGAAGTCCTTGTCATTTTTCAGCTCCATGTTGGCCTCCTCCAGGTATTTAATGCAGTCCTCAAGGTGTTCAATCTTATGTCGATCCATCTTGGCTCATTATTTTAGTTTGGCCATCTCCAATGCCCCTGTTGGTGACAATAATTTAATTTATTTCGGTAAACAAATGTGATTGTATATAAATTCAGCCTTTTTTCATCTACCATCCCCAGAATGTCACTTGTTGCATATGATGCAGAAAGATAACTGTGCAGTAACAGGGTAACAGGCTGTTATAAAGTGTAATACAATAAACAAAAGCGTATTCATATCTTATCTGGACTAAACAAGTAGCATAATTACTAGGTTGGCTAGCTAAAGCTAACTAGCATTAATTGCTAACGCTAACTTTACGTAAAACAGGAAAGATTGATGTCAATGTTATGTTCCCAAAGACATGTTTAGCTTACCTCAAATAGCTAACTTTTTGGGTACTTCGTTTCGTAAATATTCTTCTTCTTCTTCCTTTTACACTTGTGACAGTCAGGACAATTCTGCTCTCCATCGTTGGACAGTCAAGTATGTGCGCATTCAATTCAATTTAAATTTGCTTTATTGGCATGAATGTCACAACAACAATATTACCAAAGCATCAAGAATCGATGTTAATACAGTTCATACATTAAAATATACATATAGGAAGAGAGAGAGAGAGAGAGAGAGACCTCAGATGTTGTACCTGGAATCTGCTGGAGCTACTCTCCTCAGTGCTCCAATTACCACTGGTACCACTGTTGCCTTCACTCCCCACATCTTTTCTCGCCCCTCTCTCAGCCCTTGGTATTTTTCAAGCTTCTCGTGTTCCTTCTTCCTGATGTTGCTGTCGCTTGGGATTGCTACGTCTATCACTACTGCCTTCTTCTGTTGTTTGTCAATCAACACGATGTCCGGTTGGTTAGCCATCACCAGCTTGTCAGTCTGGATCTGGAAGTCCCACACGATCTTAGCCTGGTCATTCTCAACCACCTTAGGAGGTGTCTTCCATTCTGACCTTGGGACTTCCAGCCCATACATATATATATATATATATATATATATATATATACACACACATATATGTGTATATGTGTGTATATATATATTTGGGTTTTGGACAGTTTAGAGTTTTGTCAAACAATTTGTTACCTTAAAATCTGGGAACAAGACATTTTTCAGTATTTTCTAACTTTTTATAGCGCAAAAAATTTATCAATTTATTAATTAATAATGACAAGAGTCATTAGTTGCATCCCAGTAGACACAAGCAGACAGAAACACACCACAATCCAGTGAAAAGATGTTTTACAAAAACAAAATGCTCCCTACTGCATTAGAACAAAAAGTGATTGTAGAGGAGAGAGCTGGATGAAAACACACACAGTGTCTCTGCAGAGACCAGAGTGCGGTCTTGTTTTCTAAGTGCAATTACACTCGAGCTTTCAGCTGAAATAACCTGAACCCCTGTGTTCTCTGTGCTACAGGTGAAGTGTGGGCGCTCGGGGAGGACAGACAGCCGGGAGACGAGACGTTCGGCACTCCTTCTCCTTCTGATGCAGACATACATCAAAGTGTTTCACCAAAATTACTTCCATTACCAGGTCTGGGACAAAGATGCTTAGAGAGATGGCTGACTGGCTGCCGGTGTCCGCTCTTGAGACTAAAGTTTGTCTTTTAACCGTCTCCCTTTCTTTTCTGCCTTACAGAGCTCAAGAGGAGTCACAAGGGCAAACTTATTCTTTTCTGTCAATTATAATTTCACTTTCATCATTCACCATTAAAAAAAAGCAGATGTGCATTAACCTATAATCATGTTGTCCAGAAGGTAAAAAAAATGTTACAACAGTAAAACCATGTAATATCATTTGTGACAGTAGGTTTTTGGAAAATAAGGTTGAAAACAATGATTATTTTCAATATCTTTATATTGATCTGTTTTAATATTAGTTTGTGGTGTGGCTTAATCTCAGTGAGGCACTTTTCATAGTTTAATAAATCATAAAAATAAAAATATATATATAATTCATAGTAATTATTTTTATATATTTGTGAGAAAATAGTGCATAACGATCACAAGTACAAGACATCTTTCAAATGTCAAAAGCAGCAAATGAAAAAGAATGTTTGATATTTTTGATCAATGAATGATTTAAATGATTAATTAAATTATCAAACTTTTTGGCAAATTCATTTTCAATGTTAAAAGTATTTGTTACAGCACTAGTTGAAAGGATTGGCACAGACCAATACTACAAACTAATCACTAAATTATTGTTAATTAAATAAATAATAAGTATTGTTTTGTTTGACTTTTTTACAACTTGGATGCAGTTTGGTGTAGGGCTGAATGATATATCAAATTAATGCAATTATTGAAAATTTTGTTTTCGTATGATGTGCAAAATCACACACACTGCCTTTCACATTTTCAAAACCAAGTTAAAAACAGTCTTTCAGTTGGAGAAATTCCAGTAAAATAAACAATAAATCAAGTAAAAAACAATTAAAACCATTATCTGTGATAAAATGTATATTTTAAGAAGAGATTTCTTTTGCAGGTAAACAGACATTTCAGAATAAGCAGTGGAGGAGACAGTACAGCTGTGTCTCCACCTTCCTCTCTTTGCTCTATAATCAGGCAGGACGTGGCTATCATCTGAATGACATGCCTCTGTGTGGACGTGGCTATCATCTGAATGACACACAGTCGTCCCCGTCGTCTCTTCTGGCTGCAGAACACAAACCAACTGATGGGTCTGAACTCTGCTCTCAGCTTTCAAAGTAAAACACTGGTTCCACTTCATTTCCTCCCTCAGGAATATAAAGACGCTTTATGGTTCATGCCTTCACACTTGTTGGAACTCACTTTGTGTCTATTTGGATAAACAGTGAACCAGCACGGGCAGCTGCAGCCTGCTGGTTGGGGAAATGGGATTATGAATACATGATCAATGGTTTGAATCCGAACTGGGAGAAATCCTGTTTCTTACTGTCAGCTACAATGAACAACACTGAAGCTGCTGGACAACCTGCAACATCCTCAAACCTTTTCCTGCATATTATGCTCGTGTACAACAAATTTGCAACAAATGTGTCTTTATCACCATAATAAATTTTTATTAAATATCCTGTGCAGAATTTCAGATGGGTGCTCTGCCTCAAGAAAAAGGAATGAAATATGTTTGTTTCCAGATAAATAAATTCAGGAAAAAGGCGACACTCCGGTGGTAAACAACACAAAAAGTCTTCAGCCACGTACAAAGCCACAAAGCTTTGAGTAATTCATGAGCCAGTTCATGTAGTTAGTAAGATATTTCACTGGATAAGCGCTAAATGAAAAGTCAAGGGTTTAGTAGTCAAAAAATTGTTATGATTCACCATTAATGTCTGACCAAAATTCATGACAATCCATACAATAGTTGGATAATTAGATATTTCAGTTTGAACAAAAGTGGACCAACTGACCAATATAATAATACCATCCATGCTGCTGGTGTGATGAAAAAACAAGTGGAAGAATTCCCTTCATGTATTGATAATTTTCATAAAATTCATTTGAAACTGATGGACAAACAAACATGGACAATGACTGACTGACAATCATCCACTCAATCAATCATCTGCAGCGGCTATTACTGATACTGCATAGTTTTTACCGGAATAACACAGCGACAAGTGGAAACAGTTTGTAATGGACAAACTGCAGCAGCAGCGTCAGAAAAGAGAAAAATATGTGTACTTTGGTGGGTGGCAATCCTCTGTGCCACCGAACCAAGTATCAGCTGCCACGTCTTGAGGCTGAAGCACCTTAAAGTGCCACCGACGGCTGCTAGATGCTCCCATTCAAAAAGCCTCAACTTCTCTGTAGAGTGAATCATTTATTTCGAGGAGTCATTATGGTCTCAATCTCTAAATGCAAGCCCTCTAATAAGTGTGCTGGTGGTCATTTTGCTAATGATTGCTCCATTAGTAAGATTTGAAGACTTAATGTAGGCTTTGATGTCTGCCGTGTGGGCGTTGATTGAGAGTTGTGATTGAAAGTTGGCTCACTTTCTGATCTCCCCGACTCCACGACTGGCACTTAGTCGGACTATTGTCACAATATTTCACTAAGTTTAATATAACTTGATTACAGTACGATCTGGGCTTCAAACCGGCTCCAATGGGTGACGTCATGCCTCGCTATGTCCATCTTTATATAATGGTTATGTGCTGAACCCACAGCTGGCTCCAGGCTAAAAATGCACCTGTCAAACTTGCAGGCTTGTAGTTGGGTCAGGTGGAGATCAGATCACGTTCTCAACACACTTCCTCCAAAGGATCTCTGTGCGGTTATTTTGGTCAGAGTACGATTGCTGTGTTCAGATGTGCCCAAACAAATCGTACCATGTAGGAAAAACCCCTTCAACCAGCCTGAGCTAGAAAGGTTTGAAAGCGTCCTTAATGTGTTTTTTTTGTTTTGGATTGTGGCTCTGAGGTGAGTGCTGACCCTGAAACCGAAGATCTTGAATACGCACTCCATTTTTGTTCTGACCCTTGACTTGGGAACTCTGTGCTTGTTTTGCAGCGTCAACACCCTCTCTCCTGACTCCGGGCTTCCCTTCTGCTCCTTTTGTGCTCCTGATGGGATCTTTAAATTAGTGATTCAACAAGCTGAAGGGCCTTTCAGGGCATGAGTAAGCAAAGTAAGTGAAGCGGTGAGTCAGCCATTGAGAAGAGGAATGCCTTTCTTTAATTAACTTTTACAGCCGGCTGTAATGGAAAGGCTCACACACCGGCCAAGACTGCAGCAAAGCACATAGAGAGAGAGCAAGAGAAATGACGAGATGTGTAACGAGGAGGGGAAGAGGAACACAAGACTAAAGGGAAAACAAAGCGGGACAGAAAGTTCAAAGTCTGATGAATGTTCAATGCCTCCTTAAAAGGCTTTTTTATTTCAAATAATGAAGGACAGATTAATGAGGAAACAATTAAAACACTAATAAGCTTGTGGCAGATATGTACTCATAGGGGAAAGGCACAAAGCGGTCAAACAGTACAGGACAGTACAGTGTTGAGTTGTCATGGTAACAGTGTTTTGAGTGACAGCTCTGGGACACATCAGCCGCTCAGGTTAGCAGCAGAAACAACCTTAAGTGACGATTTTTAATTTTACGGCTTTAAAATCTCACAAACATGCAGACTCCCAAGTACTGAATACTTCTTCCTCTGTACACAATATCAGTGTCCTGTAGTGCTTTAATTTACAACAGAATACCTGCAGCTAAAAGAATCATCAAAGTGATCCAGTAATAGTTGTCTGTACATCAATGGCTACACTGCAAACAGGAGCTGCTAATAGCTACTTCAGCAGACTATTAATGGAGGCATTTTGACGAAATGTAAACAAATATAGGCTAAAGAGAGTAGCAGTACCTACCTGTAGCTGACATTACAACAGCCCATTTGATGAGCTTTTATGGGGTCTTCCTCTCCTGATGGTTTAATTTTTTATGTCAACATATTGATTTCTAAATAGGCTGATATGGTAGGGGTGGGTGAAAAAAAAAAGGATTCACAGAGAAGAATCGCAATTTTTATCTTCTACGATTCTAACTTGATTCACAAATACCAATTTTTTTTTTTTTTTACTTTAATGACTCAGTAATTACCTTTGCAAGACCAACGTGAAGTATATTGTGAATACTTTCAACATTATCACCCAGAGGCTAACATTAGCGAAGCAGCGAACTCCAGCAGTAACCAATGAGATTGATGCCAGATTCTCTCTTTGGGACAGACAAGGCCTTAGCACAATTGGGGATTTCTACAGAAAAGGCACATTCTCCAGTTTTGCTCACCTGTGTACTGCCTTCAACTTACAGCAATCTGCCCTCTTCAGGTACTTTCAAATTAAGCAATTCCACAAATCAAACACATCTACTTATCCAGATGCCCCACCTTCTTCACGGATTGATAACCTCTTGCTAGTGACAAAAGTGACAAGGCAGCATATTTTGTTTTTATATGACCGCGTAGCTCCAGATATGAGGCTTTGCTGAAGATTAAAACAGAATGGGAAACAGAACTGGGCATTATCATGTCTGACAATCGGTGGACTAAGGCAGTGGAATAAATAAAATCTTCTTCATCTTGAGCAAAATTTCAACTCATACAATTCAAAATAGTTCACAGGGCACACTACAGTAAATCTAGACTTGCCAAGATATATCCGAATATGGCTGACACTTGTGACAGATATTCACAGGCTCCTTGTAATCTCACTCATATGTTTTGGTCGTGTCCAAGACTGGGGGAGTACTGGAAGTCTTATTTCAGAGTGATTTCAGTAGTATTAGAACAAGTAATAGAACCATCCCAACAGATTGCTATATTTGGTGTACCCAAAACTGGCAAAAACATATCAATAAAACAAGCAAATATAATCTGATTTACCTTTCTAACAGCCCGTCAGAGAATACTTTTATCATGGAAGAAACCATTGCCCCAATCACCTACTTCATGGCTACATGAGACAATGTCTGTTTTGGAGTTAGAAAAGATCAAATACTCCATACGTGGTTCGACAGACGGAATTTTACATTCATTGGCAGCCCCTGATCACTTATGTTAAGAGTTTGACGGGTTCGATATTGGAGCGATTCATGTCACTGTTCTATTTTGTGATGATCCCTAAAATGCCAATAAAATATATTTATATAAAAAAGGTATTTATGGTACTGTATTGGCACCACAAATAGCACTTTATACTGTACTACCATTGTACTAATACTGCACCACACATAGCATCACGCATTACAGTAGCAGTATGACTGTAACTATGGCAGTTACAACAAGGATTTTGTCTTAAATGACCAACCTACAGACCTGAGAATGGCTGTCATCCTGCATTTCTGTATGATCTATCACCTCATTCTATCTCTTCCTCTCACACACACACGAACACACATACACACACTCAAAGCAAAAGGCCTCTTTGTGTGTAAGTGTGTGTGTGTGTGTGTGGTTTGGCCTGCAAAGCCTTAAAGAGGGTGATCCATCAGACACATGTGACTAAACCTGGATAAGACCGGAGACCACACCAGGGAGGAAGTGAAGAAAAACATGTTTTTGAGAGGAGGGGGACTTTAACAGCGAGACACACTGGTTCATGTGTAAGCTTCACTTTAACAGCGAACAAAACATCGATGTTCAATTTAAAATCTTACTTTATAGTTGAGGAGCTAAAACTTGTAAAACCACTGGTTCAATACTTTAAATTGTAGTCCAGGGCTCCTGTGCAGCACCAGAATACCTTCTTCAGGACACTCTAACCTCAGACAAAAACTGTTTTGGAAATTACATTTGATAATACTGTTTTCTCACTGCCTTCAAGAGACTGAACAACGTGTTGGGAGAACTGGAGCTGTCTGTGGTGCTGAAACTGCTCTTCTAGCAGTGGATACGTCTGGTGATATTCTATATTTTTCTCTCATTATCAACAAATCCTATAAAAAGACCAAAACCAACTATGAATCGATCTACTAACGAGTATTGTGATTTATAAAACTATTAAAAACACATATTAATGAGCCACACCGCTGCACTGGGTAACATGTTCCTTCATCACCGTGAACACACACACTGTTTATTTTGATTCAATCCCACACACACCGTCCTGCTGCCAGAAATGCTCACTACAGCATCAAATGTGGATTCACCCACTACTGAAAATAGTCTCCTTTAAAATGCACTATTTCCTCCTGTTTGTTTGCTAAAAAACTACAGCTGTTTTAGGAAATGACTACTGAAGATTTACATCTTCAGTAGGAACCAATGGACTTGCTTTTGCTGCAGAATTGCCTTGACGTTAAAGGACAGGTTCACAATTTTTCAAGGGTGTCTTAAAACAACAGTCAGGTGTCCATATCAACAGTGAAAGAGGTTTTCCTCACTGTAATCATTCCTCCTGTTCATACTGGCTGTTAAAAGATCCCCTTCAAATGTGCTCTCAGTGTAAGTGATGGAGGCCAAAAGCCACATTGTTTCCTAACAGTCATTTTGAGCAAAAATGCATTTAAAAGTTTATCTGAAGTTTATATGAGGCTTCAGTCATATCAAGTGGATATCTGCCACATCTACAGTCTTTGTAGCATCAAATTCCCTCTTTGTGTTTCCTCGGACAGTGTTTCCTTGTTGAGCTGCGGTGGAATTATAGTAACAAAAAGAGGGACTTTGACACTAAAAAGACTGTAACTTTAAAGAAATATACTTGATTTGACACATTTGGACGACTGAAGCTTCATATTAGCTACATATACAGCTACATTTTCGAGGACTGTGGATTTTGTCCCCCATCACTAACATTGTAAGTGCATTATGAAGGGATCTTCTAATGGTCAGTATGAACATGAGGAATGATTACAGCAAGAAAAACATGTTTCAATGTTCATTTGGGCTCCTGACTGTTGCTTTAAGACAGGCTTGAAAAATGTATTCTTTCACCACATGACTTCATTTTCTGAATATGTATTTCATCAAGCGTTTTCACTTGTGAGCAGAAATAGCTCGCTGGAAAATCAGAGCAAAGACTTTTCCAGGACACAAACAATGATGTGAGGTGGAAGTGCTTATGTGAGTTGTGGGCTTGAACCCACAACGTCACGGTAAACAGTCAGTTTCCCACGGCAACCAATCACAGAGGGCGAGCTTGACTCCAAGTTTCCCCTTTTCAATCTTTTGACAGGCTGTTTGAGCTGCATGTGTGTGTGTTTGTGTGTATTCAGTAATGAGCTATATTGTCCGTGTTGTTGATGTTTGAGAATGTCTGTGTGTGTGTGTGTGTCTGTGTGTGTGTGTGTGTGTCTGTGTGTGTGAGGCAGCGGCAGTAATAAGCTGTATTGTTAGCTGTGTTGTTATCAGACATGTCATTACAGGGAAACACGCACAGTTCTGACAGTTTTAACGACACTTACACCGACGTCACAGACCAGTCCCCCTTCTATTTCCACTGTTTCTCTCTCCGCCTCTCCGTCATTTCTGTTTGTCTCTTTCTCTCTGTTTGATTTTTTCCACCACTATGTTTTTTTTTGTCTTAAGCTTTTAAAAATACAACAAATTCTAATAATATGATAAATTGACAGGAAATTCACAGTTATATCTGAATAATAAAAAGAAAGTTGTAGCCAATCTAATATATAATATTAGAATATTATACTGTATCAAAGACATATATTACTGTATATCTTGTTGCTAGTTTTAGCAGTGGCTAGTGGTTCCATTTCATCATTAGTATTAATGTTAATCCCATAATCCCAGCTCACTGTTGGTGTTTTAAAACTCAACATAGTTCACATGAAATTTGGGGACTTTTGGGTATAACAAATGCAAAAACAAAATTTTGTGTATTTCTCCATATAAAGTGTGTCCTTAAGTATTTTGGAGTAGAGACAAAGACTTAAAAAACAAAATAAATCTACAGTATCAGGAAAGCCACTGAATCCACCGCCTGTTGTTCTTTGAGAAGCTTTGAGACTCAACTGTTACGACAAATAAAATATAATCATTTATTTATTTAAAGGGAAAAAAGCTGTTTGCCATAGCTGAACAGTATACTGAAGAAATACAATATTACAGCTGCATATAAAAGTATTATATATGCAAATAATGCATGTGCAAATGTACAATTCTGTTTATACAGTACAAGTGTGAACTTCTCTCTATTGTATATTAATATAAATATCTCTTATTAAAGTTAAATTATGTGTCTGTACATTGATTGTTAATTTTATCCTCTCTAACCATATTGTCACTGTTGTACTCCCTGTTGTTTGTCATCAGCATTAAAGCAAACACATGAATATAAACTTAAAATATTAATGAACACATCTGGTGCTTCTTTATGAGAGTAGAGTCACAGTGCAGGTCATGTTGTGAATCAGTGTGTATATGTGTGTGTGTATGTGTGTGTGAGACAATGACAGCTGGGATCTACAGCCTTCTCCTCATCACTGTGATTGGCTGAGTCAGCTCTTTGTTCTCCGTGGAGACCACTGACCAGAACCGTCTGTGTTTTTTATCCTCACGAAGACACATTTTTTTACTGTAAAAGCTTCGGCCATGCTTTTTGTATCTTGTAAACAGGTGAATTCTTCACTCGCTCACTGACACGAGAACCTTTTTACCTTTTAAAATCAGATCAGACTGAACTGTCGTTGAATGTGTGGCTGTAGACTGTTGGTGTTGTGAGCAGGTGTGGTGAACGTTAAGCTGTGCCAAAAGAAGAGATTTGAAGGGAAATGTTGTGCTGCATTAGCATTTTGTTGGAAGAACTCAGAGTGAACTTGAATATCATTTCCATAAACATGGCTGCCTGGCTAGTAATCCTGACATCAGACTAATCTGCTGGAAACACGCCGACGCTACGTTATCTGTCCCGCTGTGTTATATCAGACTCCTCTCCTCCTCTTGCATCAGTATTTTTGGTCTCTTTTTTTTTTTTTTTTTAACCTCCTCTCTGTCCTTTCTCACCACAGTTTCTACATTATTTTTTACAGTCTGTGCTTGTTCTCGCCTGTAAGCCCTTTTCAAAGTGGGTTCCCATTCACATTTCCCATTTGCACATAAAAATCCAGAAATATTGCTTTAATGAAGGGGAAAAGAAGTCGATAAAAGGAAAATGTGACAAAGTGAAATGTAAACAGACTTAGTGAATAAATGACGACGTACATGATGCATTTGACTTAAATGTCAGCGGATCTGTGTGGAGCGATGGAGGAGACTGTAACGTTCCTCAAATTAATACATGAAACAAACACAAATGTCATATTTCCATCATATTTTCCACAATGTTTTCCATCATTTGAGCTTTTACTGCTGCTCTTTTAATGACATCATCTCGTTGTGTTCTCTTCTTCTGCGATGGTTTAATGGTAGCGACTAGAGCCACCTCTTGAACATATTAGACACAAATTATTATTCAAAGTAGAGTGTTTTTTTTTTTTTTAATGTCATAAAACATGCCTGCAGGGGATCTAAAATATCAACAGTCGTATTCCTTACAAGCAACATGTACTCAAGTTTAATTGTGTCTCACTGTCCTGAAGGAGTAAATGGTAGCCGGTGTATTGTTCATAATTTGCTTTTAGGTGTTGATCCATACAAAAAGACAATGAAATAACAGGTGAAAGGAACTTTTACTCAACTTTTCTAAACTACAGAGCTGTCCGGCTGCAACTTTGCTTGTTTTGGTTCATTCTCAGTGCTCTTATAGCCTTGTTACAGCCTTGTTACAGCCTTGGCAGCTGTTTTCAGAGAAAAAGCTCTGACAACCCCACTATACACTACCTGTTCAGCACCAAACGGCAATCAGATACAGTTATCTATAGACTAGCTGAAGAAAAAGTGGAGCTATTAGCAGCTAGACAGCCAGATATTTCCCTCAGGAGTTAGTAGAGAGCAGAAACAGAGCTAAAAGAGAGTGAATATTGGACTTAAATTCACCAGGTTGACAGAAACACGACTCCAAATGAATCATAAAGTTGCTCCGTAACTGCTGGATGTGGAAATAAGCAACTGTTTGCTACCAAGTTCAACATATCAACTTAAAAGTTGATGATGTGTCAGCGTTGTGTTCACTACTTCTTTCCCAAGTTTCTGGAAGTTCATTTTCAAAGTATTATTGAAGTGAATCCAACGGCTGCCTGGAAGGTAGGAAATCAATCTCAAAATTAATGGTACGGTTTGGACGCTGGTCAGCAGTAATGTATGGACCATTTGCAGTTAATGGGCTAAAACATGCAAAGCCGCTCTTGTTCTTTTAAGGTTCAAGGCTTGAGGCGTTTTAGGAAGCTGTTGTGAAGTTTAGCCAAACTTTTTCCTTGAACAACTTTGAGCACAAGAGTTTTAAATGACGCAGTGACGTAGGCGTGATAACCTCACTTCACTCTTTGGTGTTTCCTTTTACGTCACAGCTGAGTCTGCAAACAAACGCAGCTGATTTCAACACTCATTTCCCGATCCGGACGTTAACCCCAGTATGGTTTTTGTCAGTATTTTCCCACGCATGTATCTCCTGACTTCAAGCTGAACTCTGCTCCTCTGTCATTTTCACCTCTTTGCTGGATTTACACATCTGGAGGGGAGTTAGAGAGAGCGAGAGAGACGCCGCCTGTCTAAATTAGTCGAAAAACTGAATTAGACATGAGTGGCCTTTTCAGTTCACTGCTTCTTTACCCCGAACACATTCAAACACTGACAGCCCTGTGTTAGTGTGTGTGTGTGTGGGTTAACCTCAGCCTGCTCATGTGTAGACAGACTGATGGATGGCCCCATTTCAAGAAATACAGAAAATAGGCCTACTTAGACAGACAGAAACCGGATATGGACCCAGAGATTTGGATGGTTGGCCGAAACACTTGACAGGAAGACAAAGAGGTGAGGGGCAGAGAGAAATCCAAAGAAATATATAACTCTCTCTGCTTTTTCTTTCTGCATTTTGATACAAATAAAGTATTGAGGTTAATTCTCCAGGACATTACAGAACATCCAGATTCCAGTTCATTTTCTATGAATGTGCTTGTAATGAATGTGTAAACATCGTATGAGATTGATGCTACAGTTTGTAGCTTGGTAGTGTGATAATGTACCAAAACTGGCGATAAAACACACTAAAATAATAAAAACTTCCCCATTTCCAAACTCTGTGCAGCAGTGTTTCAGTTCTAACCGAACTGTGACCTGTGAAACCACCAGAGCTGACTGGACATCACACCAAAACAGGAAACACACACTTGACTTTGCCCCTCAGCCAGGCTTTACAAGAAGTGAATCGGAAACGGAGCAAATATTTGTACAACGGAAATGTAATGTGACCTTTAGAGACGGGAGTTTCCAACAACACAACTCAACAAGGAACACAAGGTTAAGATAGTACAAATTGGTAATGCTTGGCTAAATTTAAAGACTATCAATTCATAGCGTGTTTGATCAACACACTACCGGCACTCAAGTGTGTGAATGTGTTACCTGGTTGGGGACATGCAGGTTGAAGTCTAACCCGCAGACGAACTCTGAGTGATGCTCCACGGTGTCCAGAAGAGGCTGGTTCCTGCTGTAATCCCAGAACCTACCAACACACACACACACACACACACACACAGATATTTCACAAACTGCTGTTTCATATCAAACACAAGGAAAACTAAAGATCCCTGTTACAAAGGAGTAAAATTGGTGAAAATTTTCCAAAGCAAACCATCCATAGAAATTGCTTTACATTTAATTGTGTAAAAAAAAAAAAGGAAGGTAAAGACATGTCACTGTTTTTTAGTCTGTTTTTTTCCTCTAAACCATAAAAAACCAGCAGATATCCTAATACAAGATCAGATATTTTAGCAGGAAAAACATCTCACTCATATGTTCAGTATCAACATTTTTGCGACTTGCCAAATATGTTAATTAATTTCCTCATTATGTTGAGAGAAAAAGTAATTCGGCCAGCATTATGTTTCCTTCATAACGTATTTGCTGTTGCGATTTAGTAGTACATCAACGTAATTTCTAGGAGACGGGGTTGGCGTCACGTTGTGCGACCTGACTTGAGGATAAATCAACTTCAGTCGTGTCTGACTGTGACTCAACTTGATCCAACTTATTGAGAAAAAGGGTTTGTTTTTTTTTTACAAAGTTTGAATCATCAATCAGTGCCGAAGTCCAGAAACAAACTCCCTCTGCACATTAGGAATGGATGTTAATCAGTCTGTACTGCAGAACTCTATCTCTCTCACACACACACACACACACACACACACACACACACACACACACACACACAAACATGTACACAGCAGCAAAGTGAATGTGAGCAATGATTTACACTAACAACTCACTCAATATATAATATCTCTCAATGCTGGACTCTCCCCAGACACCCATCACTTATTGTGTGTGTGTGTGTGTGTGTGTGTGTGTGTGTGTGTGTGTGTGTGTGTGTGTGTGTGTGCCACAGCTCTCGTACTAATATAGGCCTAATGGAGCCCAGTGGGAGCAGCAGTGTTCCCTCTGAAAATGATTTAATTACATTTGCAAAGTGGATGAGTCTGGAGGGAGTGTTTGCTGCGTCAGGGCTTTGGCACACGCACACACACACACACACACACACACACACACACACACACACACACACACACACACACACACACACTCACACACACACACTCCATCAAGACCAGGAAGAGAAACAGTCTTCCAATTAGTCTGATTGGCCGCTGCTGGCCGAGGTTGGTGGGCAGTGTTTTATTGGCCTTCTCTCTCTCTCTCTCTCTCTCTCTCTCTGTTTCCACTCTCTCAGTCTTTTGCTCCCCTTTTCCTTTTTACTCCTTTGTCATCTTTATTTTTTCCATCATCTCATTCTCTAGATTGTTTTAATATCCCTTTCTCTTTATAATCGTTTAAGCCACAAAGATGTGATGTGCCAGATTTTTATCTGAATGTAGCTCAAATTTAAACTGAATTTCCACAAAATCTGCAAAAGAAAATGCAACTTAATGCTCGTTTTCATCCACTACTGTAATGAGAATATCAGGAGATAAACAGCTGGTGATCAGTCCTTACGTTCCACTCGCGAAATGAATTGATTACATGAAGTGTGAAGAGTGAAAAATCTGGAAAAATGCTGCATAAAGTGATTGTCCGACTGTCTGGTTCAGAAAATTACACAATTATAATGTTTTAGATGCTGTTCGGTGATCATTTTTATTGGAAGCATACTGACGCCTTTAGACTGATGAAAGTTGAGCCTAATTTAGAGCCTGACGAGCTGAGTACAATGTCCTAAAAATACCGCTACACCTTTAAGGTTTAACATGACCTTTATGTGTTTTTGGTAAGGATCTGAAAAGAGTAAAAATGTCTCTTCATCACTCCTCCAACACCTGAGCAGTCTCAAAGGGCAGCTGATGTGGCTGTTTTTAATCTTATTAAAACTGAGGTTATCTTGTAAAAATGTGATTAAGTTGCTGCTTGACGGGATAAGTCAAAAAGACCAGAGAGTAACCTTTAAAATACACATTTTTATTTATATCTATATTCTATTTGAATACATGAATATATGTTTAAACGTATGTATAACCAGCTCACTCATGCACAAATATATGCATGAAGTAAAAAAAAAAAGAGTCATTCATCACCCACAGTGCAGAGCAATATGTCTTCAGTGTAATGAAGTGCAGTGGCAATAAAAAAAACTTAACTGAAATGAATGCATTTCTGTCACAGCTCTCTCATTCAGTGCATTAAGACGCAGGAGTAATAATCCTGCAGCTAAGAGCTTGATTGGCTTCATTAAAATGAGCAATAGCGATGATTTACTGTCGACGGCAACGAGACGGTTTTTTAGATTTCAACACTGTGAGGAAAAAAAAAGTCTGTTCATAAGCAAAGTGAGAAGCTCGATACGACACGTAAGAAAGTGTTTTTTTTTTTAGTGAACTGCATCTGATTATTATTGGGAGCACTGACGTTAACATCCGCTGTAGTGAATCCTCAAGGTTATACTGACTATAAGTGGGAACTATTTGTTTAGAAATATTGACAGTCTCTTAAGGATCTTGCAAAGTTTTAAAAGTGTCTTTTCAGGAAAAAAATGTGCCAAAATTGTTGGTTGTTTTTGCCTTAATTTAAGATAAATTGCTATAAAATTAATGATTATCATGATATTTAACTTCCAATGAGAGTAAAATTGAGTTCATGAATCTCTGAGGACTTCCAAAATGCCTTGTTTTTTGAAACTTTTCAGTAGCTGTTAGCACTTAGCTAGCCAATAAATTGAACCGCCTTTGTAATTTTTGTCCCCTGAATTCAGTCCAGTTTATAAGTCTATAAGGAGTAATCAACTTCCAGTCTTAGGGGCCCACTTAATACACTTCTAGCGCATCATAGGCCCAGTAAGGCTGCATTACATGATGATATTTTAGTACAAAAACTCCAGAACTCTGTACATGAACAGCATTTCTGTGTTAAAGGGAGATGAGACTCCTTTGTTGTGTAACCAAGTCCTTAAACTTTAGCATAAAAAGGTGTGATGGGCAGGCAGAGACACTGCTGGAAGTGTTTATCAGTGAGTTCTTCTCTGTAGTCGTAGTTGAAAATGTTTGATCTGAAAATGATTCTGCTGGAGTTTTGATTATTACGACTTCAACTGGTTAAAAGTAGAATCAGTGATTCTGGAGAAAGATCGTTCAGTGCACTTTTTTTATCTCCTCACGGTCTGCTTGTTGTTTGTTACATGTGTACGCAGTGTTCATACACAACACAGGCTCTATAAATGGAAACAGAAACAAAGCGGCTCGGACCGACAGCACACACAACACTATTCCAGCCAATCAGCAACAGGGGGGCATTCGTGCTCGTGCACAAGACGGGACAGGGGGAAGTCATCAGAGCAGCTGTCTGTGCGAGGACGTGACAGTCTCCCGTCTCCAGCACCAGCTGAATGGTGAAAGAGATACACTTCCATTTTATTAAATGTATCAATCCAACTGAATCCATAAAAGTCTCATGGAAACCCCCTGTGTTTTTTTTTTTTACGCTCTGAGTCCGTTTCTGTCGCATTTAGTGAAGTTTAATCTGAGTGACCAGCTGTTTGAATCACACTAGTATCCTGCTATATAAAATTATTAACTGTATCAATGAATCAATAATTACAAACTGTCGATTTCTTCTCGTGGAGCTGACATGCAAACTATTTTGGTTCAGTAAATTTCTGCTGTCAGTCAGCCTGGTGAAGACAGTTTGGCCGCAATAACCTTATTAACTGTGGCAACTAGCGGGCGGCTAAATGAAGACAGTAATAGTGACGTGACAGTAACGTGTCGCTCAAAAGTGGTCTGGGTGAGGTTGCCATTACATTTTGTTTCCAGTCGGATTAAATTATTAATCAGTCCAGATTGGGATGGGAGTCTGCTTATTGAATATGTGTGTTATAAGGTAACCTTAGAACTTCTTTGCATGTTCTGGGTAACAATAATCTACATAAAATGATGAAAGAGGGTCAGTTACCCCCCACACTGCTGTCTCAGGTAACCTGAGGAAGAACATTTGTAGTTGTAGTTGAAAATAGTAAGAATATAAAACTCGCAGAAAGTTAAATCAGTCATTTTTTAAAGTAAAAGAAAGAACATCATCTGGTTCCAGCTGCATTAATGTGATGATATGATGGTCATCTCTGTTTTATATTCACTATAAATGGAGTATCTCAGGGTTTTGGGCTGTTTGAATGTGAAATATGCTTTGTGAAATTATAATGTGCATTTTCTCCTATTTATTAACATCTTATAGACAAAATGATGTATTAATAAATTGAGAAAATAATACGCTTCGTTCTCAGCAAATTCTCAAAAAAAGACAATTTAGGCTTCAGCATTTCTAATAACTGTTAGAAATAGACTTTTTTTTCCAAAAGCAGGCGTCAGATTCACATGTGATTGTGATCACAGGTTCAGATGACGTGAAAGTGTAAATGTGTGTGTGTGTGTGTGTGCACGTATGGGACCAGATGACTGTCCCAGTTAGACAAAGACACCATGTTGTTTGTATAAATGAGGCTTGCAGTGCCTTTTGTCCATAGTTTCCATGGTAGGTAATTATTTAGCTTCTATTGTGTTCCATTCTGTGGAACAGTCCATTCACCTGTCAGCTTTATGTGTGTGTGTGTGTGTCTCACTATTACTACCAAACTCATTAAGTCACAGCGGAAACAGAGAGAAAGAAAGAAGAAAAAGAGAATACGAGGACAAAAATGAAAGCCAAGCGGAGAAAATGAGAGGAAGCGTACACAAAACATTTAAGATAAGAGAAGTGACGGAAGACAGAACAATAAAGACAGAAAGGTAAAGAGAGCGACGAGCTGATGTCACTGATGCTTTTAATTTAAACAGGAAATTAATCTTAAGAGTCACACGAACACGCAGGCTGCTGTGAGACAGACGAAGGGGGGGAAACATGTTATCTAAAGCAAATATGAGGCGTTTAACCTGCTGTTGAAACAGGAAAACATGACCTCAGAGTCTCAGTTTTATACTTCATACTAACTCTGACTGTGTTTAGAGTGAGTGGTACGTCCACAGAGATAATGACAACTAACATCATGAAAGCTTTAAAATATGATGTGTATGCTGAAAGTTGCAAAGAAGATAAAATGAATGTCAGGAATGATAAGAATAAAACTAAAACTAAAATAATAATCTTAAAAAAACATATTTAGTCACTATTTTATATGTTTTTACATTTGAAGAAGGGAACCAATAATGAAGCCTAGCTGCCAGAAAAGCTGGAAAGTTACATATAACAGGATAATAAAGAGATGAAGTGAAACTGTGAAACTGGAAAAGCCATGAGTGCAAATCAGAGCAGTAATGAGTTCAAAAGGCCTTGTCGTTGAGGTTGTAAACAACAAGCAGCATCGTAGCTGCTGAATTCATTCAAAAGTGACCGACTCACGCTGCAAGTCACTTTTCTTAACACACGTAGTCTTTAGCTTTAACGCAGCATGTAGCGTCTCTCCTGTTGGCTGCTGGCTGTCAGCTGAAGACTCAGTCACACTGGGCGGTGGTAGAGGAGGAGACAGTAGAGACGCTACTACGTGTCAGTTTAAACATTAGATTAACTCACTTTACTGTATTCAACAAGCCGAGCAGGATGTTTCCATCGCAGTTATGTATTTAAAGACAAGACTGATGATTTACAGCCTGTCATGCTGTCACCATGCGTCGCTCTGTGTGTAAAATGTTGCGGCTAAAAACAAAGGTAGTGATGCGACTGATAAAATGTTGACTCAGCAACTTTTAAGAGGCAGCCCTTAACGTCACTATGCCCGAAAATACTCACAATGACAATGTTACCACACTGATGTTAAACCATCTTAGTTTTGTGTGTTAGCATGTCAACAGTTTAGTGTGTTAAGTATAGCTGAGGCTGATGGGAATGTCACTAGTTTTGCAGACCAAACCAAAATTAAAAAAAACAAAATAAAAGTTTGACCAGTTGAAAATGCTAAGAAAATGCTAATGCTAAGTTATTATAATTCAGCCAAAACTTCATGGCAATCCATCCAATAGCTGTTGAGATATTTCAGTCTGAAACAAAGTGGTGGACTGACCGCCAACTTTCTTATTACTGAAATTAATTGTGTTTTCTTGTTGTTTGTTGTTTTGTTGGCTGATATGTTGATATTTAATGGCCTTGTGCGCCGCCAATCATGATATTTATCAGTTCGTTAAATGTGAGTTTCTTTGGAAGAGGGGCTTAATAGCATCAATGAATCAAATGGTAAATTACAGAATAATTAGATTAGATCAAACTGACGTCAACATAATCTGTCTCCCAGAATATATTAAAGTCTGAGGTTGCAGATGGTTTAAACTCACTGAGCGCTCCACTGACAACTGACTACGACTAAACAAACACACGGGAGGGAGAATGAGGGAGGTGAAGAGCGGAAACGAGGGATGAAAAAGGATTCATACATCCGTTTGTATGTGTAAATGCATATGTGACTATAAAAGAGCGTGTGTTCAGATGTATTTGCATATGAGTGTACCGTATGTGCATTCAATGTGTTGTCCTTTGTGCGTGCAGGTGGATTAGATCTGTATTTGTTTGTATTATAACCGGTGTCTGAACACACACAGGGAGACCTGTAGAGGCAGGTGTGTGTGAGTTTACACAAAGGAAGGTGTAATGTTTACTGAGCTGAGCACACCAACAGGTGCATGTGGAAATACTCAGATTCAAGATTTAAAGCATCTATAATGTAGATTTTTATAATAATATAATATATATAATATCATCAAAAACTGTCAAGTATCAAATACTGACACTGAATTCTCAGACTGAAAACATTTTAAGGTTTGTTTACATACTCTTGGACCAGATATTTGCTGATCTCAATTAAAGTTTATTAATTATGGACTACTTTTATGTACTTGCAAATATTAGTATTTGCCTGAGGAAGACCTGTGATTAGTCGTAAATGTTGCAAATAAAGTAAAGGGAGCTCTAATTCAGTGTGCAGGTACTCCTTGTATCTTGGCTGTGGTTCAATGTCAACTCACGGTTGGAAATAGGAGGTGAACGGTGATCTCACATGTTTAAGTCTGATGTTTAACTCTAATAACATTAAGCCAATGTTATGACATTACTTCGTCTCTAGCCTCCTTTCCATTAGCTTCTTTCTGTAACTCAGTCATTCATTATTTCTTTCATTGGCCTTTTTGAAAAAAAAAGGAAGTTTGTGCCTGGAGTTTATTTTCCATATTTCTCAGACAACTTGGCTCCACTACAGCAGCTGCTATCAGAAATTTAACCCTTAAAAAGTTTGACGTTTAGCTCGCAAACGTCTAGGACTTATGGGAAACGATGTCCGTTGAAGGCCAATAAAAAACATAAATACTGAATAAACAATGATATTAGATGGTTTTTCAGAAAACTCTCGTCCTTATCTGAACATATGGATCGAGCCTTACGACATACTGTTTAGAAAGGTTCTATTTCAAGGTTGGATTTTACTTATTAGCAGAGTTTCACATGTTAATGAGATTTTTAATGAGGTTTTCTTACTTCTGGAGCAGAATCCAGCAGTTCTGGTTTCTCTATAACGTCACCTAATTTCCTCCTTTTGCTACCATTATTATAATTACTATTCCTGCTAGAGGGTGCTGTCACTGAAATGTAAATTTATGTCGTTTTGAGGCACTCGCTGAGACGACTGATTTTGTAGTTTTTTTTTGGGAGGACAGTTTAGTTTTGGTGAACCAGTCTGAGTCAGAAAGTCCTGGGGGCAGTTTTTATTCCCACTCTGCCTCTGTGTGAAGAGACGATTCTCCCGTTAATGAGGTAATTAAAGACTTCTGCACTCAGTCGTGATCAATGGTTAGAGGGTTTACACACTTACATGACCACACACACACACACATATACACACACACTATATCCGCCCAGACACAAATTGAGAATAGGTGATAATTAGTTTGATACCCTCTATGTTTGTAGTTGTTCAACAGAAAACAAATCTGCAGTACGTGATGTTGCTACGGAAAACACACAAACACACTTACATACATGCACACACACACACACGCACACGAAACAATCGTGTAATTTGTGGCCTTGGCTCAGTCCAATCGTATTAAGATAACATCAGATGAAGTAAAGTCAGTGAAACAGTGTCATCACAGCAGTAATGAATGGATTAAGGATTATCTCAGAGTGGACAGCAGTAAAGTTAATAAAGGAGAAGACAGAGTAAAGATTAAATTAAAGATACAGCGTCTTTACAGATGCTCAAAAAAGTTCCTCTGCATTGACACATTGTGCTCTTATTGAGTCCCCTAAACGTTTTTTTAAAGTTAAAAGAATTATGGAAAACCGTGTAAATGAAGAAAAAGAAAAGAAAATGGTTCTGGGTATAATATGTACTTAAGTATTAGATAACTCTTCTGTTAAACAGACTTTTGTCTGAATGAATGATAAAGTCCTTTGAACATGTTGGGCAGATTTTTGTGTCCAAGATCAAGTAAGACTGTAGCAGTAAAAGTGTATTAAATTAAGAATAGCTGTGTTTAGTTTCTGATATTCATTTAAAAGCTTCACTTTCTTCTTGGTGCAATTTTTGTTTTTTATCCAGATAGTTTTAACTGGACATGACTTTGTGTTTAATGGTAAAACCTTGTGGTGATAAAGCATTTATTGATTTTTCTTGTGTGTTCCTGCATATTTGTTAACTGTTATGATACTTGTAGAACACGTTACTGGTGAAGTGGTGACCTAACCAACCCTCCCAAGAACGGCGCAGGGCTGTGAAGCGAGTTTGGCGTAGTAGCTGCATCAGGTACAACTTCAAGGTTCATCACATGATGCACGCTAGCCCAAAAAGTATTTTTCCTATACACAATGTTACACGCCCCCCCCCCCCCCCTCAAATCCAATAAAGAGGAGGCAAGAACCTTGGCTTGAGTTAGATCCTTTCTTCTGTTGGTTCTTTGCACCCTGATGGGTCTGGTAGTCCTGTTTTTTCATGGCTTTGTTTCTATTAGGCTTAGTTTTAATGCTGGTATAGGTTAGGGGAAGATCCAACGACCCATTGTGGGGTTGACCTGGAAGTCTTCCCTTCCTTTTGTTAATTTTGGCAGGCCCTTCAATCTTCTGTTGTTATTATTTGTTGGTGTTAATTTGTGGTGATGTTTTTTGCTTATAAATTAAAATCTATTGGGTTTTTTTTTTAAGTTATGTTTGACCTCTTTTGTGAATAGCTTTTCTGGGGATCGTAAAACACAATCAATGGCAAAGGAACGGCTTTAAAACAGTAACAGTTTGGCTCTGCACATGACATATGTTGACAATAATAAAAAGATAGGAAATCATCAGAGTTATCCTTTAATGCACCCGATGAGTGGACAGATACCAGGTGTGAATGTGAGGGTGTTGCTGAAAAACAGCTTTTATATTCAGCAAAATTCAGTTGCATAATTAAGTGATTTAAAAAATGTATTGCGATGAATAATTTCTACACATCAGTTTTATGCCAGCATTTTTGTTTTTGCTTTTGTTCACTGCCTGCAGGCATCTTCATAGAAAACAAGAATAAATGGTACTTTTTGGATTTGTATCTGAGGATTATTACTACAGACGCTTTTTTTTATTACCTGAGACAATCTTAAAAGCCACGGGCAAAACTCTACCAGAGTCTGGCAGGTGGTGATTTCCCACTCTGTGTGTATGTGTGTGTGTGTGTGTGTGTGTTCAAGGTATTCCTCATGTTGTGGGGACGTAAATCTGTTAACAGTCATCACGTTTACAGTCCCCCCTTTAACGTAAATCATTAATTTTAGGGTGAAGACTTGGTTTAATGTTTAGGGTTATGGTTAAGGTTAGGATACGTCTCCAGGAAATAAACGCAAATCAATGTAATGTTCTCTGAAGTGATGGAAACATGACTCTGTGTGTGTGTGTGTGTATGTTAATGAAATCTGTACTCAGCATGGAGTATTTGAGCCAATGAAAGCACGGATCAATAAAACACAGGGTTTGGCAAAGAGCCAGCTCTCAACACATTTATCTTTCAGACTACCTTCTTTCCCTCAGGCTCTCTCTCTCTCTCTCTCTCTCCATTGTCTGAAATATCCAACATCTTATTTATTTCAGCATCATCCCTCTTCCAGCGTGATACCAATCATCCCTCCATGTTTTGCTCAGGGACACAACTGAAGCCGAATTGAGTCATTTGGAGACATTCATGAAACCAAAATGATGGGGAAGGGGATTTCTGAGACAGAAAGTTGAAAATCTGCAGATTTGTCGACATATGTGTTGCCAAACTGCCGTCCCTCTCCCTGTCATATCTATCCATCCGATCGACACACATAAAGATAAAATAGATCCGTCAGCAGACTTAATGAGGCCCGGTGTCGGATGGATGTAGGGCTGCGGAAACTAAATGAAAACTATCTCTGGGATGGAGAGAGAGAGAGAGAGAGAGAGAGAGAGAAAGGGGGGAAAGACTAAGCAGCAGCATATTCTCATAAGAAACACAGAGGCGGTCTTGCTTGAAATTACAGATTCTATTAAGTCAGCCTCTGCAGCTCAATAAAGGAACAGCTCATTGTGTCTTTTGTCTCTCTCTGCTCCCTCTTCTCTCTCTCTCTCTCTCTCTCTCTCTCTCCATCTCACACACCAGTTAACTTTATCACACATATTATCAAACCGTGTCCTTACCCATTACTACTCCTAAGGTGACACCATCCATCCGCTTTGGTCAGTAACTAAGAGAAAAAGGAGCGTAAGCGTACGACCGCATCCGCCGCTTCTTTCTTTTAACCTCGTAGAAAAGTTTCAAAAAGTCAAACTTGTGTTTTATAATCGCAGATAAACGTCATTACAAGTCTGGATTCTAAACTAAATTAAACTAAACTTAAAGTTGAAAGGACCACATCAGTGTTTCTGCAAGTTTTAGCTACTAAACTATAAATCATGTATACTTTACTTCCAAACTAAACTGGGAAAACATTTCTTTATAGAGCTGCTTTGTGAACTGGGTTCCAATTCAAAGTCTGCGTCTGGCCAAGTACAGTCCAAATGACCGGACGTGTTCTCGCTCTGCTCGTTTTATCGAGGCTACGGTACCTCGGGAGCTGATTTGTCTGGACTTATCAAGTTTGAATATTTTTTCAGGTGCAGCAGTCCGACTCCTGAGATGATCAGCTGGTCAACGTCCGTTATCATCCCGGCCTTCGCTTTGGTGATTCACCGCTAGTTCTTATGTCTCTGTAGCATTTTGATCTATGATGTAATTCCTTTTAGATGATATTTTGGTAAAGTAAATGTAAGTAAAGGTAAAGTGAAGCTTCACGCTGCCTCTGCAGACTTTGGACTCCTTGTATGTACAGATACCAACACATTTCAATTAAAATCTATGAATATACATTTATTAAAATGAATAGATCCTTCTATATTAAATTTTGTTTTATTTTATTAAGCTACAGTTTGGATTTTTATTATTACTACATAATTGACTCCATCTCACTGTCATTTCCTCTTGAGAAAAACTGTCAGTGGAGCTTTGAGTGGATAATATTTTGTCACGGTACAGTCAGGTACAGCTGTGTTGAAGATTAATCACCAGAGCTGAGCTGAATTGGTGATATCAGCAAAAACACAGCTGTTCTTCCGGCAAATGATCATACTGCGTCCACCTGTTCTCAGGACTTTGTACTCCTGAGTTGAACTTGCCATTGTAGAGTGAAGTTAATATCAGGAATATTTGTTCAAATGTGTCATCTTGACTTGTGTTTAAACAATATTTAGATGAGCTTTAGACGAGTTCTTATCTCAGCCTCACTGTTTGCATTTCTTCTCTTCTCTCTGTTGACTGTCGTTTCTTCGGGCCGACACGTTAAACTTAAACCTGCAACTTCATTTCCACTGCTCACTATTATAAAACTACTTACACACGTACCTCAAAGTCGTGGCTGAGACACTGATATTTTGGTGGTTTACTTTAATTCTGGTGTTTTACAGTGACACAACCACCAACAAACCCATGACAACTTCCTTTAACTCTGTAACTTTGGTTGTAAAATTTAAAGAGTTGCCTTTTTAAATGAATGGTTGAAGAACAGTAACCTTTATATATTGGGAACATTGTTTTGTGCACAAACATGGGGGCACCTGGTAAGAGGTTAAAGAACTTTTATCAAAAGGTGTAACAGCGCTTAATGATCAGGACTAAAACATATAAAGGGAAACATCACACAAGCGAAGAAGAAGAAGAAGAAGAAGAAGAAAGTAATAAAAGAGGCAGAGTTGATCTTACCTGACAGTGAAGTCGTACGAGCAGGAAGCCAACACCGTCTTACTGAACGCAGAAAACTGAAGGAAGAAAAATACAAAATCTAAATCAGGAAAATGCTAAAATGTCATGTAATTCATCTGTTTGTTAAACTGTGGAATTTCCCAGTGAAAGGAACGACTTTTCACTTCGCTCTTGTGAAGATGAGCTTCTTCACCAAAAACAAACTTTATAAGTTCTGGAAAATTTGGAATGTTTTTTTACAATTTCCTGAACATAATAACATACAAAATGATGAACTGATTTGACTGCTAATAGGGCTGTGCTGTTGTTGTTTTTTATGTTATTTTATGTGTGTTAATCACAATGCTCTGTATTGTAATTGTTCAGATTATTATTTTTGTTTGTTTTGTTTTGTAAAAGACAATAAAGAGATGTTTAAAAAAAAAGGGAAAGTCAAAAACAAAATGAACAAACAATAAATACTATTATTATACAAATATACTGTTAAATTATTAATATATTACATATATTCAATGTACAGATAATTCTGTTTATGATCCATGGACAATCCTGCACCTTACTGTACAGCTTTCAGGAATATCCACCTGACTCGAGCCCCTTTCACACATGCACTGCAACCCTGAAATTTTCCAGACATTATCCGGAGAAGGTGTGTGTGTGTGTATGTGTGTGTGTGAAGGTAAATGTCTGAATCAGTTGGACCGGACATTAAACAGACTTTACTCTGCCAGCTGCCTGGTACAAAGTCTGATTGAGCCCATGTGAGAATATAGCAGGTCATTTTCCGGTGAAATCACAGTGAGCGAGCGGGCGTGTTGATGATATTTCTATCATGCGGCCGGCGCTGGATAAACACAGCAGGCCGGCTATAAGCTGTATTGTTTTGATTAAGCCTGAACGCTCCGCTGTGAAGCTAGCGCTAATGGAAGAGAGGATTTCCTGTGATTTCTCATAAGATAAAAGCCGATTTATTTCTGGTGAAAAGCTTAAAACTGCAGAATTACAACCGCAGCGTACTTTTTGCATCATGTCCTCCCTCCTGCACACTCTACCCAGGCGCCACTCCTCACCTAAACCAAACAGTAGCTGAGAACACGTCTGACACGGACAGTCTCCTGTTACATGTGTGAAAGGGCAACTCCAGACAATGTGAGGACCTGATTCTCCAGAGAGAGGACTTCCTGTGATTCTGGACACTGTCCAGAGTTCATATGTGAAAACGGCTTTGCACTAATGTACAGTGTATTAAAGTGTATTAATATTATTGTACAGTGTATATTCAACACACAGTATAGTGTAGTTTTTGTTCTATCTTTAGTCTCTATTCTATTTTTTTATATTTTATTGAGTGTATTTAGTTATTGTATATAATTTAGCTTTTAATTGTGTTTTAATCATCAAGATTAATGGGTTAGCTAATCTGTTTATCTAAAAAAAAGAATCAATTCGATTGGGTCACACTGTTAGTCCATGCGGAGGAAGTTATCCTTTCAAAATAAAAATGTTGTTGTAGTGGGAAAAACTTAATATTGTGCATCTTCATCTTCATCTTGCTGGGTTACATTTATTTCATCTGTTCTGAGCTGTTTTAATGTTGGACTAAAGTCTCTTGTTGGAAGTTGCTCTTAATCCTGTAAAAAGGTGTGAATTCTTAAAAAAAAAATCGTGACATTTTCTCCATCAAAGTGAAACACAGCTTCAGGCAGGTCGAGCAGCCTATTTTCTGCTCAGCAGTTACAGGATTGTGCCGACGTCGAGAGACTGAGAGAGAAGAGTCCGCAGAGAGTCATTTCACTAACTGACAGCTAAGCACTCTTAAATTAATTTATTCGTTCATTTGTTCCCCCTCTGTGCATCTGACAGTTTCACCTTTCCTATCAGGAGGATACAAACGGCCTCGTTTAACACGTTTCTCTTTTCCTCTTTGTTCCTGCCTCTCTATTTGTTTTATAGCTACTTTATGGACGTTATCAACAAAAAAAAAACGTTTATCACCGAAGCAAAAACAACAAATATAACGAGACACTGAGCAGCTGTGATGATAAAATACACAATCATTTCTCTGCTAATGTCTTCTGTCTGACGTTGAGTTTTATTGTCAGTATTTCAACTCTAATACACACTGTTCATGTTTATTTGCTTGTTTTTTCCATTTAAATCATTTAAATGTAAATTTTGAAGTAAATTCTTTTTAGTTCTGCAGAATCATTTTATACCTTTTTAGAGGACGACGTGTTTTATTTGTAGATAAAGAACAAATACATTTATTGGCTGAGTAGCTTTTCTCGTTAATAGATGTGTGAATTCATTTGTTTGCATCATTTGAATGAAAAATAAGAAGTTTTTTTCTAGTTTTGTCCATCACTTCTATCAGTTTAATATCAGTTATTAAAAATAATGGAAAAGGTATTTCATTGTTACGGCTAATCTACAGCATGATGACCAGTTTCCCTACAGTTAACAACAGTTAATAAGAAAAGTCTGCCAGATTTTTTTTTTAATTTAACTCTTTTATGCATGAATTATTAAATCACAGGGTGAAAAAAAATTTGATTGTTTATTTTTACTCATAAACAAGTGAAAAATCATGTTAGTAACTTTTTTTTTTAATATTTTGAATTTTGAAATGTGTCCACTGTAGTGGACACCATGCATGAAAGGGTTAATAAGTCTCAATTTACCCAGAATTCATGAATTGTTCATATTTAAGATAAACAGCATTGTGGAACTTATGTATTAACATGTTAATCTTAAGTCTGACTATTAGTTTGATCTAAATCTCAGCCCCTGAACCATTAAACCAGGAGACCTGAACTCTCTCCCTCCAAAATCTGCAAAAAACTGCTTTAAATTACAGAAAATATACCTGTGATATGACCATAGCTTGTTGATGCATGTTTATATTAGTGAAGTTTGGTGTTTGAATGAAATCTATGATGATTAATGTCAGAATAACTTCTGTTTCCACTATCCTACACATCCAGTCCAGTTTAACCTCATTTAACAGTATAAATAATGGCAGTTTTTGGGAAAACTACTCAAGGAATTATATCCAGTAAGAGACATAAAAGATGTGTCTAAATTTATTTACAGGAACATTTGGTAATAGTGATGTAATCTCCAGAGCCACCAACCAACCAACCAGAGCCAACTCCTGTGGTTGCATGTGAGAATACGTTTCATTTACACTGTACTTCCAACGTTTGCTACACCTTGTGTACATACTTTATGATCTTTTGTGTTCCTTCCCTGTTGGACTCTGCATCACTGCATCGCAAAATCTCAACAGTTTTGATAAAAACTATAAATAGAACATTTAAAAAACTGAATTTTCCTTTTAAACACTCTCAAAATGAACTTGACATTTGGATAGAACGTGTCTCCGTCTGTCGCTCTTTTCTCATTTTCTGCTGATCATGAAATCGCTTCGTCTCCTTTCTGCTCCCTCCACTACATTAATACCAGCCGACAGATTTGCAAACACACACACACACACACACACACACACACACACACACACACACACACACAGAGTATAACAGTCACTTCTTTTCTCGATCGATTGGTGGCACCTGTCCTGAAAAACACAACTTGAGTATAAGACAGGTCCTTGATTGGATGGACTCAGGTTTCTGTTTGTGCATGCAAGAGTTTCTGTTTGCAGTTATAAGTTTGTGTGTGTGTGTGTGTGTGTGTGTGTGTGTGTGTGTATTCCTGACGTACAGTATGTGAGTGTGAAGTGACGTGTGCCTAATCTGAGTAACTGGGATGTGTTTGGTGACTTGCCTGCAGCTGTCTGTTTTCTCACACATACACCCACACACTTCTAATGTGTGTGTGTGTGTGTGTATATGTGTGTGTGTGTGTGTGTGTGTGTGTGTGTGTGTGTGTGTGTGTGTGTGTGTGTGTGTGTGAGTGGTCTTATTAGGTCCATTTAAGTGGGTGTTTTGATGCTGTCAGGCGCTGTACTACATCTCTGCCGCAACACACACACTTTGCTCTAAATTCTGAGAACAAATTGTTACATGACATTTAACGGAGTGTGTGTGGTGAAAAACCTGAATGTGTGGTGTTTGTGTATGTGTGTGTGTACCTTGACTCTGCGGATGGCGTAGGTGTGGCCTAGCAGTTGATTGACAGGATGTCGGACGTTCCTCAGATCCCAGACACACACGCTGCAGTCTACCGAGCCTGTGGCCACAATGTTCTGCACAAAAACATCAAATCACTGATATAAAAACTCACAATTATGAAAGAATATGTTGGTTAAATGCACTTTAAACAATGAGTGAAGATTAATAAAAGAGTTTTAAAGTAGAATAAAGCTGCTTAAATGAATTTCAACAGAAATACCAACTGGTTTTTATTAACCAACTACATTTTAAACTATATGTCTAATTAATTGTATTTTCACACTAAAATACCTTCAGTAACTAATTTAAAGGTAGAGTCAGTCATTGTGGAGAAAGATTGTTGGGATTTCAACTAAACACACACACACACAAAAAAAAACACCCCTCCCTTTGTGCTCCTTCAGAAGCTTCGTCCCCAAATTCATGGACAGGCATTGCCATGGCAACCACCAAAAGTGAAATACGGTGGAATCCAGAGCAATGCGATGACTTCCCCCCGTCCTGTGCACGAGCATGAACACCCCCTGCTGATTGGCTGGAGTAATGTTGTACTGCTCACTCCGAGCCGCTGTGTTTACATGTTCATTTACAGAGCTGGTGTGTTTGTGGACACACAGAAGGGACGGCTAGTGGACTGTGAGGAGATATTTGCTGAATGTGACAAAAAATGTACTGGATTAGAATGGCCAACTTTACCTTTAACTGCATTTAAGCCATAATTATGTGCATTTTTTAAAAACCTGAATAAAATTCAGTAAATAAACTTTAGAATAAGAAGAATAAAGAATGAACTTAAGAATAAGTTTTATGAAATGCATTTGAAGTAGAATAAAGCTGCTAAAACGCATTTGAAGTAAACTTTAGCTCTCTAAATGCATAAACAAATGAATAAAGCTCATTGAATGCTTGTTTATTTTATTTAACACTTCTTAACTGCATTTTTACCCCAAATGAAGAACATAAAACCAAACTACAGCTCAATATATGCATTTTAAACTTGAATAACTTCCACTATATGTCTTTTAATTAAGAATAAACTTTATTACAACTATTTAAAGTTAAAAAAAAAGATAATATGCATTTAAGATAAGCTGCCAAACTGCATTTAAACTAAACTATAGCTACACTAAAGACTAAAGATTATTGATTTATTTCATTTGAACAATTCTTAACTGCATTTTAACCCAGAATTAAGGGGATCAAACCAAACTCTTATTTGCTTAGTTCATAGTATTCTACACTAAAATAATGCAGGTTAACTGTATTTGCATCCATTATTAACACAGTGAAGCACAGTGAAGTTTATTTCCATTGTGTTTTTAACAGTGTGAACTTGTGTGAGGCAGCAGAAGGTGGTGGGCAGTTACCTGGTCGTATTTACACCAATCACAGCTGAGGATCTCAGCCTTGTGCGCCGGGATGACCAATCGACACGCTGCGCTCTTCACCTCCCAGATTCTGAGCGTCCCGTCACCTGAGAGAGACAGAGAGTAGAGATTTACCCGACATGCTCTGTACTGGAGACCTCTGAGCTGCTGCTCATGGGCACTTTGGCAGCAAAAAAAAAAACTAAGAAATGGAGGTTGTGTGTAAAGAGGAGAAGAAGAGTCAAATGTAGAGAGAAAGACGAGCGACAGTAAAAACAGAGACCAGTAAGAATAATTAAATGAGAGAATTAGCAAAAAATAACAAGAATGACATTAATTAAAAGCCAAATTAAAGCTGTTGTTTAAAAATGTTCACAGAGCCCACATCTCTTATAGCTCTTGAAGCTGCGTTTTCTTTTTTCTTGTGTGTATAATTATGCGTATTCAAAAATCCAGAAGTGGAACATCTAAGAGCTTTTGAAGGATTATAAAACGACAGAGAGTCTGCGATGTCAGCCAGTCCCAAACCATTAAAAGCTTTAAAAACAAATAAAATAATGTTAAAATCTATTCTAAAAGATACTGGGGGTCAACGGAGTGTAGCTAAAACCAGGCTAACACGCTCCCTCTTCCTTGTTTTGCTTAAAAGTTTACCAGCAAAGCTCTGAATACACTGACATTTTTCAACTGGCTGCTTCGGAGGACCAGTAAAAAGAGCACTGCAATAATCTAATCTATTTGAAATAAAAGCATGAATAAGTTAGTATATATATATTTATATAATGAGAGAGAGAGAGAAATGTAACTTAAGACAGATGGAGAGAGACAGGAAGACAAAGAGGTTAATTGAGGGGAACACGACAGCCAGAGTGTTTTGAGTTCCTTTAGACGTCGGGTTTTATGTGTGTCCCAACATAACTTATTCTCTTGTGAGGCGAGGGAGTCATTTCAGGGGCCACTTCATTATGGCATCAACCCAACTCTCTGTGTGTGTGTGTGTGTGTGTGTGTGTGTGTGTGTGTGTGTTCCTGGCTGGAGGTTGAGGGTCTGCCAACACTGCGACAATCATCAAGCAGAACCTTTACATTCTCCTCTCCTCTTCTTCCTCCTCTCTCATCCTCCTCCTCCTCCTCCTCCTCCTCTTTCATTTTACAGCCAGCAGGTTCTGAGAGGTTTAATCAACTCTGCAGTCTTTCCTCCTTTAAGCCAAACATGGAGTCAGTTTGCTTCAAATGAACAAGCGTCGTGCAAAGTAGCTGCGGTTACACGTGCACGCTTCTTTTCCTTCTGATGGAAGATTTCGGTCAACTGTTTACATGAGATGTAATCTAACATGTTCTGGTGTTTACATGTGCTGACGCATTTAATCGGAACAGGGCAGTATGTCAAAATGTTACTACCAGCCACCATCAGCCCAACAATGGGGGGTGAGGTTAAGCTAACCCATTGTCGCTAACTTCAGGGCTAACCCTCTTCACTTTAATCAGCAGGTGGCAAACAGGACACGGGAACTTGAGTCTTGAGGAGTTGTGGCATTTATTCACTGACAAATAGCCTAAACTGTAAAAACACTGCACTGTTCACAGCTATATTGCTAACTTCATACACATGCTCTCTCTTTCTCTCTCTGTCTATCATTATGTCAGCTAATGTTACCCCTACGTGGGGCAAACATGCGTAGAACGAATATATTTATTCCAACCAGAGAGAAACAATCAGATTAAGCATTTACATGGTTATTAGGCGCTAATTTCTTCCTTTTGAACGGATTATCAAAGGTTTACACCAACCCCTATAAACCCGATTGAAAATTCCCTCCGATCGGGACAGATCAGGCCACCTGTAGAAGCTCTGCCCCCAAATTCATGCCATGGCAACACCCAAAAGAGAAATATGGCGGAATCCAGAGCGATGTGACGACTTCCCCCTCGAGGTGGTTTGATTTAGGTGGTTACTCGAGTGCCACCTGTTACATGAGACATTTTTTTACTCTGATTAGGCTATTATTACAATTATTAGATGACATTAGGTTTCCTTAAAATATATTTCCTGTTGCAATTTAGTAGAAACATAAGTTCTAGGAGACATGGTCGCTCCCAAAGACCTGTAAACTCACTTTGCTTTAGAAATTCAGCGGAGTTCCCCTTTAATATCTGCTTTCTCTGGTGTTAAAAGACACATTTCACATGCTGTTCCTTTTTTTTAATGGCAAAAGTCATGGTGCTCATATGATATAAGCTCCCTGGCTGTACATATTATGCACTGCAGGGGGTTTTATTAGGATTTATACTGACAAGATTGAAGATTTGTGTATGTTTTTTTGAATAATTCATTTACTTAAATAAATCTTCTGTTTGCAGTTAATTGAACTCTTTTGTCATGCTCTACTTAAGCTTAAGTGAATCTTTAAGATCAGCAGAAATGTTTATGACTTCATCTCTATCTAGATATATATATATCAAATGTCATTTTGTTTTGGCAAACTAAAAGCTTTTTATAAATGTTTAATAATGTTTGAATGATCCAAAGAACAAGGAGAAAGGACGGAAGTTTGGACCTCCTTGGTGTCATTGTCTCGAAGCATAAAAAATAAAATACATTTGCTTAATAGGATTATGTGACTGGGACTCTGGGGTTGCTCTTCAGAAACAATGCCACCTAAATTCGATTTGAGGCTGAGCGGAGGGGTAAACTGGCCTGAGTGTTTTGGATTCAAGGAGGAAAGCCCACAGAGTCTGAATAAACAGCTCAGAACAAATCCTAACTGTTTGTTGTAGATTAAAGAGGAAGCTTCTTCCTCTTCCTGGCTTCACCTCATGTTTACTGACCAGCAGATTAATCCTCCTCCTCCTCCACCTCCTCCTCCTCCTCCTCCTGTCAACGTGCTTCCTCTCCTCCTGTTCACCATTTCCTCCACTTCCTCTTTAATCCCGACGATGGATGAAAACCCAACACACACACTCCCGGCATCGGTCTCTTCCAGACCCCCGTCCTCCTGGTCCTTATCGATTCCTCCATAACTATCTTAACCCTTCGTGTCATTCCTCCTTTTTATTTCATCCTTTTTTTTCTCCTTCTTTTACTTTTTCCATCACTCACACACTCCGCTTCTCAGCCATGCGTGGCCTCTAGCATCACCGAGTGGAAAACATGCCGGCTAGACTGTGTGTGTGTGTGTGTGTGTGTGTGTGTGTGTCACCGTTTACAACAGCAAAACTGTTTAACATTATGTTTCTTTTACAGCAGCAGCAGCAGCAGAGAAGATCTGGCTCTGCATGTAAATGTATGAGGACGTGTGTGTGTCTGTGTGTGTGTGTGTGTGTGTGTGTGTGTGTGCTTGCTCTGCAGTGCATTAGAGGCTGACTCCTATAAACGGGTCTCGCTCTATTACACCTGGTATCTCTGCTGTATCAGCAGGTTCAGCTAACACACACATACAAACACACACAGACAAACACACACACACACTTTTTTTCCCCACATGCAGCTTTTTAAGCTTCATCCTCGTGTGTATCACAGCCAACTTTAAATTTCTGCCAATATACAACACACACACACACACACACACACACACACACACACACACACACACACACACACTTGATGCCAGCGAACTAACAGATGTGAAGAGGAAAACATCACAGGGCTCATTATAATCCTTTTTTTTTTATTTAAAAAGCGCCAATATTTTATTTTTATTAGTTCATTTTGTGAAAAAAACTGGTGGAAATCAGATTTTAAAAACACAAATTGTTGTATTTTTAAATTACTTTAAGGGTCTTTAAGTTAAAATCCTTTTCATTAGGGCTGCAACAAACGATTATTTTCATTATCAATTCATCTGACATTTATTTTCTCAATTAACCAATTCGTTTTTCAGTCTATAAAATGTCAGAAAATGGTGAAAAATGATCACTGTTCACCTGAAAGCTCAAGATGACGTCCTCAAATGTCTTTGTTTGTACCGACCAACAGTTCACAACACAAAAATATTCAGTCTGCTGTCATAGAAGACTAAAGAAACCAGAAAATATTCACATTTGAGAAGCTGGAATCAGAGAACTGCAACCAGATGTTTATACTTTGCTTGTGCACTCTATGATTATGTTTTTATAGTTTAATGAGAAGGAAAAGCGAGTCTTCGATTTCACGAAAATCTCCCCAGTTAATACTTTAATATTTTCAATATTTTAAGCTGATTAACTTCGCAGTTTCAGGAGAAAACAGCTCATGAAAAATAAGATGTAAAAGTCAGTCGGCTGCTGCTGATATCTCGATGTGTCAGATACATATTTAACATTTTCAGGTTGTATTTATGGACTGCAATCATTCATTATTTTCTGCCTTCTCTGACAACTAAAAAGTGATTAGAGAGCTTTGAGTTTTACTTGTTTGTGACATGCAATTGTTAAAAGCTAAACCTGCACAAAATTAGATTTGATAAATGGTTCAAAAGGATTCAGATTTGATAAGAAAAAAGCTACAGAAACCTGAGTTACTCAACAACTCCTCTCACTGAGCTACATCTCCATCCAAAACTGTCAAAACTGCCCACTATGTCTTGAGATAAATAATATTAACTTGCTGCCTGTTGAACTCTGGATGTGGCTCTTCACTCTGCTGATCAGCTCATATTGATCTAAATCAAAAATCTATTAAAACGAGCGTTCGGGTTCAACCTTCGAATTTACAAACAGGTTCACGATTCTCCCGGTATTTTTTTCTCTCTGCCCCCGCCTACCTACAAAATTAATGTGGTGGTTCTTAAACACATCATTCTATCAAAGTCCATTTGGATATTACAATCAGGCTGTTTGATCATTATGCTTTTTATGCATTAGGTTTTCTTGCTATCGAGAGCTCGACTGGCACCTGCTGCTGTTTGATGTGAAGAGTGAACGCTGCAGTTAAAAGAGGAGCCACTAGATGGCAGAAGTGAACTTTACAACAACAGCTTGAGTTTCCTTGCCTGCAAAAAGCCACCAAGATATAGAATTGTCTTCTTTATTTTTTTTACGACAGTGTGATTTCACCAGTCGTTTGGGAACAAACTGCATAAGCTGTTGTTATTACATTTCCAATCAATTATTTAGAGTGTCAAGGCATAAAACCAATGATCTGTTGATCTGTACAAATCAGGACTTGATAGTTTAACAGCGTAGCCATCAGTGCTGAAAGAAATAAAATTTAAATTGAAAATCAAATAGAATCATGACCTTAAAATCGAAAGAATTGTGGATTTTGGGAAATCGTGAGACCCCTTACTTATGACAGCAGCACAAACACTGCTATAGTTAAAGTCTACAAGTGCATCCTGCAGAGATGGATGCATTTACACCTGTTCAACAACCAGCTAAAATGTGCTGCTAAAAACATTTCATTTCTGTTTCAACGTATAACTATATCCTATTGCTGATGCAGTTCTTCCAGCTAATCCCTCCCTGGTTGGGGGGGGGGGGTATCTCTCTTCATGTATGGGGTTATTTGCATTTAAAAAAACATTCACTACATTTTCAGAGTGGAGGCTGAAAGTGATCGCAGCAAAGCGTGTGGGTGACCGCAGCAAAAAGGGTTCAAATGAAAAGCCAGAGAGAGCTGCATTCACAAGATCTGCCACCTCCAGAGCTTATCTAGAATAGCATGACCACTGGTAGCACAGGCCTGAAAACACACACACACACACACACACACACACACACACACACACAGCTGGGTCCTGTCTTCTACAGAGGCGAGCTGGCAGAGAAAACAACCAGAGGAATTATATGCAGAGTAAAAACATGGTGCTTCTTTTATTCTGAGATTACTTTTCATTGCAGCTGAGCTTGACTTCATTACATTCTGTGGATGATGACAGAAAACATACAAAGAAGTGAAAGAAGACATTCAGAGAGATACTAAATGCACTAGACACAACATGTTTGTTGGATTATGAGCTTCACAAATTCAAGCATTTTACCAACTTGGAAACAGATCCAAATTACAACCAGGTGATATAATCCACAACTACTCATGGAGGGCTGGAGTCCAAGGAAAATTTGAACCATTTTAAAGGGGAACTCCACCAATTTTACACATCGCAGTGTTTTTTCCAGGTGTTGGGCAGTACTACAACACTTTTTGAGGCTCTGATAAACTGCATATGTCACTTGACCTCATATTTCTGGAACTGTTGCATCAATTTTGATCCTTTTTTAAAAAACTGTTGATCATGGGTCCAATAATGTTAAGGCCAGGGAAGAGTAAACAGTTGAAGTATAGTAAAGTTATGTTTGTGCATTCAGCAATGGTGCTTCTGTTACTCGCTGCTGGCTGTGATAACAGATTACAGAATAACAGATCAGAGGTATGAAACAGATATTTAACTAGTTAGTAATGTAGAATTTTATTTTGTAACTTTGTCCTGTTATGTGATGTATCAGCTCAGCTAATATCATTGAACATAAATGAAATAGGCTATCCTAAATGTAAGCCAGGTGGCAAATTTGGTTTTTAAAGTCACTTCTATTGTCGTTTTTAAATAGTCATAGACAAAGGTGAGCATTCACATTTAAGATGTGTAACATCTGTCTGCCTTATGGTAAAGTCTTAACGACCAAATTCATGTTTATTAGCATGCCAATCGCTAATCGTGAGTTAAGCTAATCGCTAATTAGCCACCGTGCTGGACGGACTTTGGCAAGAATATGTACAAGTTACCTCTGTGTCCAGAATGTAAACTCACATAGTTCATGCTATTTTAACCTAAATGTCAAAGGAATATGTTGCTTTAGACGTCATAGTTTTACTCCTTATGTTAGAGAGTAACGTTAATGTGTGTTTTGCATTTAATATAAGTTAGAATGAGCTATAGTTTGTATTGTGAATTAAAGCTAAACCACAGTAATATAACTATTTAATATTGAGCTTAAAAAGGGTTCAGATGGTTGTAGCTGTGGCCTGTGAGAGCCAATTGTTCACTCTCTGCACTCACTAGCCTCAAATCACCTGCTGATGTGATTTTCTCCTGTTAGCTTTGAGGTGGATTTCAGATGAAGAGGGACCTCTTCTTCCCTGTGGCTGTTGGAGAGGAACTGACGCCTGCTGATACAAAACCTCCTGGACAACGTTTGGTATTTAATTTCCCAATTAAAGACAATTAAAGGTCCCCTTTGAATTCCTATTAAACACTTTTAAAAAAAAAATTGAAGACAGTTTAGGTTGTACTAGTCCATGGACTCAGAAATGACTCTTTACTGATTTGTTACCAGGGTTCAATTTGTTATGCATCTCTAACTATCCATTTCATTTTAATGGAAGCATAAGTTTCCTTTAATTTCATGTCTATAAGGTATGTAAGGAAGTAGGATAAAGATACTCTGTGATTATCTTAAGTATAATAAGGATGGCTATGCACCAGTACAGCAATTCATACAAATAACTGGATGTAAGAAGTAAACTGCTATGAGACCTGAATTCTGCTGAGTTGTTAAACTCATATGGTCTCAGTAATTACTTTACAGTAAGCTGAAGCAGTGGTTACAACTACAGTAGTAGAAAAAATTGTTTAAATGCATGGCAGTCATTTTGATTTGACATGTTGAGACTGGAACAGGGCTCGGAGGCGGGGGGTTGCCGTGCTCAAGTACCACCTCTAGAACCCCCACACTTTTAAAATCGCTGCTCCACCCCTGCTGCTGACCAACTGGAAACCATCTTAACAGTGACCTTTGAGGTTCAAAATGTTTGGGGAACAGACCCATAGAAAACCTAACCAAACCTGACGTGTATTAATCAATTTAAAAAAAAAAAAAAAGAACAGATCCAACCAAAGACCTGAGCACAGTCTCGATCCAAATAGACCCAAATGCGGTTGACCTGAAGAGACCCTAATAGAGAGAGAACTCCAGTACCAGCAGCAGTTTGATCGATCAAATAGCAAACAGAAAGAGCATAATGGTAATGTCTACAGAACTAAGATAAAGTCATAGGAGCTATAATAATAAAAAGTCCTGTTTTCAAATGCTGCAATAAAATATTCTGATAGACAGACAGACAGAAGATGATAATTTTCCACCAATTTAATATCTGTGAATCTTTTTTTTTTTAATAATCATTTATCATCATTAATATTTTAAATATGCAGCTGATTTCCTAAAATATTTTCTCCTGCAGTGATTATGACGTACCATGTGATCAAAGCTAATACTGCGTACACTCTGATCCATTCAGATATCAGACATGCTGACACTCTTACTCTTACCCTCCCTGACCCAACTGAGTATAATTTGGATCCGGTCTGCCTCAGGTCCCGGGTTGAGTCTTGGTTCCCCAGAATCAAGAGGATCTGTGAAGACCTCTACTTTGAGGGAACAGAGAAAACTGGAGCGTCCAAAATGCAGCTGCCACCAAGTCAAGTCGAATCAACATCCTACTATCTTTCTTTGAAAAATAAGCTTAAAGGATTTGCCTGTTGATTTTCTATATTTTTCTAATTTTCAACAAATGTCATATTTGGATCCAAACCAACAATGAACTAATCAACTAACAAGTATTGCGTGTGCATCCAAAGCCTGATATATCTTGTTCCTCTGTGCCATAGACCTCCGTTGTCATCCAAAAACTATTAAAAACACATCAATGAGTCACACTGCTGCACTATGTGATATGTTCCTTCATTATGCAGAGTTTGGTCACCATAGTTTATTTAGAAACGGCTCCAAAGAGTAAAAATAGTGATAAGATAGTAACCCAGTCAGGAGTGAGGTTCCTTGTACAGCATAGAAACGTGGTTGCGTTTACAGAGCGTCACTAGCTCTATTTAATTTATCTTTCAATTAGCTTTGTGTGTGTGGGGATGTTATAACGTCATAACGTAGTTTCTGATGTTCTATCACTCTGTAAAGCACTCGTTTTTGTGTGATATTGTGATATACTAATAAACTTGAACTTATTTTAATATAAAAGTTACTGAAGTTTGTGTGAAGAGTTCTGCCTTACATAACATATAATAGTGGAATATCAATTTGATAATTCAAATGTGAATTTAAACGGTTTTAGACTGATATCATGACATTTTTTTCCTCATTTAAGTGATATTCATTTCAGGCACATTATCCAGTCCTGTCATCCAGTGATTTGGATGATAAAGACAGTTGGAAGAGATGAGGAGAACACAAGTAAGGAAAGAGTCGACTTGTTGTTTACTGAAGCTCTGATTTGTTGCAGAGTTGAGAGCAACACTGGATGTGGCACTGCAAATTACACTGGAGGAGATATGGAGGTGCAGATGGAAGCTTAACACACTTAAACACACACAATCTCCTCTCCTGCTGATGCTGGAGGTGGAGATCAAATGTGGCACTGAACCAAATTGGAGGGGGTAGGGTGGAGAGAAGAGGGAGAGGAAGAAGAAGAGGAGGAGGAGAAACATGAAGAAGATGTGAGGAGGAGAGGCAGCAGGGAGCATGGGAAACCCCGATAAGCTTATCTGAATGAGACGCCATCTTCTCTCTCTCTCACTTTCTCTCTCTTCAAAGCCAACAGCAGCAGCACTAGCCTATCATGCTAACTGCTAAATGCCACCAGAGGGGAAGCCTCCCCTGAGAGATAAGGCAGCAATTCTCCACCATATGATAATGCTATAACACTGTTTGACAACTCATTATCATCCCTCCATTCATACGTAATACCCACCAGAAAAACACAGGCAGGGACAGTTTAGTGAATTTATTGTCAAAAGTGAAGATACAGAAAGCTCACAGGCATAAGTGGCAACTCCAAACAGTCCAAACAGCAGTAGTATTGAATCTACCGTGTTGCAGGGATGAGATATGCAATGAAAGATGGTAATTATATAATGACAAATCTCATTTATGTTGCAGCTTTCAACATGTGAGTTTACAAACTGCTTAACAAGCAGGCCATAAAACTGCCACAAAACGGTTAAATGCTCATGTGACAGATGTTTATGAAAACAGGATAAAACAAACTCAATTTATGCAAAGGACTATTTGCATAAATGAACCAATAAACATAGAAGACAAGTGATTGTCAAGAAAATTTAAGTGTTTTCTGAAGTGTTTTACAGAAGGCGGAGGGCGAAATTCTCAATGTAAATTGAGCAGGAAATAATAAAATTTCTACCTCTTACTAATGTTGGGACATTACAGAAGACTTTAATATGTTTTTTAATACATTTGGTGAATATTAGGTGCAAAAATGCCGGAAACAAATGTGGCCTATACTGAACCTGGTTTGTTTATTGAAATGTTTGAAATGTCATTTATTAACCCTTTCATGCATAGTGGTCACTACAGTGGACAGCTATTCAAAAGCCGTTTTTGAGGTTTTAATGGTATAGTTTGACATCAGCCAACACAGTGGACTCCAGTGTGTCATCCCATACGCTGCCATCCTTTGGCCAGCCTTTGTAAGTGCAACACAAATTTCTCAAAACCATAGACTGTAAAAGCTCAAAACCAAGATGGCCGCCTGCCGGCCGGCCAGGACTGCTCAACAACTCAGGAATATCTTGCCAATCCTTCTATAGTAATAGACCCTTGCAGGTAAATAAAATTTTGTAACATCAAGTAACAACTAAGGAGTAATAAAACTGTTAAAATTAATATTGTAGTAAGTATTGATTTTATGTTGGGAGAAAATGACAATTAATCATCTGTCCACTAAGTTGGGCAAACTCCTTGAAAAATATGTGTTTAAAAAAAATGAAGTTCAAATATTTTTTTCATGCCTACAGAGGAATAAAAACACTTAGGAAAAAAATCCTGACTAAGGTTATCATAATTCACGCATGAAAGGGTTAATTAGGTATGAGTTGCCTCACAAGAAGAATTTGTCTTGCCGTCTCCTTTAGCTGGCTACTTTCATCATCTCGCTGGCCCTGTAGTCATTAATTTACTGATATAACTATTTTTTTCTTATCTCATCAGGTGATTGAAATCACCTGCCAGCCAATCAGAATCAAGAATTGGAAGTGGCCATAATATGATAGACACTGAGGCTTTGGCACCACTTTTTAGGCGCTCATCAGCTAAATTGCATTACTAAAGGGTTGCAGGAGTAAAATTGAAGAAAAGCCAAGAAGACCCACCTGAAAATTGCATGTTTGGGCTCGTGCAATATGTATTTAAAGATGTCTCTGTTTAGAGTCATTAAATATGGGAGGAGAGAATGGAAATTCATACCAACATCTGCTGCACCTGATATATCGTAACACACCGACCCCTGCAGCAGGAAAATGAGTCTGAAATTTAACATCTGAGAAAAGCAGATTTAAAATTCTTCTAAAAGTTCTGTTTCATTAGACACACACACACACACACACACACACACAGAGAGAGAGAGAGGGAGAGAGACTACGGCACAGAGAAACTCAGTTTAAAAGAAGCATAACAAAGTGACTTTAGCAGAGCTCTCTGCTCAGCAACACAACACAAGATAAAAGAGCAGGAATGCAACAGTCTGTTATTCTTCTCATCTCTCCTTTCAACGGCTCAGCAGCTCCAGTCCAGTGTGATATGATTGAAGCAGCCAGTTATAATTATTAACTAGACCGTTATATTATCCGTTTACAAAAGTAATCCTGTGAAGGTTTTGCCAAATATCTCCCACTGATGTTTCATAACTCACTGAATCACTGATCTTCGCTGAGTTCACGTCAGGATATTTAACTCATATTTCCTCACATGTAACATTCCTCTAGCAGGATAAACACACACTCACAGGCCTAAAGGTGTCTTTAACTCAACCAATATGTACAGTTAAATATTGGTCCGATCCTTTCCAGGCATAAAACACTACAGCTCATTTACATTTGTAGTCTCTGTTCCATGTTTCCATTCAAAACTTGGTTGACCAAGATTTCTCCATTGCTGCATTGCTCCCAGACTGTGGTTCAGTTATAGCATCTACTGTATCGCCACATTTACATCATGGCTAAAGACTCACCTCCATAAAAATCACCTTTGATTCCCCTTCATTTTAATATCATAATAAAAATGTTTTCACTTTGTCTGATACAGTTACGTATCTATTTCTTTTTGGTTTATTTTAATTATTTAACTTTGGTCAACTCCTGTTGTTTTTAAATGTGCTCTATCAATACATTTGACTAGACTTGACTAGTAAAAACCCGCTAAATTAATGAACTATGGTGATGCAAAAGTTTCTGCCCTTGACGGTAATTTGCAGCTGGTGAAATATTCCTCCAACGTTGATCTGATCAGTGTTTTTTTTTCTGAGCAATGAATGTATGTGTCAATACAAAACTCATCAGTGGACCTTCAACATTTTTGGTCAAAAACATCTAAAATCAAACTGCAGGAACCAAAAGTTCATGAACCACAGGTCAAGAAGTCAAACCAAGAAACACCAGAAAACACTTTGTTCATTTCTTATCTAGGAAAGTTCTGGTTGAAGTTTTCTTCATCTCCACCTGGCTTTACTTTTATCATTTCAGTGACATCACACTCCTCTGTAGGTTTACAGGTCGCTCCGCTGAGATAGCTGACATTACAGAGAACAAGCAATTTCAAGACGAACTACTGAAAGGCTGATTTTCTACCCAGATCACCCAGTGACCGGTCACCAAGCAACACCACCGGGGCCCACTTCGGTCCTCTGCTATGTGGGACTGAGAGCTGCAGCATTACACCCAATAATTCAGCCATCAGATACACGTCTGTCTATCTTTCAAAAACTACACTGCCACAACAAATTTTACTATTCGACCTATACCTGAATTGCCATTTCATTTCACATCCTTTTCAGTCTGTCAGAACAGAAAACATTACACCAACCAGCACCAAATGTAAAATTTTGACGTTGCTTTGCTGACTGACAGACTTGTACCCCCCTCATGTATGTTAATAGAGTGGACACAATATTAGGAACACTTTTCAATATAATGCACCATGGCTGCAACTAATGATTCTTTTCATTAGTGGTTTGGTCTATAAAATGTCAGAATATGGTGAAAAATGTTAATCACTGTTTCCAAAGATGCAGCTAAAATGTCTTGTTTTCTCTCAACCAACAGTCCACAACCAAAAGATATTCAGTTTACTGTCATAGACGACTGAAGAAACCAAAAAATATTCACATTTAAGAAGCTGGAATCAGAGAATTTGTACATTTTTGCTTAAAAAAATGACTCAAAACGATTATCAAAATAGTTAAATAGTTAATAGTTAATATCAACTAATCAATAAGCTGACTAATCGTGGAAGCTGTATGATGCACTCCAGGACACCACCACGACCTCAATAATAAACATAAAGTAGAATTATCACCTTTCTGACAATGTAAACAAAAACTGAAAATGTATAACATATATATATTCGTAGAAGTAGAATATATGGCAGAGCTGTTGTATTGGATTGCATTAGATTGCACAAGTGTTCCTAATAAAGTGGTGAGTGAGTGTAAATTCTGTATATATCACACAAAAAATCACTATAATAATAATGATGATATTAAGGATGGCTCCAATACATTACATTTTTCATAATAAGACATAAGAAAACATCAAATAATATTAATTAGATCAGTAATGAAAAAAAAAATATAAAAGATAAAGTATTAATAAAATATTTTTAAAATAAAGAGAAACAACCTCTCTCTCTCTCTCTCTCTCTATTGATCGTTGCTCATCTTCTCATTACAGCTGAACATAGAAGGAGGAAATTTAATTTTAAGATTTTTTTCAACTAGATAATTGAAGTTTTTTTGTGGAAAAACAGCAAAAGAAGATTATTTTACGTGTCTTAAATCATGTCTGCAGGGGATCTTTCAGGGATCACCAAAGTTATTACAGTTCATCCTGAGGGGAGCATGAATGTCTGAACAAAACTTCATGGAAATCCTCCAAAAAGATATTTCAGTCTGGATGAAAGTGGTGGACCAACTGACCAGCAGACATTACCATCCCTTGAGCCATACTGCTACACTGTAAATTATCATAAACTCAATTTTACTTGACTGCAGCTATGCTATTTCACATTGTGTTGGTAAATACCTTTCTAAATTGAAAAAACACTGAAACAAAATTTGGGTGGCGTGCCTATAAATCAGCTTCAAGTATGACTTGATGATTATTATTAAGGTTCAATCTTTCAGGATTTTGCAATAGTTGCACTGACCTGTGAAATATATATATATTAAATTCCAAAATAAATGTCTTAAATTGATTTTGCTTTTGTCTTTATTTGAACTTAACATTTTTATATTTTAGGTTTGTTATGGGTTTACAGAAAAAAAAAAGTGAAATGGTTAAATTTGCAGTATTTTATGTTATCTGAAGTGTACATTTACAGTAAATTACAGGCTGAGTTGCATTACTTTTACAGTATATTCTGTAATTATACAATATACTGCTATATCACAGTAGTCTGATGGACATTTTTACTGTAAAATCACAGTTCAATACAGTAACTCTACAACAGAATATTGCAACATTACCATAATTTACTGTGCATTTTACTGTAAAGTCACAGTGTAATACAGTAATTCTACATAGTTTTATATCACAGTAATTTGATTGCACAGCAGACTGTGATGTCACAGTATACAACTGTCATTTCACTTTAAGATACTGTGAAAATGGCATAGTTACCTACTGTGACAGTAACGCAACTGGTAGTCATTAATTTACTGCATACGCACAGTCAAATATTTGCTAAAAATCCATCAGCAGCTCAGAGAGACGTATAATTTTTTTTATAGCTGTTTGTGTCAGAAGTTTAGGTGACTTAATTGTACTTTTGGTTTATTTTGTGTTAGTTTGAAAACACATTTTGTTTGGAGTTTTCCATCCTGAGGCGACAAACACTTAACAAGCTGAATCCTGGAGTTTGATGGTCATTCTTGGAAGCAGAGAAAGTGGAGTCACAATTCATGTCAGGCCAGAGTTTCCCCGAGGCCAGGGCGTACCACACACACCACTGGAGCTCAGTGAAATGAACATCAACACACATCTGACACTGTGTGTGTGTCAGTACACCTTTGTTTCTGATGGACGCCTGCTATCAATTATTTAACCAGACACTACATGGTATCATGGAGCAAACACAAACAAACACACATATAAATACATGCATGTGTGTGTGTGTGTGTGTGTGTTTGTGTTTGTGTTTGTGTGTCAGTGTCCTGCAAAAACATCATTTGGCTGATGAGCACTTTAGTCTCTGGCAAAACACAAACGCATACATTTTTGCTGGGGGGTTGACAGACAGGGTTACAGCTTAGTCACATATAAAGCTGAGCAGTAACTCAATATTAAAATTTATCAAATCTCACTGGCATATATGACCTTATTGGACCTAACTCTGTTGCAAATTGATGATTGCAAGAAAACTATTTGAAAATCAACAGTATTGAAAGCTTTGTTTTGTATTAAAGCAGCGTTCAAGTGTCCCCTGGAAACTGCAATTTGCAGCACATCTCTGTATTTGGTTGTGTTTTCTATATTTGCGACTCTTTTCTGAATGCTGCACAAGTGTTGTCAAACCGGTGAAAAAACTGGTGAAAAATAAAACTTCAAACATCAACTCAAAGTAGTAAGGCTTGAGGCAAATGGTTGGCGATTCATTTTCTGTCAGTCGACTAATTGCTTAATTAACTAATCATTGCAGCTCTAACTCCTTTGAGGACTTCATTTCTACTGACATTTCAACTTCTTTCAGTGCGTCTTCAACCTCGCTCACCACTTACACTGACACTTCAGTTTTATTAAACACCAAAACATTCATCTCCAAAATAAATTAATCTGCAACTCTTTTGATAATCACTCATCATTCAAGTCATTTTTAAGCCAAAAAAAAATGCAGAAAATTTGATGGTTGCAGCTTCTTAAATGTTCTGCTTTTCTATTTCTTACATGATGATTACATGATTTCTTAAATTGATTTTATTTTATTTTGACTGACCAACTGTCCAAAATCCAGACATGATGACGTCACCTTGGGCTCTAGGTAATCGTGATGTCATTTTTCACTGTTTTCTGATGGTTTAATAGACCAAACAATTAATCAAGTAATCAAGAAAATAATAGCCAGATTAATCTATAATGAAAATAATTGTTAGTTCCAGGCCAGATTCACTCACTCTCCAAATGTTTTTTACTCTTTAAGTGACTTTTCACACTCTTTTCAGCACTTACACTATACAGTCGACACAAATTTTACCATTCTTTGGTTTGTGGAGGAATCACTGATTCTAGCAGTGTCCCATCACCCCATTTTTCATTAAACTGCAGTAAAGCTCTGCTCAGTACTTCCTGATCACCTACATCTGACCCAACACTTCACATCCTGATTTGAAACGCAGGGCAATTTCTTTTGACTGAAGGAAAGTCTGAGTGAGTCTTTAGTGGAGGGAAATGGGAAACTGGGAGAGAGTAGAAAACAAGAAAAAGAAAAAAAAAGACAGAGAAAGAAACTCAGGGGGTTGAGAAAAACGTAAATGACTGAACTGGCTGCAACTTAAAGGACCAAAATGTAAGATTTAGGAGGATCAACTGGCAGAAATGGAATATAATATTCATAAGTATGTTTTCATTAATGTATAATCACCTGAAAATGAGAATCGTTATGTATTCGTTACCTTAGAATGAGTCCTTTATATCTACATAGGGAGCTCTGCGGAGCCTGCCATGTTTCTGCAGTAGTCCAGAACGGACAAACCAAACACTGGCTCTAGAGAGGGCCTGTCATGTTTTCGGTGAGTTTTGCAGCCACCGAAGGTTCTCTTGCACGCTTGGAAGGGGAAGGTCAGGGGGAGGGGTATTCGGTTGGTTGCAATCTGCAACCTCACTGCTAGATGCCACTAAATCCTACACACTGGTCCTTTAACTGCAGTGAGCTGAAACAGACGGCAGAAAGACGAACAGAGCGATAAGCACAGAGGGTGACTTGTGCTTGTCTCATATCAGTGCCGCTACGGGTCAAAAAGCAGAGTGCAGATCCCGACCTTCACCTCAGGCTGCTGCAGTAAACCATCCGTCAACTGGGCAGCTTAAATGAAGCTCTCACTTTCTGGTTATTTTCAGACTTGGACCAAATAATTCAGTCTGGACACAGTCTTGTGTCTTGTGGAGATGTACTCATTATTGCCCATTACTGAACCATGGACTGATTCCTATTCTCTGATATCAGACATTAAATTCCTGTCTCTTTCTTGTAAAGATGGTTTGTGGACAGTTAAAACACCAGGCACAACGACACAAATAAGTCTTGGACTTTATCATTTTGTTGCAATTTATAAAATATATTAGAATATTTAAAGTTAAAATGTCAACTATGCCAGATAAAGTGCATTCATGGCAACACACTGTTATATCGGCAATTTTTAAAACCTTGACACCTTGATGCTTTGAAACTTGTTTTTAATGTTATGTAACCCATCCCTTCTTTTGGACTTATCTTATTTTATAATATCATACTGAAAAGGTGCCCTGTGAAGTTTCTGATCTCTAGTAGCACAATGGAGCAGTTTTTTTATGAGACATGGAAAACAACATGTAGTTACATTTGTGAGACAGACGCCATCTAGTGGCCATAGTAGTAATTGTGACCCGGAGCAGTGGTGCAGTTCAGAAGACTTACATATATATATATATATATATATATATATATATATATATATATATATATATATATACATATACACATTATTTATTGTGATCAAGATACACACAGAGTGATAAGTTGATCAGCACAAATATACCAACCACTCTATTTATTGATCTAGTTCTAATTATTACTAATACATTAAAAATATCTCTGTATATCTGAATATTTAACAGCTGCATCAGACGGCAGGACAACTGCAATTAAGGTGAAAAAGTTCAAAAGTTTGTTTTATTTATTGGACTTAAATACTGAACTACAAAAATCTAATGTGTGCATAATAAAGTCATTTTAAAGCGAGACTGAATAAATCACCATATGAATATGGAATAAACCAGCGGTAAGCAGGACAGAGTGTGGGTGTTTTGCACTTTTATTCACATTAGTACTAATGAAATCTGAGCTTTAGTGAATAAAGTGCGTTGACGGTGACAGGATTGAGTTTTGGGGGGGGGGGGACGTACCGCTGTGTCTGGATGAGCTGCTGGCTGCTGGTTGATGTGTCAGATCAGATGTGAACGTGGAGGTAAACAGCTGTAACTGCTTCACATGAACAGTCAGTCCACAGTAAATGGTTTTATTATGGAGGTCAGTTCTCAGTAAATCATTTAGCTGCAGATTTATCTGATCTGATCTGGACTCGGTGTTCTCACAGATCTAATGAGCTCTGTGTCACTGGTCTGAAACTCAGCAAATGGAACTTAACCTCTGACTTCTGCAGTTAAATGAGTCTTTTGTTTCAAATAGATCTTTATTTGCATCTTTAGAGTCCTGATATGCTGACTCTTTGAACAACTGTTATGTTACTTTTGCATTTTATTGTGTATTTTGTTTAGATTTGTACTTAACAAGACCAATATTTACCGTTTACTGTGATATTTTTTACCTACGATGATAGTAGCGTTAAAATTTGATACTTGGAAAAAAACATTAAAAATAATACAAATATGTTCTTGCAAGAGGCCCATTTCTTTACTTTCAAACTGACTGGATGTGTATTAGGGTGGAGGAATCAACTCTGATCTTCAAACGTGAGATTTACATTGTTTTTTTTTTAGTTATTTTGTGTTTTTTTAATGCTACTAATGCCACATAACCACTGGAGTGACACAGATCTAAATTTCAACAGTCAGAAGCCTCTCAGGGTTTCATCTCAACTATGCAGTTTGTATTTTTTTGTGTGTTTGTGTGTGAATATAAATCAAACCTTAAAGGTCAAATTGTTAAAACCAAAATTAACCCTCCTCTCCCTCCGACCAACAGGAGCTTAACATCTCCCTAGTTATAAAATCTCATCAGAGATTTCCTCTCGCTCTCGCAAACCAATTAACCCAAACTCATTAGCCAACTTATTAAAGAGCGCTTCACAAACTGATCCTCAACTGAAGAAAGCTGCTGCAGATTTGACTCCAGCTGCACCACAATCTGATCACAGAGCTGACAAAAACGTACGTCCATCACCAACTCGGCTCCACCCCTCCGATAAAGTTAGCGTGTACGCTCTCACACGAATGGATAAGATAATCCGAGCTCTCCCTCTGGGCACAAACTGACTCACTTAATTGTCTTCTGAATGAAGCTGCTTTCTAAAACTCACTTCCTCAACAGAGCGAGAGGAGAGGAGGATCTGTATCACAACCACCGGCAGGCTCCTTCTCACTCTGGTGCTGCTGAAGTAGATCTGAGTCAGGTTTTTATGATCTGGTGAGGTGATAGCTGGGTTTTGGTTTTGGCTTTCTTCTTGTGACCAATTTGTGTGGATTTCAGGCTCTTTGGTGTCTAGAAAGACAAATGAAGTGCACATCAGTAGCAACAATTAGTCGATTAATTGATTAGTTGTCAACTATTTTTTGTTTTGAGTCAGTTTTTAAAAAAAAAAAGTTCTCTGATTTCAGCCTCTTAAATGCGAATATTTTCTGGTTTATTTAGTCTTCTATGACAGTAAACTGAATATCTTTGGGTTGTGGACTGTTGGTCGGGACAAAACAAAACATTTGAAGATGTCATCTTTTGCTTTGGGAAACAGTGATTTACGTGTTTCACCATTTTCTGACATTTTACAAATCAAATGACTAATCCATTAATCGTGAAAACAATCCAAAGATTAACCAAATTCATGGCGATGTACGTAAAAAGTGACAAAATTAATTCTGTGAAGAATGAAAAAAGAGAGCTAGAGAGAGAAAGTTCAAACTCTGCCGACTTTCACACTTGTGCACATCTAGTCAATCGCTGCCAGTAGTGGGGTTGAATGTTGGGTTGTGAGTTTTTGGAAGTTATCAAACAGTCAATAAGTTGACAAAAAATGAATCTGATAGTTGATTAATCACTTTAAATAATTTTTCAAGCCAACTTTTGATGGTTACAGCTTCTGAAAAGTGATAATTTACTGCTTTTCTTTGTCTTACATTATACTTAATTGATTCTATTTTGATTTTGGATTGTCGGTCAGACAAAACAAGCCATGATGACATCACTGTGGGCTACAGGAAACTGTAATCTGCATTTTTCACTGTTATCTGTTGTTCTATAGCCCAAATGATTAAGCAATTAAGCGAGAAACTAATTGGCAGATTAGTGGATAATGAAAATTACATCTGTTGTCAGATTTCTGACATCAGAAAGGTGTGGAGGGAACAGTTTCAGGTGTGATTTGCCCATCCAACAAGTGCTTTGGTTTGCTGTATACTGGTGCCTTAAGGCTACAATGATGACACTATACAGACCAAACAGCTGATGATATAATGAAAGTGAAGATTATAAATATTTTACCTAAACAACGACTGGAAGTGGACTTAATAATGATGTCCAAAGCTGGGTATTACATGGACTTTTACATGTCATGGATTTATTTGTCTTCAACAGCCATGAAATCAAAACTCATGACTGTTTTCAGCTACACAGAGCATTCAAGCAACATATAAATATAAATATAAATATAAAATATAAACCCCACTAGTCACAGTATCACAGATTTCTGAGCAACAGTATTGCAATTCACCTGCTTACATCCCTGATTCCTGACATAAAAGACCAAGGCTGTGAAGCTGGATGTCCAATTTTGAACTTCAGGAGATATATACAATAAAAGGAAATATAAGGTCAAAGGTCAACTTACTGGTTATCCGATCTTTCAGCTGCATGTCATGGTTGCTCAGGTATCTTCACATTAAATCTTACATGTGAACGTCTTAACGTGGTTTTGTATGGAGGGGATATTGTAACTGCGTCTCTGTTCAGGGGTGGTCTTAAGCGTCTTTAGAGTTTTACATTCATTTGGAAGAATCCAGAAGCTGTGACAGCTCCAGATCAGACTCTTGACCAGTGCCTCTATATGTTTTGTCACACCTCAACATCCTGTTTAAACTACAAATACATAAAATTACAGGACACCATCAAAATGCTGTTTTCTTTGTGATTTTGAATCCAAACTTTAAAACCAGCAGCTGAATCTGGACAAAAGATCACAGAAACTACTGTCTTACTGTCTTTTATTGTATTTTACTCTTTTTAAATGCTATTTATTTTATTTTATATCGTCTTGTGTTTCTTTTCTCAATGATTTTTATGTAAAGCATTTTGACTTGCCTTATTGTTGAAGGGTGCTATACAAATTAACCTGCCTTGCTTTCTGAACACCTTGATATGAAAATGATGATTGAAACCAACACTTACTGTAGAGACACAGAAAAGCCTCGCCACAATAACACTGCAACACCGCCACCTTGTGGTGAGATTACACAACCCACTGTGCCAGCTCTGATTCATCATACCGGCCTAGTTAGTAAAATCATCAATCATCGCACACATCAGGAGCAATTTGGGTTTCAGCGTCTTCAAGAACACTTAACATGTGGAGAGAACAAAATTATCTCAATTATCCCTCTTCAATAATAAATCCTGCTTCATGGTTTAAAGATGTGGAAGGCAAAATGTGGCCCTGTAATGAAAACTGAAGTTTTCCCTCTCAAAGATGACATCACATCTTTTACATGACTCTTCATTTATCTACAGTAGATAATGATGTAAACACAAGGCTTATATAAATAGGTAAATAGGTAAACAACATCATTTGGCCGAACTGAGAAACAACAGATTTGTGTTATTAACTGCGACTCTATCCTCTGGAGTATTTAAAATCAAATAATTTTTTTGCTCATTTATATCTTCTTTCATTCTTTCGTTCCCTCTCTCAGCCTTCGTTATCCGATCTCTACAGACTGTGTGTGTGAGTGTGCATGAGGGCTCACCTGAGGCTGAAGCAAAGCATCCTGGGATGTGAGGTGACCAAATGGTGCTGTAGATGACCCCTTCATGACCTCTGAGTGTGGTCAGCGATCGGCTGAGAGTGGGATCCCACTATAGGGAAAAAAAAAAATACAAACACATCTCTGTCAGAAAAAACTCAGAAAACTTGAGAAAGCTTGGATTTTTATTTTTGTTTGACTTGATTATTTACTTTGTCATGACTTTAACAACAGTTTTTACTTTATTGCTAACAGTCATAATCACAAGCACAACATTCCTGAATATGACACCTATAACTCAAATGTTTTACTTGATGAGTGTGCAGGAAGTGTCTGAAGTGCATTGTTTGAATTTTTAATCAGAGAGAAGATCATCTGACTCCTCTGAGACACATGTAATGTTTTTTTTTTACCAGAACACAAAAAAGATTTCAGGAGAATTTCAATGCATCTTAATGCAAAGCCTGCTGGGAAGTGCTGGCAAATAAGCTAATAATATTTCTAAATAAGTTTTTTTAAGAGTTTTGACATTTAGTCCACTGAACTCATGATTATAAGTTCTGAAAAGTGATAATTAAACTTGAAACTGACCAACATATCTAATTACACTGAGTTAATGAAAGAAAAATGTATTTAATAAAACTTATTATGAAATTTTAAAGTGTTTTACTCCTGCATTCCCCAAATAAAGAACACAAGTCAACTTAAACTTTTCGCTTTGTTATGAATCACAGATTCAGACATTCTTGATTTGTTAACACAGTTTCAACTTTTATTTAAATGCAGACAATTTAGGTTTCTGAGACCTGACAACTTGTAATTGTTATTTCTGTCAAAGAATATAAGTTTGTGCTTTATAGTGAGAAAAGAAAAAAAGAAGCACAAAATACAAAACTGACCACTTTAGCCGTCTGATCCCACGATCCAGAGACGATGAGGTTCTCACCTCTGGTCTGACTCCAGTCTACAGCATAGACCTACACACATACACACACACACACACACACACACACACACACACACACACACACACAAACAGATAAATGATTACGATTCTGCCAAAACACAGCATCTTTATGAAAGAGAACAAAGTTTTATCCCCCTGTGTGTGTGTGTGTGTATGTGTGTGTGTCCTACCTCTTGTGTGTGTTCCTTGGCCACCCTCAGTGGAGCGTTGTGATTGGTTGTGTCCCACAGCTGCAGGCTGCCGTCGCCGCCCCCGGCCACCAAGACGTGCTCGTTGGTTTCGCTCCACGTCACGTCGAAGAGACCATCACCCCACTCCCAGCTGACACACACACACACACACACACACACACTTTGTTTTATTATATTTACTCACAAATATGTGGACAAACTTTAAAACTCTAAATCAAGGTTACTGCAGATGATCATGATGCACTTAACCTTAAAATCACTGCCTGAAGGGATAAAAAATGTCTTTCTAAAATACTGAAATGAGGAAAAAGACGAGAAATTAAATTAAAGTCAGACAAAAAAATGAGGGGACTCTTAAAAGCATCTTCTTCCCCACAGAAAAGGGAAATGACAAACAACGAACGACAGAATACGGAGGTCAGAAAGAGGCAAGAAAACAGAATAAGAGAAACTTTACCTCCTTACAAGAGAAATCCCCGTCTCTGTCTCATCCAGAACCAGAAGTGTGCCACAACCTGCAAATATCGTGTCAAATTTGTTATATGAGGATAAAATTTAGTCTTGTTGCAAAGTGGGTCCCAAAACGTACTCTCACAAAGGCCGACAGACAACAAAACAACACAGAACACACAACACAACCATGCAAAAGAAAACAATTCATAAAAAAATAAAACAATCAACTCAATAACAAAGACAAAAGAGACAATCTGAGGTTTGGTGAGAGAAATGATCTGTGACTGCAGCACTGAAAACACAAGCAATTTGTTAAATAAACCAAATAAAGACAAAGAACAAATATGTGAAGGTAAATTATTCTAATCTAGAGCAGAATTGCTGCCACCAAGACAAAAATATGATCTCTCTCTTTAACACAATCCTTTTCTGTTTTAACAAGATAGTTTCATGTTATAATGACTGACTTTTTAAAGAGAAGTTTCTCTGAGAAACTGAGCAAATATTTTTTTGTCACACATGCTGCTGAACCAATCAGAAGAAACCATTTTTACTAATTCTCTTAGAGACAAAGGGGACCATGTCTAATATGTATTTTCTACATGTATCGCCACTTTTACATCCCGCTCACAGACCCACTTTTATACGATTACCTTAAATTTTAACAGAATGATAAAATTGTTTTAATTCTATCTGTTACAATTACTTATCTATTTATGTGTGTTTTAATTATTTAACTGTATTTATACAGCACTTTGGTCAACACCTGTTATTTTCAAATGTGCTTTACAAATAAATTTCACTTGACTTGACTAAAGTGTATGAAATATAAACACTGTATTATATTTACACTGACCTGCTATTCCATAGTACTGTGAGGCAGTACAGGCCACTCTGTTGGGGATGAATGGAGACGTCTCCACAGCGTAGCCATGACGAGCCGGACTGCGAAACACCTTCATCATCATCAGCGGCTACCTGCAGCCCCACTGGGCCACCTGCTGGAAAAAACAAACACTGTTGGAAATGAGAGTGTTGTATGAAAAAAAAAAATGGTGAAAAATGTTGATCACTGTTTCGCAAAACCCAAGATTCAAGCTTAAATGTCTTATTTTGTCCCGACCAACAATCCACAACCCAAAGATATTCAGTTTACTGTCATAGAGGACTAAAGAAACCAGAAAATATTCACATTTTCATATTTCAATTTATTATTTTAATGCATTCTTTCTGTTTTTTGGTTGTTTGGTTTTTGGTGTTTGAGTTCAACAATCTGCTATTACTCTTATTGTGTGTAACTTGGGACATTTTTCCAGGTTTTACCCTGATTACCATTTCTCCAAGATCCCTCTGAGACCCGGCTGCGAGGTGATGTTGGTGAAACAAACTAAAGTTTGTATGCAAAGAAGAAAATTTTGAGATCGTCCACTGCTTTAAATATCTCGGTGTGATTGAGGAGCTGCATAAACAAACATCCCGTGCTATGTTTGCCCATTTGTAAATGTAGAAATTTACCCGTAGATATCACACTAGATCTTTTTGACAGGTTATGTGAATGCATGTGAAGTGTGAGGGTTTGAAAAAATAGATATATTGGAAAAACCACACACTCAAATTTCTTAAGTACACTCTTAAAGTTAAAATGACAACCTGCAATAATACGGTCTATGGGGAGCTGGGAGGATACCTGCTCTGTGTCACATTTAAAAAGAGACTTATTGGCTTCTGGGGGAGGCTGATAGAAGGTAAAGAAACTAAACTCAGTCGAATAACGTACAACTATTTGCTCAACCTGCATAAATCGAGTGCATATGCGTCACCATGGGTCTTGCAGGTCAATCAGTGGGTGACTGTGGTTTGTCTGACCTCTGGCTCACACAAAAGTGTAACAACATCAGCAGGTTGAAAGTAACTGTTGAACAGAGGCTGAAAGATCAGATTCATGCAGAAGTGAACCACTTCTCCTAAAGTACAGACAGGCTTTTTGTAACTTTGCGGTGAACAACACCAGAATTCCTGAGATCACTGGAAGATATAAAGAGCTGGATAGAAACCAGAGAATCTGCGACCTTTGTATTGACAGAGGGAGATGAGTATCATACTGTTTGAATGTAAGAATGTAAGCAGAATGAATTATAGAGAAAGGTAACGCTATGTTTAAATTAATTTTGTTATTACAATCAGATGAGCCAAAAATACTTTGTAAATTAGGTGCCTTTTTGAAGAACGTCCTATATTTTATCAAGGTGTGACAGTTATACTGTATATTATGTGTCACTACTACACATTGCAATATTACCTCAACATACACATAGGAGCTTCTAATGTCAGTTTAACGATGACCTCTGTGTTATTTTAGTTTCCTCCAAGTACATTTATAGTATCAAAAGTGTAAAAAAAAGTGAGCATATTGCTAATAATGTAGCTTATTATGAGTGAAACAGCTAACTGTTAGCCGTTAATGACTTGTCGCGTTACTCACAGATAAAAAATAACCGGTTTCAGAGTTTAACGTCACGTCGAAACGTTAAAACAATTGAAAAACGGTTCATAAATCCATAGTAACTCTTCTACTCCTCACGCTGTTTACTCCAGCTCGTTGACAACTTCACACCTGCACTTACTTCCGTGTTTGGGTCAGCTGACCCAACAACCCGGATATGAAGGCCGTTTCAGCAGAGGGCGCTGTTTCTACTAAATGTAATATGGGCAGGATTTGAAGCAGAGCTACAATGTTTAGTTGATAAAGTTGATCAGAAGAAAATTGATCAGCAATTATATTTTAATCTTATATAATTGTTCCACTATTTTTTAAAAGAAAAAATGCCAAAAAATGTGTTGGTTTCAGCTTCTCAAATATGCAGATTTGCTGCTTTTCTCTGTGTTATATCACTTTGAATTAAATATAATATAATAATATATAATATTAAAATGAAGAAGTTCCCTTGTGGTCTGGATGCGAAAAAAGGAGTGAAATCACACTTTTTTACATTTTCACAAATAGAATAAAGGTTTCACAAATCAGAAACTGTGTTTTAAGGAGTCTCTGGAGTCTCCATGATAATCTAATCCAGATTTGACAGTTCTAAGTATAATGGTTTCTGATCTGGACCTGATCTAATGTTGTCTGGATGGAAAAAAAACAGTGAAATCGCCCTGTTTTGCATTTTCACAAATAGAATTAAGGTTTCACAAATTAGAAACTGTGTTTTAATGAGAGTGTCCATGTTAATCTAGTCCAGAAATGATGGGTCTAATTATAGTGGTTTGTGATCTAGACCTGGTCTAATGTGGTCTGGATGCTATAAAAGGAGTGAAATGAGTCTCTGGAGTCTCCATGATAATCTAGTCCAGATTTGACAGTTATGTATAGTGGTTTGGCTGAATATGTAAATGTCATGCTCAGTGCAGAGTTTCAGAAACTATCTAAATGCTCATATCTAAAGCAGGATAGTTCTGCATTCATGTGTAGCTGCGGGGTCATTTGTAACTCATTAATGAATGTTTTTGTGTTTCTGGTGAGCAGAGCTTCTAACATGGGAAGAAGTGATGGTTGTAAGTGTCACAAGCTGCCTGTGGGAGGCGACATCACATCAAAACAAAGTCCTGAACTCTGCACTGAGAAAATGTGCAGTTTTAAAATGTAGATTTCCATACCATCAATCATATTTTAAACATACATTGGTAAAGAAAACTTATCTCTAAACATAATTTCCCTGGAACTATAACTCATAAATGATCATATATGAAATGTATCACAATGTAGAACTGCTGGGGGTCTTTAATAGATTAGAGCTGCAACTAACGATTATTAAATATAAATGATGATCAGTGTTTCCCAAAGCCCGAGGTGAAGTCTTCAAATGTCTTGTTTTGACCACAACCTAAATATATTCAGTTTCTTGTCATAGAGGACTAGAGAAACCAGACAATACTCACATCCAAAAATATTCACATCCGCCAAGTGACATTTGGAAAGCTGGATTCAGAGAATTTTGACATTTTTTTCTTAAAAAAATGACTTAGAATGATTAATCGCAATTAATAGCAGCTCTGTATTAGATGAAAGCACATTTGTAGAGACCCTTCGAGATTCTTTACATCATATAAAAGGTCAAAATCTATCCCACCATGGTTCGGTTCATCTCCATCTATATTTACTGATTTAACAGCAAATATTAAGGATTAAAATACAAAATAACTACCCAGTGATGGTTGGTTGAGCGTATGCAGCCATTTTATTTATTACTTATTATTACTTTTAATTGCAAAAACTTCCAAATGATTATTGGAAAGCTGTCAAATCAGCTGCTATGGCAGATTAACAGAAAAAAAAGCTTTTCCAGCTGACTGTTTTTAATGTTTATGAACAAAATTTGGACATATTTTTAAAAATATCATAACAGACACATATTACAGTACCTGGAAACTGATTTTTAGTTTAAAAATCTTCCTTTGTATGTGTGTGTTTCTCATGTGAAGCTCACACTTTGTGCTGACAGTAAAGAGCAAAATGTACATCTAATTCTATGCACAAAGCAGTGCAAAGTACACGCAGCGATTTGGGGAAACCCCCTGTTTGTTTCCCAGACTGTTTACTAGACTAAATAAAGCGGCAGGGGTCAGAGGTCACCATGTCTAAAAATAGAACCTCCAGAGTTCAGAGAGGTGAAGTGGGCAGCAGCAGGAAATCCTAAAAACATACAAACCGCCGGCTGGAGAGAAACATGGATGAAGGGTTAATGACGTCACAGAGGCGACTCAGAAAATCAACAACTCTGCAGCTTCTCTCAGCTTTACGGAGCTTTAAAACAGGTTTCAGCTCATTGTTTAGCTGTCTGGCTGCACCTTTACTGTTTTGGTTCACTCTCACTCGCTGTTTTCAGTGAAAAAGCTCTAAAAATCCACTGTGCACTACCTGCTCAGCACCAAACTGCAAACAGATAAGGTTAGCTGTAGACTAGCTGGTGAACATAGTGGAGCATTAAGCAGAGGACTTACATTCACCAGGTGGATGGAAATGAAATGATAATGTTTCTCCATAACTGCTGGATGTGTTGCGATGCCCCCAAGTTGTTGTTTTTTTCTATTAATGTAGGTTTTAAGAATTTTTTTCCAAATCTCCCCCAAAATAAACTATTTTCAGGAAGTGAAATTAACTGTTATAACTTCTTGTGGTTAAAAAAATGTCTTTATGTTTTCAGAGAGAAAAGGCTTTTTTCCCATTGATGTCAGTGTCACAAACCAGCATCATACCATCTCCCTTCCTGAAGCTCACAAGCTCCGATATATAACTATATTCAAATGAATATATGAATGTGTGCAACATAACTAACATGGAGATAAACAGTTGGGAATATTGTCATGAGAAAAAACCCAAAACTTCTGATTTGCTACAAGAAGTGTGTTTCCATACACCTGTTTTTATGCACATTTTCAATTTATGCATAAAAAAAACGTGTGGAATTTTGAAAAAAAAGTTGAAATATTGCAAAAAAAAAGTGTTGTTGTCTGAGGTGTAAAAGTAGTTGTGTGGATAAAAAAAGCAAATATAAACCAACTTAGTGAATAAATTATGACATACATGAAGCATGTGACTCAAACATCACTGAAGAGACAAAAACATCAGATCTGTGTGGAGCGACGAAGAGACTGTAACATTCCTCAAATGAATGCATGAAACAAACCATCATATTTATTTTCCACATGGTTTTCCATCGTTTGAGCTTTGACTGCCGCTCTTTTAATGACATCATCTCGTCGTGTCCTCTTCTTTCTGACATTGTTTAATGGCACCGACTGGAGAATTAGCGCCACCGACTGTTTATCTTGTAATATTCCCACAACAGGAGTGGATGGAAACAAGCATTTGGATTTGATTTTGTGGAAATGTGGTTAAAATTTGCGTTACGTTCGGACAGAAATTCGGCTAATGTTTCAAGCTCAGAGTTGAGATAAGAGAGCAGAGAACAACAGAAAATGCTTTTTGTTTATTTCTTTTTTTCTCTTCATGTCACGTTTCTCTCCCACCTTGTTTCTCAGGTTCACTTTCTTTCTCTTTATCCCTCCATCTCTGTTTTCTTCTCCTGTCTGTCTCTGTCTCTCTCTTTCTCTTTTCTCTTGTTATGCAACAGTGTGGCGGAGGCTGATCAGCAGACAGCAGCAGCTCTGTGTGTGTGTGTGTGTGTGTGTGTGTGTGTGTGTGTGTGTGTGTGAGCGCCCCAGGGTATTGGCAGTGTCTTGGGAATGGGGTGATCGGGACGTGGGAGCAGACGTATGTATGCGCACACACACACATGCAGAGTCCCAGACGAGGCTGAGAAATAGGTCACTGTTGGCTAGAAGAGATATTATTACAAACACTCCTCTCTGCTGTTTGGACACTCACACACACACTCCTCATCATTCTTTCTTTTTCTACGTCCCTCTGAATTGCACAAAATACATTCTATAATCCCGCTAAGTATTTGCACCCTGGACAAAAATGATCTCAGAAAACATATCGTCTTGGAAACTTGACCGACATTTTCACAAAGGTTTAAAACACAGGAGGATAAGGCCGGTGATTTTTGTTAACAAATGTTGTGTTTGGAGCCAAACCAACAATGACCTAATCTACTTATAAGTGTTGTGTGTCACATCTTGCCTGGACTTTGTTTGTGTTCCTGGACTTTTAGTGCTCTTTTGGGTTTTGTGTGTTTCACCTCTGTTGTCTGGGATGGTTTGGTTTGTGCTGAGTTGTGGTTTGTGAGTATTGTGTTTTTGGTTTTTATGGTTTCTCTGTGTTCTCCTCCTGTGTTCATGTGCTCCTCCTCTCACCTGCCCTGTGTTAGCCTCTTCAGTCCTGCCCTGCTCCCTGCATTTCCACAGCCAATGGGCTCCCTGTCTGTTCATTCCCCTCTCTTGAGTTCTCCACCCATCTCCCCACCTGCACCTCATCTTCTCGTTAGTTCAGTTACTATTTAAGTCCTGGTTTTCTGTTCAGTCTCTGTTGGATCATTTGTTCTGTTTCACTTTGTTCTGTTTGCCCTGTTTTGTCCTGATCACCGTAAGAATAAAGAAGGGTTTTGTCAACCCTGCATTAGAGGTGTGCCCAAATACAAATACATACATTTGGCAAAGCACAAATAATGGGGTTTTTTATGAATATTTGTTTCGTACAAATATTTAAAAAAAAATATTTGTTAGGTAGAGGTCTGTCTGCAAACAGGCGATGAGTAAAGTTTTAGGTCAGTGGTCAGCGCAGTCGTCTATGATCTGGGAGACTCCAGTTCAAGACCCAGTGTGTGGACCTCCTTCATAAGGTAGTTTATTTATAAACACTTATTGTAACACTTTAATTTTCTAAAATTAAAAGTGTAATAAAAACAAAAACAGGATTTTTAAGCCTCTTTCCACTTTTATTCGAATACAAATACAAATAATTTTGCTGCCTCAACAAATACAGATACAAATACAAATACTGGGCTTTCTGCACATCCCTACTCTGCATTTAGGTCCGTTCCTGCTACACCCACATGATATTGTGTGTGTATCCAAAGCCTGATACATCTTACTCCTCTGTGCCAATTCATTGTGAGTCCTGGAGCCAAGGAGAGCAGCAAGTGAGTCAACTATCAACTGTCACAATTGTCAATCAATGCCTACTCGGCAGACATAAGATCTACTATAAGTCCTCAAGTAATAATTTCCAAAATGAGAGATTGAGACCATAATGACTCGTTGAAAAAAAACGATCATCTTAGTATTTCTAGAGAGAGGTTGAGGCTTTTTAAATGGGAGTCAGTTGGAGCTAATTGTATTTACCTGAGTAAATGTATTTGGAGCAGCACCTGAGAGATCTGATTCACCTGAAAAATGTCACAGAAAAGACACAAAACAACCAGAAAATGATTACAAATGATGTAATGTATCTTTTATCTTTCAGTCCGGAGTTCTCATCACAGCCACTTTAAGTACAATACATAATACCTTTTAGCCAATTTCTGCAAAACATGACTTGAAATTCTGGCTTGTAAGTTGTTTTTCAGGTCACAACTTGAATGCAGCATTGAGCTTTGAACTGTGTGAAGACTGACATGATGCCAAGAAGCAGCCATGTTTGCTGCAGTTGGAAGAAAGTGCCGGAAACTTTTTTTCCAAGATAAAGATCAGAGAGGCAGAGTGGACAGGACTCACTTTGATTTTCTACCAAGTTAGCTTCAGGCTAAAACTAAAACTGATCTTGTAACAGCTGGACAGGCAGTGGGTGGATGCAGTGTGTGTGTGTGTGTGTGTGTACGTGTGTGTGTGTGTTTTTTCTTGTTATGTAATGTAGGCCTCAGAATTAAAGACTTTAAAATGAACATCAAAGATAAGTCAGGACAGACACAGTTTCACACTTGCACGCATACTCAAACACACACACACACACACACACACACACACACACACACACACAAACCCTGTAATCCACATTCATACACACAGGAGCACATGATACACACATGACACTTTCGACACGCTCTACACAGGAGAATGTGGCAGGTGACAGTTTACAGTCGGCATGTCAGACTGTGTGTGTGTGTGTGTGTGTGTGTGTGTGTGTGTGTGTGTGTGTGTGTGTCTACGCTACTGTATGTTGGTGACGAACAACAAGTTTACAGATTACAGAGATAAACACTGAGATATTGGAAGGGTTAGAGAGTTGATATTCTGACAGTAATTTAATTAAAGTATGCTTGAATTTTTGTAACTTATTAAAATCCAACAACTACTTTATGCAGTGATTGGCCAGGTGTGTGGAAGTTTGAAAGCAAAAAGGGCTTTAACTTCTCTTTCAAGCTCTCTTTTTGTCATTCTTCACAAGACTAATTGTCACTTGTTGAGAACTGACACCATGAATAACTTTTTTAGAAGAGACTTTGCCAAAGTGCTGCTTCGTTATTCCCGTATTTAAAGTCCAACTGAAGTCACATTTACTTTTTGCAGTCAAAAAAAATGTCAGTGTGGTTTTAAATATATTGTTAATAGCTTTTTTTATTAACAAACAGAAATGTGGAAATAGCAGAAATGCTACTTTTTGTCTCAACTGGCTGGCGTGAGCGTGTCGGTGCCTGTGTTTGATTGACAGCAGCTGGCAGGCTACCGATGTGTGGTTTTGTAGTGTTTTTTATGATATATTTTTTATGACGGAATTTCTTAATGATGTATTATTTTTTTATTATTACTTTTTATTTTTATCAATTAATATTGTTGTATCATGCATCTTTCTGCTCTCTCTATACACAGCACTTTATAAAGCCTTTTATCTTTACTATTACTACTATTATTATTATTATCCTAATCAAAGTGTTTCTAATGTATACCATATCTAATAGGCACATTTTTGGATCAACAAAAACCTAAGTATCACCCCCTAGTTGCACCTTTCTAGTTAATGGACCAAATAGGGTGTCACCCATGTCCCTTCTTGGAGACTCCCCTTACCTCTGTTAATCTTGGACAATGATGACCATATATCCAACCCGTCTTTGTAGATTCCCCATTGGCTGATATGTGTCTGGATGTATATGATTGGTTGTCTTTTATATATATATATATATTTTTTTACCTTTTTTCATACCCAACTTACTTTATTTAAATGGTGTTTGTGATGTGTTTTATGATGACCGTGATGAAGGCCACAAGCCGAAACGCGTCGGCCAACTAATAAAGTTGTTCTTCATACTACAAATGTTGCTGGAGTTCTCATCTCTCTAGGCTACCGATGTTACAGCATACAGAACATAGACAAGTCATGGACTGACAACGTGACGCTAACAGGGATTTTGAGAGAGAGAGAGAGAGAGAGAGAGAGAGAGACGACCAAACCAGCATCTAACGGGTCTGAAGTGACATCTGCTGGTATTAAATATACTGCAGCTGAGGAGCTAATTAGCTATCTAACTGCTAACTAACGTTAGCGGTGAATGTTTGTTTGAATCATTCAACAAGCTAACGTGCAGGACAAGACGCGTGTTCATGTTTGTTAAGTTAGATAAGAAGGAAACTTTAGCAGAAAAGCTAACGTGGGGTTGTTCTATTGTGTTGTGTAACAGGATGCTATCAGGCTCAGTGTGACCATCTGCTCTGCCTGTGATACAACGCCACATTACCACTTTATTTACAAGACTTAGTTTGCTGTACAGAAATAAGGACGCCGTTTACCGAAACAGGGAATCGGCCATTAATTTTGTCAGTAAATGAGTTGCTGACCTTTTCGGAAAAGATTCAGTCAGTCAGAGAGTATTTAAAGCTGTTCTGATTCTGAGCCTGAGAATTCGACTTCAGGGACTGAAACCAAACAATTGCTGTCGTGCAGCTCGCCGCCTGAGTCAACAAACACACCGACAGCAACACACACACACTCCGGCCACCGTGCGCTACTTCCTTGCTTTCTGCCTCTCCAACATCCTAGCGCTGCTCTCACTTGCAGCTCTCTTTCTTCTTCTCTCTCTCTCTCTCTTTGTCTCTGATTAATTACCACTAAATCACCCGCAGTCACGACACGACAGGCAGCTTTTCTTTCTGCAAGTCCTTCACTCTCTTCCTCCTTTTCTCTGACTTCCCTCCTTCTTCTGTGGTATTTTAGATGGTCCTCCTCCTTGCTCATTGTTCTTGAATAAACTGGAGGATTGCTCATTTACTGGCGCTGGACTTGTTTTTCTCAAAATTTTATTTATCCAGGGCAGGAACGCCTCTCTTCACATTCATACTGTTTCACACATTCACACCTGGGAGCTTTCCAGGACAAACAGTCTCCAGTTTGATAAACTAAAACAAAGACATGACAACTAAAGTACTAAATGTACGAATAAAACTTAAAGAAAATGTGTCGTCTACTGTTTTAAACATTAACAATTCCATAAAATAATAAATAGAACATGTTTAGAGTTTGGCTGCTTGTACTGAGCACTCAAAAATGTAGATAAGTAACTTAGAATAATAACTACTTTAGCTAATACATACAAACAACTCGCATGTTTTTCATGCTGCTAGTTTATGTTTTACATTTTTTAGGCTGCTGCCTGCTTGTGTTGTTTCTCTGTGCTGTTTATTTGTTCATTTATGGCAAGACTGCAGCACAAAGTCTGAAACTATTTTCCCAGTGAGGACAAATAAAGTATATCTTGATCTTGATCTTGACAGGTTCTGAAATTGTATTATTGCTCATCATGTTTCCTGGATGTGT